>NC_133620.1:205509129-205853296 GCF_048593235.1 Sminthopsis crassicaudata | reverse complement strand
GAGGCCTGAGTCCAAATCCTTTCTTCAGTACCATTTGGCTTTGGCCAAGATACTTAAACTCCTTAGGTTAACCTCATATAAAAAATGAAGGAAGGGGACTAAATGGCCTCTGAGGTCCTTTCCAGCTCTAGAGCTATGGTTTTATGATCAAGTGAAGTTACTTCTCCAAACTCCCACAGCTAGTAATCATCAATGGCAGTATTTGAACCCTAGACTCTCTAACCATATTGCCAGTGTTGTTTTCACTACACCATGCTCCTTTTGCCTTTTCTTCATCTTAAAACTTCAGCTGACTTTTATTATTTGGTGGAAATGGTGAAAGAATGCCATATCCTAGATTGTACAACTTTCCTGGGATATTCCTAGAATTGCATTATATGGAATTCATCAAAAAGTCAACTGCGAGTCTTGATTTCAGTATGATATAGTTCATTTACATCTTTAGTCTATTGATTTAGCACACTATATTTTTAGTTATACTCAGTCTAAAAATTTGATTTCATCTTGTTCTTGTTTTTAGATTTGGAATTAGGATTAAAAGGTTACAGGTTTAATGCCCTTATGAAATGTTTCTTGATGAATCTGCTGAAAAAGCTGGATATCTGTGCTTGGCTGTTTCTTTTGTCTAAAATGCCCTTCCCGCCAACTTTGCCTAATTCCTACTCATCCTTCAAATTCTTGCTCAAATGTCACTGACTCTATAAAGTTGTCTCTGATTCCCCTAGAGAGAATCAATCTTCCCTTCCTCAGAACTATGTACTAAAATACTTGAAACATCTGAGATTTTGTCATTGTGAAGAGATACCTTATATAGGAAGGTCATCTATCAATTCAAAAAGCAACCTGTGTACACTTTACAAAGTGTTTGAGGCACTTACAAGTTAATTTACTTGTGCAGAGTCACACAACTATCAAGTAGTAATTTGAAAGCTAGTTCAGAAATTTCTCCATTTCACCAGGCTAAACTATGTAATGAACCTGTTTTCACCTCTCTCATTGAACCTTTATGTATTATCTCGTATTGTTGTTACTTGGCTTTGAGACCTTCTCTATTATTTCTTAAGCTCTTTGAAAGCTCTACCAAATCTTATGCATTTTTGTATCATCATAGCACCAAGAATAATGCCTTGTATCTAGCAGGTGGTCAATAAATAAATGTTGAATGAATTAATTATTTTTACTTGAATCTGTGAATTTGTTGATATAATGAGGTGTGAGTGGGGAATTTGTTTGCCATTTGCAGAGTGGTACTTTCTCTGTAGCTTGTAATCTCAGACACTTGTCTAGAACATAGATATTAAGTGACTTGACCAAGATCACATCCCTAGAGGAGGAACTTGAGCAGAAATCTTCTTTTTTTTTCCTCAATAGTATTTTATTTTTCCAAATACATGTAAAGATAATTTTCAGCATTCATTTTTGTAAGACTTGTTTTTCATATTTTTCTCCCTTCTTCTTTTATCTCATTCTTGCCCAAGATAGCAAGCAATATGATATAGGTTAAATATATGTAATCCTTTTAAGCATATTTCCATATTTGTTATGTTGAACAAGAAAAATTGGACCAAAAGGAAAAAAACACAAGAAAGAAAAACAAACAAATATAGAGATAAAAATATTATGTTTTGGTCCACATTACTACTTTTCTTTCTGGATGCAAATGGCATTTTCCATCCCAAGTCTATTGGAATTGTCTCAAATCACCACATTGTTGAGAAATGCCAGATCCATCACAGTTGATGATCACATAATCTTGTTGTAACTGTGCATAATGTTCTCTTGGTTTTGTTCACTTCATTCAGCATAAATTCACATAAGTCTTTCCAGGCTTTTTCTGAAATCATCTGCTCATCATTTCTTATAGAACAATAATATGTCATTACATTCATATACTATAACTTATTCTGCCATTCCCCAATTATGGGCATGTCCTCAATTTTGCAATCCCTTGCCACTACAAAAAGAGCTGCTAGAAACATTTTTTGCTCATATAGGTCCTTTTTCCTCTTTTATGATCTTTTTGGGAGAACTCCAGGCTTCTTGATTCTGAGTCCAGATGTCTGGCCACTTTTCTGAGCTACCTCTTTAACAAAAAAAAAAAAAAAAAAAAAAAAAATCTTTTAATACTTAAAGACTGCTTTATTTGTGATACTGAAGCTTAAAATCACAGTGTTTTCAGTGATTTCTCCTTTTCCTTACCTCTTATATTCAATTCTTTTTCTTTCTTGTTGAAAATAAAAAGCTTTTTTTCCTGTTTTTATTATTATTTTTACTTCATTTTACCTGTAAACATTTTATAATTCATAATAGAGTGGTTAAATGTTATTGCTGCTTAGGCTTTTTTTGTTTGTTTGTTTGTTTTTAGTGAGTCTTGTAGTGTAAACACACTGACTTTTAGAAGATGACCATTTCAATGCTATTTAAGTGAAAGAAGAACTGTGTATTCTGCATATAGTAGGCCCTTAATAAAAAGATGTGTGTTTGATTGAATTAACACTGGAATAGTACCAATCAATAAAACAGCATGAATTCTATAGCTCCCAGTAGAGAAAAGTACCTCAGAGCTTACAAGATGGCAATTAAGCTTTGTAAGCATGTCATGCCAAATTGTAGTTCTGAAACATTTTTTATGCAAAGTATGCTAAATTTATGGGTTGAAACATTTGTAAGAACTATACAAATCTAAGTCAAAATTGATTGTTTCTAGTGAATGCTTTTAAAAGCCAATCTATGATAAAAGGGCCAGCTTTTACAAAGTCAGATCTAAATATTTGCTAACATGATGAAAAGTTTAAATACTTCTGGTCAGTGATATATGACACTTAACAGCATCTTTTAAGATTCCTGTTTACTCCTCTAAATCTAGACATATGTATATTTTCACAGCCCTTGTCACTCTGTTCCCAGAAACATTAACATAGTAGATTGTAGTATAATAAATGAATGAGCAGATAGGTGGTAAAATAGAACACTGAGCTTGGCAATAGGAAGACTAATCTTGATAAGTTCAAATTTGATCTCAGACACTTATTAGCTAAATGACCCTGGTCAAGTCACTTAACCTTATTTACCTCTTCATCTGTAAACAGAGCTGGAGAAGGAAATGGCAAACAACTTCAGTATCTTTTCCAAGAAACCCCAAATGATATCACAAAAAATCAGATATTATGGAAATGATTCAACAATAACAATAAAAATAGATGAGAAAGTAGTAGCCTTTTTTCTATTGTCCTTGATTTCTGTTTTAAAATTTATATTTATTTATAATGTTTGAAGAGACATAGCATAATGTGGTGGATAGAGAACCAGTCTTAGAGTAAGGAAGATCTGGGTTCAAGTCTTACTGCTGATGTGCCCTAGCTAGGGGACCATGGGCAAGTTACTTTATTCTTCAGAGAACTAAATCTTTAAGACTGTACATTATGGGTGCATTGTTATTTGTATTAATCAGGCAATTTCCACTGCTGGAATAACTTTCAATGATAAAATCAGAGGACCAAATGATCTTTTCCCATTAAATCTTCCAGAGATATCTTTTTGTAGCATAACAATACCCTTAAGTTCTTAAAAATTATCTAGGGAAGGACTGACTAGCTTTTAAAAATCCTAGCAGGTTGAAAGGTCTTTCATCAAGGCTCTAGAAATAGGCTATGTAAAATTGTCTAATTTCATTGAAACAAGATTAGCCACTAGGTGAAGAGCATTTTTAGATCCTGAAGACTTGTCTATTAAGGCCTGTAGTAGTACTCACATTATGAAATTGTAGATTCTTTAACTAACGCTTGAAATAAAGGCCACTTAATCAGGTTTCAAAAACCTTGCACTCATGAAGTGATTTTCTTTGTAAAGATGATTATTAAAATAGGATTTGACTTACATTTTACAAAAACCATGTCCTTCAATTTAATTGCTGCTCTTAATAAACATTGCATTCTCTTTGTCATATTAAATTAAAAATAACAATGCATGGTAGAGACCCTAGAAGGATCAATTCAACAGGAAATAGTGATTTTAAAGCTTGTGGGTCAGGTAAAACTTTAATCAGAGTTGAGTCTCTTGGTTTGTGTGAGGCTTATAAGGAACAGTGAGAAGATGACTGGATAAAGAGAATTGAGTTAAACTCACTGTCCCTGTGTGCTTTTATCAAGCTTGGGAAATGGAAGCGGAGCTTCTGGGAAAAAAAAAAAGTGGATAAATGTCAGTTGGAGATGGTTGTTGTGCAGAGACTGATAGTACTATCAATGAGTCTCATGAGGATAGAGATCATGAATAGTTGGTAGCCACCTTTCTTGTTTATTTGGCACTAGCTGCTTGCTCTGTAACTTCCCTTCTAGCCTTTAATTCTCTCATTAACTTTAGGTGCCCTTCCCATTCTTATGTCCAAACTCTTTAGATCTTTTTTTTTTTTTTTCTCTCTACATTCTTTTGGTAATTCCATTCACTATAGCCTCAAGTGCCACCGATGTACTTTAGTGTCATAAATTTCAGACTAGAAATTGTATCACAGATCATCCTGTTTAAACCCATCATTTAACCCTCAGGTTAAGTGACTATTTCAAATAATAAATATTTGAAATAAATATTTTAATCCAGATCTTTTTACACCAGGACCAGTGTTTTTTTTTTTTTTTCTTTTTCTTTTTTACTTTACAAGATTATCTTGCCTTTAATACATTTTTTAAAAAAATACTCAAACTTTCACTTCCAGCTCTCTTCTAGACATATCCACTAATATGATCAGTTACCGTCTAAGATACGACCTGTTGCTTGCTCTCCTTCTCTTCTGGACTAAATGTATTTCTCTGTTCTTGTTAATAAGAGCATGATTCTCCCAATTACCTGGACTGGAATTGATGGATGGCTTGCTTTAGGTCTTCTACTAGTGAGATGGTACTCTTCTATCACTTATTTGTGTGTGTGTGTGTGTGTGTGTGTGTGTGTGTGTGTGTGTGTGTGTGTGTCTATTTTAGGAGTAGGGATGAGGGGCTTGAGAAGATGCATCATAAATACCTTTAAACAGCCAGGTTCTCTTAGATGAGAAAAACTTTAGAATTAAGTTTTTTTTTTGTTTTTTGTTTTTTTAATAGGATTTAACTTTGTAGCCTTCAACTGGATTTGTTAAACCCAAAGGGAGAAAAAAATCTCTCTCACATTTTTTTAAAGTGCACTGACACTTATTTTGTTGCAGTTCTGCCTAAGTGCTTTGTCTTAATGACTTTACTAATAAAATTCAGTTCTCTGACAGAAGATAAATTCCTTGAGAAAGACTCATCAATCCAAATAAACACCGATGCGCTGATGCCCTATGATGCCATTTCCCAATGTACCAAACTGGCAAACAGGCAACACTTCAGGGAACTGGAATATAGGAAAACAAGGGAATATTGCCCACAGTTTAAATCAATAGTGTACATGAAAACTTTGAACCTTCAGAAGTTTTTGTTGTGGTTGTTTGTTTATTTGGTTTTTTTGTTTGTTTGTTTGGTTTGCTTTTTTGTTACAGGGCATCTTGGTTCATCCAAAATGTGAATCATAGAATTATATGGCACAATAAGTGAAAACACACATTAATTATCTGGCATAATCCCAAATGTCATGACACTTTAAAGATGATTCACTGGTATAAGAAGCAGCTAGATCTGTTGTTTGTAAGAGATGTTGACAATAACCAATCATCTTGAATTAGCACATAGCAATAAAGCATATGTTACTTGATTGCCTGTCACAATTATGGGGATAGATGTGTGAAATTATTCAACTTAAATTCAAAGCAAAAAGGCATGTAATGTCTGCCCAGATTGCTGTGGTTAGAGTCAAAAAGATGTTTTAAAGTCCACCATATTTACCATTGGCTCAAGACTGTACCTTTATCAGTCTCAAGCAATACCCCGGGCCTAGGACTTAGCTACTAAATTCCAAGAAAGTTGCAATCTGCAGTGTTGAAGAAAGTTTTCTTTATTGGGAGTTTCCTTTTCTGTCAGAATCATATGTCCTTCATAAACTCTATATATTTAACATCCAGTGAGTAATATTCATATAATAGAGAATATTATTGAGCTTTGTATCAATGTCATAAGAAAAGCATTATGTCTCAAGTTTGAAGCAAAAAAGCCAAGGAGAAAGGTAGATTAGAGGGCATTAGGTTCCTCTGCTCTAGTATAATGAATCATCTTAGATTTAAAAAACTTTTTTTTTTTCACATCTTAACATGTGTTGTTCAAGTTTTTGAAAAGCAGTACTTGTTTATTTTTTATACTGAATACCTGCTTAACAAAAGCTTGTTGATTGATAGAGTGCTATTTTTATATTCATGTGAAAAAGTAACAGCCTCAATGATTACAACAAAGACCAGATTTCTTTTTTGGGGAAAGTGAATTTCTTAGAATTGAATTCTGGATCTATTTCCCTCCAAGCCTAGCCTCCTCCTAAATCTTGTTACATCCATTATTTAAAAACAAAATGTGTTTTTGTTCCAGGAAGAAAAATTTTAGAGTAGTTTAGACAATTGCAATTATTGGTAAGTAACTTTATTGTAATGTTGAAATGTATTCTGTAAGATGTATGGATCTGTAAATGCATGCACACATACATATATACATATAATGCTCTTAATGATAGCTAATCATTAATATTAATTTATTGATGACTTTATTAATGACACTGTAGTCATGTTTAAAACTTTGCTGTTATGCATTTTTCAGAAAATAACTGCAAAAATGGAAATGGCCTCATTCATATTATCACTTTCCATTAATAGGTTAATTAAAAAGACTCCTCTTTTGTCTTTATTATTATCTTAGTGAACAAAAGAAGATCACTCACTCTTTGAGGTAAGACTATTGTATTTGAAAAAAAAAATTAATCATAATACTTAAGTGAATAAGCACCTGGAATAACTCATTCATTAGAAAAAAAAAAGGGACTTTTTTTTTTGATGTTGATTTGTACTCTTTCCCTGTGAAAAGGAGAAAGATTGTTTTTTTCTTTACTAAACTGAATAGCTGCTCTTCTCAACTTTGGACAAGATTGGTCCTTGAGTCACTGATCCAAGAACAAGTCCTTTTATCTTATGATGGTGATGTAATGCTTAGATTCAGTTCACTTTCCATCTTTGTATTTTACCGCCTGACTTTACTGGTCTGGAGATGGTCCTTTGGAAAACATGTGATCCCCATGAATATTCACATTATTACAAATACTATGACAATAAAAACTTCTAAGCACCAAACCAATGCCCACTTACATGTCAATACAACAAAATTGAAATACAACAAATGGATGTAGATAATACATTAGAAACTGTATTTGAAACTCATTAAACATTGAGAGTGTAGAGATTCTTTGTGGAACAAAAGAGAGTTGTTATACTAAAGTTCTAAAAAAGCATATTATAGGCTTAGTGAAACATACAAAGACCAAATTGAATTTTGCTTCTAATAGAGCTTTCAGTGCATTTGGTTAAATGATTTGGAGATTAATTATTGGATAATCATTTGCATCATTGATAGGGTTGGTTGTGTAGAGAGATCTGAATAATTTATGACGCTAGTCAAAGAGTGTCTAGCTATGCTATATCCATTTGATTTTAGGCTTTGTCAAACATAGTCATTATTGAATAGTTGAAAGAGACTTGGGTTAATTAATATAATAATATTTTAAAGAACTTCCATGAATTAGGTCTGTGACATGCAAATTTTAATCTCTAGGAAAATCAAGCAACATTGAATTTCTTTATTTTATTTTTAAAATTTAATTTTTTTCCTTTTTTTCCTTTTTTCTATTTTTTCAGCATTGAATTTCTAATGCAACCGAGTATGCTAATAATTAGCTGATTTTAAGACACTAATTTTGTTCCTGGGTTTTATCCATGAGTATTTTATAAACTTTTAAAATAATTAAATGAGAAAAGTGAAAATTTAATCCTTTGAAAACTTGGTACTAGATATAAGATTTCAACTCTAATGCTACTTCTACTCAAGAGATTTATTCCTTTATGTAACACTTTTGGTGCTAATTGAGTAAGACTGAACTACTGAAGAATTAAACACATAATAAATATCTATTCTCTAAGGTATGGAGACTTACCAGCTGTTGGAAACAGACACTGTACTCTGGCTTTTGAGCATCACTAAGTTAAAGAGTTTTATTAAAAATGAAATCCCTTGAGGTCCTTATAGTTGAAAGTCAATTTAGGAATCTAGTGTGTAGATTAGAGATTTGTTTTGTCCCCAAAGGGAAGGAAAGTGATGGATGTCTACTCACTGTAGTATTGATTGAACCAATACTACATTTCTTTTTGGTCACTTTAGAGTGTTTTTAGCATTGGAGAGAGAATGCAGTATCATACATATAATGAGTAAAGTTGAAGTTTCTGGTATGTATGAATATGTACATGTCCTGGAAGGGGATGAAGATGATTCAGCACTGAAAGGAAATGTATTGACAAGAATTTGCTTTCTAAAAATTTAAAATAAAAACAGGATATTTCTTTTTCAGTTTCAAGTTTACTAAAATTAAGTCTGACATATTCATAACTTAGTACAGACTAACAAATTCATAATGAAGAAATAATTTCCAAATGTATTGTGTAATTTCCAACATTATTCAATTCATTTCCCTCTATTTCTCTTTTTTTCTCTTTCTTCCTCTCTTCCTGTATTTTTTCCCTTTCCTCTTGCTTCCTTTGATATTTCAAAATTTTTGATACACTTGTATCTTAGAAATAAAGATACAAAAGGAATTTCATTTTTTCAAATAGGACTAACATTGGCACAAACCTAGACAAAAGTTTTATTTCAAATTTTTTTCAAAAGAAATTTTGAACAATTTTAATGAATCTGTGAAATTGGAAAGAGAAAAATTCTAAATGCATTTTCTGTACGAAGAACATAAATTGAAAGAAAAGTGACATAGCAGTACATAGTATTTAGGAAATTCCATTTTCTGTGAGTAAATATTTCTCTAAAAAGGAAGTTTCCTCTTTGAAATGTTCTATGAAATTAACCTTTATGAACTCTGCAAAACTGTTATTCTCATCCCTTAGAAATGAAACTGAAATCATCACTTTAAAATTTAATCTGGTGCAGTGGATAGAGCACCAGCCCTGACATCAGGAGGACCTGAGTTCAAATTTGGCCTCAAACACCTAACACTTCCTAGCTATGTGGCCCTGGGCAAGTCACTTAACCCCCTTTGCCTCAGCCAAAAAAAAAAAAAAAGTTTAATCTGGTAACATATTCCTTTTCTAGTTTATACCATTAAATATATATTTTGTAGGCAAAAACACTTTCAGTTTTCCAAACTGGTTAATAGTCTTAATGTTGAAGAATATTTTTACTTTCACATTTGTGTCATTATTTTGGCCATGAACTTATTTCTTTCCTGTGTGCCAGGGAATGCTTCCTCTCATAGTCTATGCCTACATGGAGAGAATAAGTTATATACTCTTTAGCTGAGCTAATGCCTGGTGAAACATTCTAGGATAGATACCTGCTTTTAGATCATCATATCCAAGCAATTTATTTCCTTTATATTCTTTACAATTTCAAGAGCAATAGAGATTTCATAGTAGATCTAGCTCATCTGTGATGCTTTCTAATTTCATTGTGTTTCCCTAGGGAGCTGCAGTGACTTTGATGCTGATTACCCTGGTTTTGAATTTAAAAGTCAAGGTCCCTTGGTATTGCATGGTTTTCTTGTCACTACTAGTAGGTTCATGACTTATGAAAAAATGAACTGCTGCATAAAATGGAGCACTTCATCTTCACTTTCTAGTTTACATATAAATGTTCTGTTTCTCCATTTATATAAAGTCAAATAAATTCTGCAAGATTAAATTTTGTCCATTTTTCCATTTTCAAGACTTAGAAATAAAGTTGTATGTTTTTATTATTATGACTGATAAGGAAAATAGATCAATGGGTATTTCAATCTGGAACATAGAAACATTATTTGCTTTATGGGAATTATTCTCATCCAATTTGGTTATAGCAATTACCCAACAACTATATGCTGACTAGATATATTTATAAAATTATAAGATAATTTAATATGAAATTATGAAATAGATTAACCAGATAAACTATATTCCCTTTTCCCACCTTACTATTACTATTAGAGACATTATCATCTTCCCTATCATTTTGCTAACCAATTAGAATGTAAATTTTTTTACAAGTTTCCTGATAAAAACATTATTTCTCAAATATATGGGGAACTGAGTAAAATTTATAAAAATACAAGTGATTGCCTAATAAATAGTATATAAACAAATATCTACAGGTGATTTTTTAAATAAGAAATCCAAGCTATCCATAGTTATATGAAAAAATGTTCTAAATAGCTCTTGATTAAAGAAATGCAAATTACAACAACTCTGAGGTTCCACTTCATATCCACCAGACTGATCAACATGACCGAAAAGGAAAACAATACATGCTGGAGGGAAAAATGGGGACACTAATGCTTTGTTGCTGGAGTTGTGAACCCATCCAACCATTCTGGAGAACAAATTGGAATTATACTCAAAAGGCTCAAAACTGTGTACCTTTGACCCAGAAAAAGCACAATGAGGTCTGTATCCCAAAGATATCAAAGGAAAAGAATCTACACGTACAAAAATATTTATAGCAGCTCTTTTTGTGGTCACAAAGAATGGAAATTGAGGGAATGCTCACACATTAGGGAATGGCTGAATAAGTTGTGGCATACTGTTGTGATATAATACTAGTGTGGTATAAGAAAGCACAGGAGGATGTTTCAGACAAACTTGGAAAGACTTTTATTTCATGTAAAATGAACTGAGCAGAATTAGGAAAATATTGTACTGTTATTGTTAACAGTAATGTTGTGCAGTGATAAAATGTGAATGACAGCTTTCTGATCAGTAGAGAACTATACAGATTGAAACATTATTATTATTTTTTTTACTTTCTTTTACTTTCTTTCTTTTTTTTTTCTTTTCTTTTCTTTTCTTTTCTTTTCTTTTTCTTTTTCTTTTCTTTTCTTTTTTTCTTTTCTTTTCTTTCTTTCTTTCTTTCTTTTTTGCAAAATGGGTAATGGGGAAATATATTTTGTTTGATTTAATATTGTATAATTCATATGTTTAATTGGTGATACCACATTTCTTTCCTTCTCAATTGATGGGTAGGAACAAAAAGAGAGAGAATTCAGAACTTGACAATTTTTAAAATGAATATTAAAAACAAATAAAAATTTGGGGAACAAAGATTAACTACTTCACTACAGTAGACTGTGCAATTAAAAAATGTGTAGCAATATTATACATAGGATCAGAAGTCTGTCTGATTCTTTCAGCTAATAATGTTTCCTGTGTGATGTTATTTGACTTTATCCAATAATTAAAAGTAGTTTGTTTTTCACAAATTGATAAAGGACTTGTTTGTACTTAATTGATACTGCTGATTGATTTTGTTTAGACATTTATATTTATATAAATTTATATTTTATGTACATTTTGTTTTTATTATTTTTATATTTATTATCTTATTAAATATTGTTACATATAAATTTATTGCTTTAGTTTGATTGAGGTGGCATAGAAAACTCCCTAGCTTTACAGATATCTTTCAGTAGAAGCTGGATTACCACTTATTTAATATGTTATAGTGGAAAATCTTTTTGTATATGGATTTAAAAGATGGTCGCTGATGTTTCTTTCAACTCTCAGTTTTTAGTATTTTATGATGTAGTGCTGAAGCTCAGAGGAGAGACTGGATCCAGATGTAGAAATATGAGAGTCATCAACATAGAGATAGTAATTGAAACCAAAGGAGCTGATGTGGTCACTTGATCCATATAGATCAGAGACAAAAGAAATCATTGTTTCATGTTTAATTTCTTCATTTGCAAAATGTGGATAATAATATCACATTATAAGATTATTGCAAAGGTCAGAAGAGAACTTTGTAAAACTTAAAACCTCTCTCTATAGAACAACAATGACCATATCTTAAAGACTCTCCTATCTTGAAAATCCTGTTTCTGTCTCTATAGATTCAACCTGGACTAAGAAAAGCTAAAAAAAAACTTACCGCAGGGTGTCTGTTATAACTTAAACATAAGAGTATTGAGAGAATGAATCAGTAGGCATGGGAAGGCCACATGAATTACTGAATTGGTCAAGGTCAAAGATAGCCTACTAGTGCTGTTGAAACTAATCCAATCAATGGTCTGGGAAATGGCCTGCTTGGGGATGATAGATTTAGGAGTAAAAAGAATTCAGAGTTCATTTACTTTACCATTTTCATTTACAGATCAGAAAAATATTTAAATGCATAGGATAGAGATTGAGTGCAATGAGATGTTAAGACAATGGGAACCTCATATATTTCTACTGTCCACAACTTCAGGAAATTCCATCTCTTCTCAAAAATTGGGACTGAAGAAAAAAATCATTATTTCCATTGCTTTCCTTCTCCTTTTTTCCACTGGGAAAGGTACTGGGGATTCTTTTGCTCACCTACATTCTATAAAAGGTGAAAAAAATTAGTTGTTATTCACAATATTGACTAATTGTTTCTTGATTAATGAGTTCCGTAAAAGATCTATTCCCATCAAGTACAAACCTAAGCAAACCTCATTTATCTTTAATATATTTTTGATATTCAAGGTTACTTATATCTTCAGATGTGTGTGTGTGTGTGTGTGTGTGTGTGTGTGTGTGTGTGTGTGTGTGTGTGTGTATTCGGTGACTGAAATATTTGTGGTAGAAGATAATTATGGGTGAAATTGCCACCCGGTATTTAACTTTTTCTTTCCACTATAATGCCAAATAGAATCACTGCCTTGGGAACGTTGCAAAGTAAACCGTAATCATGTTTCAATCATAATTCCAGAGATTTAGCCAAAATTTGACAAATCTGATTTGTCAATTAAAGGTAATAAAAAGAGCATTGCATTTAAACTTCAAGACCTGGATTTATAGTCCTAGCCTTGTCATTTGCCAGCTATGTGACTGAACAATTTACTTTTATTTAGTTCCCTTCTATGTAGTTTTCTGCATCTCTTTTTCCATGTTTATAGACTGATCATGGTGATGGGATGCTAGTATTTATGCTTCCCATGAATGAGTCCTGTATTATCTTTTCTAAAGGGGCTAAATATTTAACATTCAATGAAGTGACAGCTATGAAAGTTATAGCAGAAATAGTTCTAGTTTTGGAGAAAGAAAGCCTAGTTCTGACTCTCCTATTTTTCTGTGTAACTTTGGCTATGTAACAATTTCTTTCATACCTAGTTATTTAATCTGTAAAGCCAGGGGTTTGGACCAGAGACTCTTTTAAGCCACTTCTAGCTCAAAATCCTCTGCCCACTCCCTCATTCTGCACATCCATCAGTTGCCAAGTTTACTTTCACTTTTGCTGACACTACCTCAGCTGAGGTCTTCGGTTCATTTTCCCACAACTATTATAATAACCTCTTACCTTGCCTCTAGTGTCTCCTCTTCTCAATTCAACTTTCATACCACTGCCAAAGTAACCCCCCAAAAAACCCAGCTAGTAAACCCATTATTTTGGCTTTCAGAGCTTTCTACAATTTGATGCCATTTTCCTTGTCTATGCTTATTTGATGCTTTTTTCTTTTATAAATCACCTTACTACTAACTAAATTGGCTTGCTCTTGGATTTTGTCCTGATCTTTCAACTCATTGCATTTGCACTTATCACATACATTTGGAATCTATTTGGACACTAAGTAGCAAAATGCTATTTCTAGGGTCAAGAAGACATGAATTCAAATGTGGCTTCAGACATTAATGGTCGGGTGATTTCAATTAAGTCACTTGCTTGATTCAGTTTTCCTCAGCTATAAAACTGGAATAATAGTGGCTCCTAGGGGGAGCTAGATGGTGCAGTGGACAGAGCACCAGCCCTGAATTCAGGAGGACCTGAGTTCAAATCTTGTCTCAGACACTTAACACTTCCTAGCTGTGTGACCCTGGGCAAGTCACTTGATCCTAATTGCCTCAGCAACAAATAAATAAATAAATATACAAACAAACAAATAAATTAACAAATAAACAAACAAATAAATACATAAACAAATAAATAAATAAATAGTAGCTCCTAACTCACAGGATCAGAGATTAAATGTTGTAATATTTTTAAAGCATTTAGTACAGTCTTTGGCACACAATAGGTACTTAATAAATGATTATTCCCTTCTCTTTCCCTTTTCCTAGCCTTCTTCATCCCTCGCCCCATCTTTATCTATTGAAAATTGATTCTTCTTTCCAGGATCAGCCCATATGCTATCTTTTCTATGAAACCTTTCCTAATTGCACTTTTTCCAGTGGACTTTTGGACTTTTGCTTATCCTGACTCCGGATGATTCTGAGGCCTCCAGGGAGCTAACCCGGACTTCACATGTGTGTGTATCGATATATAATTTATAAAAACAAATAGGAATTTAATTGACTCTTTAAACACACAAAGCCACATTCTGCTCTTTTATTCTTCCCCAGAAATCCCCCCTAATCCACCAGCCTTTCTACCATGCCACAGAAACCTTTAGCATCACTCTGGATATTCATTCTCCTTTTGCATTCTCTTCTCCTGATTGGCTTATTTTTCCCAGAAGTTCCATTTTAAGATGGATTCCCAAGCCATCAATGTTTTCATACTTTTCTTGGTTTTAATTCTGATTCTTAGGACTTTCCCTCCTACGCCACCTGTGTTTGTATTGTCTCCTCTCCCTTTTTGCTAATGTTATTTAGTGAGATGCTCCCAGAGGAGTCTGGATCTGCCACACTATCTTCTCTGAGTTACCATCAAATAAATCAATTATCTGATCCTCATTAGGGGTGAAACCTGCAAAACTGAAGTCTGGATATCTGTCTACCTTAATGAGATCACAATGAAAGTGCCATGTTGCCTTGATGGGCAATATTCCTGTTATCTCTTCCCTCTTTACAACAAAAGCTCCTTGAGGACAGAGACTCTCTTTGTTTCTGCTTATATTTGCATTCCTAGCACCTAGCACAGTGCCTGACACATACTAAGTATTTAATAAATCTTTTTTGACTTGGTATATTTATGCAATTACTGGTGATTGTATGTGTTTAGAAACCTAATCTCTTTTCTCTCTATTATTCCATTTCAATGGCTATGGGTGGCCCTAGAAATTACTGGAGCATAAGAATTTTCAACTACCAATCGGTATTTTCTCTTTGATTGTTGGGATACTTGATGTGAATGTTTGTTACTGGAAAGATTCAAATAATAGACAGGAGCTGGGAAATAAAAAAGGTGAATATTTGTGGATGTCTAGCAGATATCTTCATAATATTTATCTTTTGTTTCTATCTTTTTCACTTATGTTTATCAATTAGGCCCACTACTAGATCCAGGAAACTAGGGTGCAGAGCTCTCTCACAAAGGCCCCTCTCTGAGGTCTAGACTTTTCTAGGATCATTTTTGGGGAGTCTGACTTTCTTTCCTCATTACATCTCTACCCCAGAGCACTGGAGAAAATTACTTAAAGATTGGGTAGTTGCACTGAGGCTACTTCTTTTCAATTGCTCATAAAATTGTCCAGAATTACATGATGCCAGTTGGAGAGTCAAAGGAAGAGAGACCAAGAGGGCAGAATAGGCTGCTCTTCCTAGCTTAGTAGCAAATCCTATCTGATGACTATGAGCCATAATGTCAAATACTTGTTCTCCACTTTGGCTTTATTAGGTGTAGATGGAAGCAAGAGGCCACTCAATGTTTGCTGCATTGTCTTAAAACAATAGTGCCCTTCAGAGATAAGCATAGACTTCCCAGGAAATAGAAAGGGCAACTTAGCTCCCTTTCCAAAGGATGATCCTTTTGCACTTGATAATAATTACTAAGGGAGCATCGAGATGGCACAGTGAATAGAGCACCAGCCCTGAAGTCAGGAGGACTCGAGTTCAAATCTGTCCTCAGACACTTAACACTTCCTAGCTGTGTGACACTGGGCAAGTCACAACCCTAATTGCCTGCCTGCCTGCTTCTCTCTGTCTGTCTTCTCCTTCACCTCTCCTTCCCCCCTCCTCTCTTCCTCTCTCTGTCTGTCTGTCTCTTCCTCCTTCCCTCTCTTTCTGCCTCTCTCTGTCTCTTTCTCTATCTATCTCTCTGTCTTTCTCTTTCTCTATCTCCCTCCTTTCTTCCATCCCTCCCTCCCTCCATATATCTCTGCCTCTCTTTCTTTCTCTCTCTGTCTCTCTCCCTTCCATCTCTTTCTCTCTCACACACGCATATACACATATACACACACAAAACCTCAAAAATAATAATTTTCAAAATTTTTAGAGCATGTGGTTTGTAAGTGTTTGTTTCACTGAGTAATCCTGGGCAAGAGATTTAACCCCAGTTGCCTGCAAAACAAAAACAAAATAAAAAAGAAAAAGAGGAAAAATTTGAAAATTTATAAGTGTTTGTTTCACAACCACTACTACATGCAAGTAGTAATATATGTCCATTTAACTGGTGCAGAAACTGAACCTGAGAGAGGTGAAATGCATTACCCAAGATTACAGGTGGCAAATGGCAGAGCTGGTATCAATCCCAAGTCTTCTATTCTCTAAATCTTTTATTTTTCTGTGATGTCTTTGTTGTTTTTCTATCAATTCAACTAGGGCTGACTCTTTATGACCCCATTTGTAGCTTTCTTGGCAAAGATACTGGAATAGTTTGCCATTTCCTTCTCCAGCTCAGAGAAAACTGAAACACACAGGGTTAGGGGACTAGCCCAAAGTCACATAGCATATCTGATGCCAGATAGATAATATGTGTATATTATAAAGCAATAAAAATGACACATAAAACTGGATTTCTGTTATAGGCAACTTGCTTTTCTTTTAAAATGTATAATAAATTCAACATACATGATGTCCCAAAAGTTTTAGTGTGTTTTAAAGCTTTAAGAAGTTCAGAAGCAAAAAAAAATGCTGCACAATTACAAATACAAATCATTTGGAAGTTTGTTTGAATTTTTATACTCATTTAGTATATTTGTGAATTTTTAATAATAAAATTTTAATTTTAATAAGATGAGACATCCTATCATTATGCAATCTTTGTGAAAATTTCTGGCTGGCACTTTCTCACATTGGTGGATCAAGAGAGGCCCTCTTGGCTGGATCTTAAATACCTAATCTATTTCTATTTTACCTTTTCTTGTGAGGGTATATCAAAACCATAATCTATCCATCAAAATAATTTTCTTTGGATGATTTTAGGGCTAGGATTAAAAATGCAATCTTATCCTGAGCAGTAGTTAATGAGAATTTTTATAAAATTTGAAAATAAACCAGAGCAATGTATTGCACAAGACAATGGTTATATTGAATTTTAATAAGACACATTAATATTTCAAATTTTCAAATATTTAACCTTTCACATTTTTTGAAATACTTTTGAAATTATTAAAACTTAAAAATACACTAAGACCTTTGGGATACTTTGCACAACTTGCAAAACTGTTCTGCTTGTTTGTAATACTTTCTGGGCCTTCCTTCTGTTCTCTTCTGATTATTAAAAAATATGTTTCAATGGATCTTTTATCTTTCCTTTCTTTTTTGTCTACCCTCTTTATCCCTAGCCTCCTTTATTCAACTCTTGATTGTTTCTTCATTAAAAAAAATCCTTATAACAAATATATATGATCCAGCAAAACCAAATTGAGTCCATCTGGAGATGGGTAGCATGCTCTATCATTATTCATGTGGAACTGCATTATATTTCTTATGTAGAATACCTAAAAGATATTGAGTATTTGTACTAAAATACATATAATCTCCTTTTGGGAGTCTACCTCTTCCATCACAAATATTAACCAATTGAGAATGGCTTTTTCTAATTTTCTTATTACAAAAGATCACCTGTACATTCAAGTTTATCTTTTGTAAATTAATTTACAGAATCTGATCAAAGAATACATAGATGATTTGATAGAAGGTTTGGGCAGCAGTGGGATTATAGCCATAACTTGACAAGATAATATATTGGACACCAAAATTTTTTCTTGATTTGTATCGACAAGCAGAAAACTCAACTTTGATGGGCTAGCCATGTTGTTTGAATGCCAATACAAGGCAGACTCTGATATAAACATCAGAAGTAGTACAAAGACATTCTTAAGGTCTTGCTGAAGAAATTTAGAGATACTTCACAGGGCTATCTAGTATGGTGTGCTTGTTTCAAAGCTATGTGTTGGGCACTATAGTAAGCACTTTAAAATTATTGTCTCATTTTATCCTCTAAGATAAATGACACTGTGAGGTAAGTACTATTATTAAAGATGAAGAAACTGAGGTAATAGAGATTGTGACTTGCCAGGATTATAGAGTTAGTAAGTTTCTAAAACCAGGTTTGCCTTTAGATTTTTCTGACTCCAGGCCCCAAACTCTTTCTACTGTACCACCTAAGCTGCCTTTATTTAATACTATTCTTGCCTTCATTGATCTTACCATATAAAATTTGGGAAAGTTATGCCCACAAATAATTGTCAAATCAGATAGTATGAAATAAGTGCAAAGAGGAGGCTAGGGCAAAGTTCTATAGGTAATTTGAGAAGGTAGAGATTGCTTTCATCTTAGGCAGTCAAGAATGACTTCACAGAATATGTGGTTCTTGAGTTGGGCCTTTAAGAAAAGTAAGTACTTCAACAGATAGGCCCAACAGAATAGGGTCTATTTTAGAAATGGACAAAGGAACAGACATAGGAAGGAGGAATACAAGAAGAGATAATGAATAACTTTTTTATGTTTGGAGTATAAAATGCACAAAGGGGTAGTAGTATATGATTTGAATTTATGTTAGAACCAAATTGTGGGAGGTCCTAAATGCCAGGATAAGGACTTGATAACTAATTTAGCATTGAATAGGAAATGACTAAAGGAATGTCAGGAGACATTCCTGTAATTGTACAGAAAGAAATACATTTCTGAATGGGAAAACCCTATAAGAACAAAAGACTCAGAGTTAAAAGGAATTTGATAGGTCACTTAGTTCAATTCATTACTGTGTAATGAAGCTCTAGTTACCCAATAATTGGGGGAATATAGGTGATGGAAATAGAGAAAGGACACTCTGCTTTACTTAACTATTTATTATCAGTTAAAGGGATATTATATCCACTACTTTCACTTTCTCCCCCTACTCACTACTTAATCTTTTATAATCAGACTTCTTCCTATATAACTCAACTTAATTATATCTTTTTTTTTTTTTTTTTTTTTGCTCTGAGGCTGGGGTTGAGTGACTTGCCCAGGGTCACACAGCTAGGAAGTGTTAAGTGTCTGAGACCAGATTTGAACTCTGGTCCTCCTGAATTCAGGGCTGGTGCTCTATCCACTGCAACACCTAGCTGCCCCAACTTAATTATATCTTTATTGTTAAATTAACTGGCCTTTTCTCAGTCTTTGTACTTCTTATCCTCTCTGCAGTGTTTGACATTGTTATTAGTTTTTCCTTCTGTACATTGAAGTCCCCCTTTGATTTTCTTTTGGACTGATCTTTCTTGGTCTCATCTGAAGGTTCTCCATTCTTATTCCACCCTTTTATGAATGTACACAGGTTATTAGTATAAGAAGAATCAATACACAGAATGTATCTGCTTTTAGCAATGAGTATTTGAAGGAAATTTTTGAAGTATAAAGGATACAATAGCAAAGTCGAATTCAAAAGGCAAGAAGGCAACTTGAGTGATAGAGGGCATTAATCTGGAAAGATTCTTTATAGATGGTTAGACAAGGAAAAGGCATTCATATAGAATTATTCAAGATGTACTAGATAATTGTGGAATAAATCAATTACTGACCAGATAAACTGAAACATAATTATAAAGAATCTGATAATAGGACACAAATCAATATCTAAACTTCAAAATGAATGAACCTCAAACCCCATTTAAGACTAAATAATTGACAAAAGTGCTTTTATATAAAATCTTAGTAATACTGTGATTACTGAGTCATTTGAGGGTTATTGAAGCATATATAATTAATACCAATTGGAAAAAATACACATTTTGTAATGCGATGTCCTCATAGCCACGAAGGGCAATTCATTAAAGAAAGAGGTAAGAATATGTTTGATATGTGGCTGGTCTAATTCTGTCTTTTCAGTTCCTAGCAACAAAGAAAGTATTCATTCCTGAAAAACACTATTATCCTATTCTTTATGTGGGGTTACTTAATGTTCTTGATATACTACATTTTTATACAATATGAAACATATTTCTTCAAGAAAGAAATAATGAGCAAAGAATAATTTTTTTACATTTAACTCTATTTTCAATTACTTCAAAGACAAGATTTTCTATATCTCTGAACTATTGTGCTAAATTGGACTTTGCTATATAGACAGGAGTCCCAGAAAGAATTATATTTAACACACTCCAGATTGACAGATGTCTAAAAGGGAAAGCATTTTAATATTGTCTCTTTAGCAATATATTAATAATTCATTCATTTAATAAAAATGGAAAAATAACTGTACTCCTATATTCCATTGGATTAGTTACCTCACTGCTATAGGTATTTCTTCCAGTGATGCAGATGTCAAATCCTATCTCTGGCAGCTTTCTTTCATATCCTCCATAAACCCACCACAAAAAGTCACCCAATATTATGAGGGTCTTGACATCATATGGGTACAAATGGAAAATGTAACTGTCTGTTATTTATTCCTTGATATCACTGTATGAATGCCTCATCTTTTTTCTTGATTATATATATCTCTAATAACATTTTATGCATCACTTCTCCAGATCAATCACTCATCTATACTATATCAGATTTTTTTCTTACATGTGGTCAATTGTTTAAATTACCAATATTTTATAAAACAAACAGATAACAGCATGTATTTTGAAGCTGATGTGGTTCTAGATAGGCATTTGCTAGGAGTACTAGTTAAGGTTTTTAATGGAGATTACCAATTCAGACTTGCCTTGCTCTTACTCCCAGATTTCAATTCTTTGTCTTTCCATCATCAAGACTCCTATTCTCTTACTATATACCAGTGAGATCTTGGGAAGCTAGCCATTTCATAGTAAGAAGCAAATAGCCAATACTCTCTTAAGTTCTTCTATAGATTTTTGACTGTTAGCCCAAAGGAATTTCAAACTGGTATAATTTTGGGTGATGTAATAATTTGTAAGATATTTTTGATTGATAGATAGAAGAGAGAATTTTCTTAATCTACATTAAACTGTGAGGAAAAAGAAGGGGGAACACTTGAGAAAACTGGGAACACCTCCTTAAACATTAGTAGTAATTTTTATCATTGATTCAGGACATTTTTTTTCTCTCCTCCCCCAGCATAATTCTCCCCCAGCTACTATGGCCAAATTTCAGGAATGGCAGCAGTGAGAAAGATGATAGAATATTAAATGTTCTTAGACCTGGAATACCTGAAATCTGAGCACTGGAACATAATCCTTAAGTTATAATGGTAAAGGCACTTGTACTTTCAACCATATGGCAGCTGTTGTGAGTGGGTAACTATGTGGTCTGAGTGGTAGGAGTTCCTAAATTTCTGGATATAAAAGATGGAGAAGATGTTGAGAGATAGGATCCTGTAATCCCTGCTTCTGGAGAAGGGGAATTCTAGGACAATGTCAGCCTAGGAATTTGGATTATATCCCAAACACCTAATTGGTGAATTAGGAGACCCTGCTTTCCAGGAAGAAGGGAATTTCTAGGCAAGGTCAGCCTGTTTAGAGAGAAAAGGATTGTGCTTTCAAATGTGAAAGGAGTAGCAGGAAAGTCTAAGCCATGGGATGAACAAAAGACCTGGATTTTGTCTTCTTTTATTGAAGTATTTAGATAATTGTAGGTAGGTATAATGGGAAAGGAGACTGCCTCTGTAGCAACTCTAAGATCATTTTCCTTTTAAGGGGAGTCCAAGTCCTCAGAGTTCTACTTTTAGGCTGATGGAACTTTAGGGTAAAAGTGACTTATCAGAATATTTACCAGGGTAAGTGTGGAAGGAGAAAGGATTCCTTAATAGCAACCCTACATTTGTTTCATTTTCAAGGAATTGATGTTATGTTTAAGTTATATTCTGAGTTTTCTACAGGGAACAGGAGTGATATTGGAGCTGGTCTAGTTAAACCTAGAGCTTGAGACACTGGATTACATGTATATAACTAAGTATAGATTTTTCAATTAAAATCCAACTTTGATACCTTTATTATGGCATGAATGTAACTCTAGCTTCTTGAAGACTGTGCTAGTGGAACACAAACTCTGGCAATTCCTGCTAAGCTGGAAAGCCTTGAAATATGTATGTGATAAACTACCTCTTATTTGAAGATCAGTTAAGTTTAGAGAGGCTCATGACTAGAACTTTGACTTTTTTGATTTTTAGAGGATTCTCTGCTGGTTTACTCATGAAAACTGTCTACTAATCCACAGAGAGGTTATGATTTTTGTTGGTGAAGGATATATTAATTCCCATAAAAGTATGGGTTTTAAAGTATGGAAGAAAGTAAATAAGCATTAGATTAACTATCATTAATTTTATTTACTATAAAATGAAGAGATTTGGCCTTTATAGTTTGATTTTCATATAGCATAATCATCCACTTTCTACTTAAAAAAATGAGAGAATGAGTAACTATAACTACAAACTAGGACAAATGAATCAGCTGCAAATTAACTAGACAAAAATATTGAATTAACTTCAAAGGTATTTTCTTAGTAGTTTCTTCATATTAAAGCCCTCAGGAAAGGGTAATGGTGAAGTCCTCCCTAGGATGATGAAGTATTTTTCATTCTTTACCTATTAAAACCTTTTCAATGTTACATATTAAGTATTTAATAATTAAATAGTCCTATATTAAACAGCTATAATAACCCTAACTTTTGTACTTCCTGATTCTTTTTTCTGTTTAAATTTTTCATTATAATAATGTTTCTTATAATTATTTTATAATTTAATAATTAAATAAAAGTTCTGTATACCAGCAACAATGCTGCACCACTTTATTTTTGTTTAATCAATTTTGTTCATTTTCTTTAGAGGACAAATGACTGCTTTTGTGTGAGTACTATATTTCTGCAAATGTCTTTGTACTTGGAAGTCAAAGCATTTCTCAGTTGCCCCTCAAACAGAGCACTTGTAATGGGATCCCTGTAACAGAACAGGTGATTATGACATGTTTCTGTGGAATCTTTGTTTTCATCAATATTCAAAGGTAAACAGAGAGAAACATGTTAAGTAAAATAGAATTAGATATTTGCCTTTGAGAGTAGAAGGGAAGATACGAGCTATGCATTTAAAAATTTTTTTTGGTCTATATATGGAGGAAAAAAAAACGGCACTTCAGAGTAAGTGTAATCAGCACCTGTAGAAGGTGGAGTCAGCCAAATTGGGAAAAGTATCAACTAATGCACAAACGAATTGCTTCTCCTTTGTGTATCATACCTTCATTGAAAGTAGCTGCTGGCTCTTCTCTCTCTTTTGCAAATTAATGCTTTCTTATATTACTAATTTGCATATCCTAGCCTAGTGGTCCCAGAACAAAGTAGAGCATAGGGAGAAGAACAAGTAGGAGTGGAGAAGTATTTTTATAGTTTAAGACTCAGTGGGAGATGATAAATAAGTGAGAAACATCCTGCCCAGAATCTGGTGGGAATATTTATGAAAATTCATCACAATTTATTTAGGAGTGGAAATGTCAGATATTTGAACTCATACTTAAAAAAATAGTTCAGTTGCTTTCAGTCTTGTTTGACTTGGTAAAATAGGGCTTGAAATAAAGAAATGCTACAGCTTATTTGGAAAATTGGGAGAAGTTGCTATTGAAATTTAGATTCTCTCTAAAAGAGGAGTACCCATTTACATATATGGTGAGACTCCAAATGAGTAATAGAAGACTGGCCAATGAGCCAAGTTCTTTTATTCATGTGTAAGAGTGTCTTTGATACTATTCCCATTATTTATCACATGCATACTCATAACTGTTGCTATTTAGTCTCCCCTAAACCACATAGAGAGGGAGAAAAAGTCAGTTTTCCCCTAGCAGAAGTGATTCAATTTTCTGGCATGGCACTGGTATACTGTCCAGATTTCATGGGTATACAACAATGAGGTCAGACACAATGGCTCTATAGACCTTCACTTTGGTAGTTAGTCTAATACCTCTCCTATCCCAAACTTTCCTTGGGAGCCTCCAAACACTGAGCTAGCTCTGGCAATGAGTGTGGCAATCTCATTATCAATGTGGACATCCCTGGAAAGTATATTGCCAAGGTACTTACCCACAGCATTAAAAACTTTACCATTCACTGTAACTGATGGTTCCATATATGGATGGTGTGGTCCTGGCTGATAGAGGACCTATATTTTCTTGGTTTAAATTGTTAGGCCAAAATTAGCACAAGCAGCAGAGAACTGATCCATAATTTGTTGCATCTCTATTTTGGAGGCTGCACAATCATCTGCAAACAAAAAATCATGCATCAATACTCCCTCTACTTTGGATTTTGCTTATAGTTTTTTTAAGTTGAAGAATTTACCATCAGTGTGGTAGCTGACTTTGATTCCATGTTTGTCATAAAATATGGAAGGCATTTGAGAAAATGGCTGAAAACATCATGCTAAAAAGTATGGGAGTAAGCATACAGCCTTGTTTCACTCCATAGGTGACTGGGAAAGCTCTAGAGCATTGCCTGTTGTCCAACTGGGCAAGTGTGCCATCATGAAATTGATGTACTGTATTGATGAGCTTCTCTGGGCAACTGAATTTTAACATGATTTTCCATAAGCCCTCATGACTGACAATATCAAAGGCCTTGGTTAGATCTACAAATGTTGTATACACACTTCTGTTTTGCTCCTGGATGTTGTTGGGCAGTAAACACTATATTGACTGTTCCTCAGCCCCTTCTGAAGCCATACTGGCTCTCAGGTAGATGACCTTATTCCAGGTGTAGGGTCAGAAAAAAAGCAAGGTCCATGTTGGGTCATATCTTGGGCTCAGACAGCAAAGGACCAAGACCTATTTTCTCACAGCATTGTTTGTTTTCTCTCACCAGAGTGACACCTGGGAAGAAGTCAGTCAAAGAGAAGAATATAGTTCTGTTCCACTAGTGCCTATTGAAAATAACCCATTTGGCTACTCAGCAAAAGAAGTTTCTCTTCACCATATGACTAGTAGAGCAGAATAATTTATTATTGTCTGCATATGATCCAAAGTCCACACAGAGATTATCTCAGAGGTACTCTATACAGCACATAAAAAAGGACTGGGCTCATTGTCCCTTATTGTATATGCTTTTTGATGATGAAAATAGTATAAAATAGTGAAATAGATATTGGGGAGAGTTAATAGAAGTATTGGACTGTCCATGTGCTCTGATTTCAAGCTAAAAAGTGTATGTTCAATTAATTCCCCTTCTATAATATTTTGCATAATAATGTTTCTCAAGTAGTCAGAAAGTTGAATTCACTCCCTTCCCCCAATCCGTTACACTGCAAGAATGTGTTCATACAACTCCCTTGCTTCTTTTACTTCAGATTCTTTGGATGAGGTCCTGATAAGTTGGAGCTATTTATTTAATTATTTCAACTGCCTAGGGAAACTTTTTCTTTGGCTGTACACAAGAGGGAGATGAATAGTGTTAGGGAATAGAGGAAAGATTTTTTTTTTTTGCCTTGAAAAAATCATTTTCATGTCAGTGAAGAGATAAATGAAAAGATGTTTTCCCCATCGTGATACTCTGAAGCCTCCTTTAGCATTATGATTTAGTTTTTGAAAGTTAATTATGGCTATTGGTATAGAGCTTTTGGAGTCAGAGAGGCTGTAATTTCTCTTCTTGCATGGGAGTTTCTACTCAATTTGAAAACATCCTCTGAGTCTGTAGTTTAAATTCACTTTCATTTACCACAGCATTCAGCCATTTCAACTTGGATCCTAATAGAAGCTTCTTCCTTTTTTTTAGAGAATTTATTCCTTATGCAGAATGGGAGATGCCAATAGCAACTTTCCCCCATTTGCTGCATACCTTTCTGTAACGGCTTCATAATGCACTGACTAATGGTACTCAGCACTTTGAGTCTCTCAGAAGAAAGGCAGCCTATAAGTTCAAAGTGCCCTGATTACCATTACCAGCAAATTGCAGTAGTTTTCTTCAAAGGCCTTTACTAAAAAGATTAAGCAATCTTGTTATCCCTGTGAGGTAGATGATCCTCACTTTATGGATGAAGAAACTGAAATTAAATGATTTGCTCAAAGGCACAGAAAATATGTATGTTAGACCTTGTATTGAAATAAGGTGTTATTCAGAGAAGGAAAAGCCCAGAGGCCTTTTCTCAGACCACTAGTCCAGATCCTCCCCCTCTTTCCTGAGAAGCGAACATTGCCTATGGCTTAGATGGGCTGTCTGGGACAATCAGGAATGATTTCAAAACAACATGTTCTTTGGTGATCAATCTCAAGATTCTTTCAAGGTAATCCAATATCCCAATAAAGCCCCAAATGATTGGTGTCAGTGTCTTTAAGAGACAAATTGCTAAAGTTTCTCCCTGTTAGTCATGTGGAAAGTTGACATTCCACTAAATGTCATCTCAAGGTTAGAAATTCTTGTAAATCAGTGAATGATGTTGCAACAAAGGTGTTGGACAAAGAACAAAACTCTTACCCCCTGACATTTGAATGCTCCTGACTGTGGGTGATTCAGTCTTCCAAAAAACATTGAAGTTGTTCATTAATTACCAAGATTGGGCACCTGCAAATAAATCATGATTCATTATTAAACTCTAGAGAAAATCCATTTTGATTTCACTGATTTATTTTGAATAATTTAAGCAACATATTTATCCTTATTCTCCTCCTTTTCATTCCCCCAAAGAGCCTATTGTTCAGAGAAACACTTGCATTTTTAGAGCCTTTTCAAAAGATTACTGTTGAAAAAGAAGAATGCCACAATTTAATGCTTCAGTTACATTAATAATCATTACTGCCACTGTTCTAACCTGGTAACTTTGACAGTTACAGTCTACAGCAAGAATCTATGTCTCAGATGATATGGTGCAAGCCTACCTCTCACACCCTTAATGATCCTGGCATAACTAATATGCAGTGACATTTAAGGAGCACTCATCTAAAACCGTTCATATTCATTTGGAAAAATATTAATCTGTGGCATATTCACCAGCAAGGTTTATAGTTGGAAAATGATTAACCCCTTCCTGGTTAATGTTTAAGGAATATGTTATGAAATTTGTTGCATTGACATTCAACCTATTAATCTTCTAGGAAGAGAAAGCATTTTTATGAAAACATTGTTAAAGCCATATTTTTTCCCTGATAATTGTTAGGTTTTGGTGATGTGTATACATTAGAATTGCTGAAGTTCAGAAAAATTTTTAGTCATCTAATTAAGGTAGAACCTCCTACCATGCATTTCTATTAATGTTTCCTTGAAATACAATTTTGTATTTCTGAACTATGACATTAATTTTTGAGATGTATATGAGTTAAACTTTTTTTGGTGGTTTAATAATCGCTTTTGGGGAATATGACCAAATCCATTATAGTACTGATTTTGGTGTTGGTTACAAGTTTACCTAGAATACTTGAGATTATTTTAGAGATTAACAGAAGTATCCTTAGAAGGACTTTTTTTTTTTTTTTTTTGGTGTGTGTAGGTGTATGTGTGTGTATGTATGTTATATGTTACTAATAATAACATATACTGCTTTATGATTTATAAAATGCTTTAAACATATTATCTCATTTGATCTAGAGCCTTTGGTTAATATACCTAACCATAGGCTATTTAGAGGACGCCTCCTTCTAGAGGACTTTGTCCTCTATCCATTGATGAGTTATACTGAGTAAAAAGAATCCAACCTCTTTAGGTTCCTCCATCCTGAAAGTGTAAATCAGTTAGGAATCTGTAAAACTAAACCAATTAGGAATCTGTCCTGGGAATAAGATATTTGCAAAAATAAAGATCATGAACCAAGATAATGAAATAATAAAATTACTTAGAATTAAAAGAGACACTGCTTAAAAAGGAATATAAATGTACATTTAGTCAGGAAAATGCTATTATAAGATATGGAATTCAACAGTGTTAATATGCATAAGTATGCACGTTATTGTTTTTAATCACTAAATGTCTTTCAGTGATTTTAAGGTACTGAATCTAATGAGGTGTTATTGTCTACAAGGCCCAAGATGGCTTAATTGTATTTTATTATAAAGCATTTTATTATTATGTTATTATAAAGTATTAATTACATCACTATTGTTTTCCTCATGAAATTCTCATCATACATAATATATTTGAAGTTTCATTTACAATTATCTATTTTATTATGTTATCTAAAGGAATTGCTTGTTTTATACCACAAATTAAAAACGAAATACATTTTTAAAAATTCTGTGAAGTAAAGTGTATTTATATTTTGATTTTTTGTCTATTCTTCCCTCCCTGTAATTCTTGGCAAGGGTGGGAGAAGGTGGGAGATAGGATGGAGAAACTCGATTAAGTGCTCTGACTTTTTTTTCTTCAAATCAGATAAATGCCTACTGTCAGGAAGACTAAAGGACTTTAAAACCTATGCTTTCTTAGACGTCCTACCTAGGATATAAAGAAGACATAGATCATTAGAAAATATGTTCCTTGAGAACAGGAACTACTTTTATTTTATTGTTTATTCCCATTGTTCAGTACAGTGGTAAATGAATGATTGTCATTTGACTAATTGTATAAGAGAGTATACAGCAATTTGGTCTTCCCACCTCAAAGAGTTAAAAGTGTCTTTTTTCATTTCTAAAGGTCTGCTTCCTATAAATTTGTGGGGAGAATAAACTTCAGGATTTATGTATTTGAAATAAAACACTAATTTAGAATAATGATGTTACACAACTTAGTGTAGCGGTAGTAGATTTCACAATATTTAGAGAAATGCCATCAGAAGAGTACAGAACACTCTCTCCAGAATCTCTCAGAACTTTATACATAGTAGGCACTTAACTGTCTGTTGAACTCAATGAGAGAAGTTGTTAGTTTGAACCAAAGAAATTACTAAGTTTGGTGCCACAATGAGTTGACCTCAATACATACATACCTGACCTCAATCTTCTCAACTTTAATAGCCATTTTCTCTATCCCACTGCATATACCAACATGGTCACACCTCAGAATGCCACCTTCAAGGTTTTGAATTCTGAAATTTCATTTTATGAACAGATTCTCTTATACTTTCATTTTTCCATTTTCTTTGATAGTGAACCAGCTCTGCACCCTTACCTATTTGTAAAGCATTTTACAAACCCTAAAGTACTATATAAATGTTAGATATTATTGTAATCTCTGGTCATATAACCCACACCTATTCTGCCAATTCATTTCTCCTGCACTGCCTTCACTTGTTTCCATATCCAATCTTGGTTCTGCTGTTGCCACTTTTAATATTTATTAGACATTATAATAGAATCCCTGTTTATCCAATGCTCTGCCATTCCTAATGATTTGATGGACAAGTATTTTTCCAGAAAAAGTCAAATGAAATTGTTACATACATGGGAAGAGTGAAATTATTGAGCCACTCACAAAAACATCTATCAGAATTTATGAGAAGTTCACTTGATAATTCTGATCTCTGGTTATCCTCTATCATCTAATTTTTCTGATCTTATCCAAGGATCACTGACCATTAATGAATAAAACCATCAAATTGAGCTTATCCTTTCTACTATAATGCCATGATATATATAACCTTAAGTTATGGCCTTGTTGATGCTTGCCAATCGTTCCACTTGATCTTTATCAACTCTTAGTCTCATTCGTCACAAAGGTTGTTTGTTCCAAATCTTTTATTACCTCTCATTACCTCAATACCATCACCATGAATTTTCCCCATAGCATTCCCTCCCTACTAATAGGAATATAGAATTCTACTTCATTGAAAAGACTGAGACCAGCAATTATGAACTACCTTTCCATTCTCATCTTCCTCCATTCCCTGTAATTTCCCAACATCATTACATACTAAGTCCTTTCTTGTGGTCACAAATGAAGAGGTATTATTGCTCTTCACAAAAGGTAAATTTACCTGTATCTTTGATTTCATTTCCTTCCTGCTTCCTTCAGAATCTCAACCTCTCTAAGACCTCTAAACACAAATATTACTTAAATGTCTGTCCTGAGTGTTCCTTTTCTATTATTTTCAATTCAACAAACATTTATTAAGTATTCATATGTGAAGCATTGTACTAGTATTAAGGTTATAAAAACATAAATGAAACTGTCCCTTGCCCCAAAGAGCTTTTATTCTCTGGAGAAGATATGACATGGATGAAGAGAAGTATAACTAAGTAAAAGGTATAGAATAAGCGAAAAAGTTTGGAAATTTTGAGAAGAGAGACTAACAATTGCATAGATTTTTTAAAAAGGCTTTTGAGTGGTGTCAATTCTTGAGTATACCATTAAAGAATGATAAGAACTCTGAAAGATAGAAAGGCTTTTCAGGAATGGAAGAAGGGATGGGGAAGATAATTCTTTTATGACTGAATGGAGACCAGAAATGAATATTGTTTGTTTGGAGTATAGCTTGAACTCTGGAGCTATTAATGTTAAATTGTGTTAGAAAAGGTAAATTGAAGGCTGATCTTATAGGGTCTTAAATGTTAGGCTAAGTATTTTCTTCTAGAGGAAATAGAAAGTCATTGAAATATTTTGTGAGGATGGTCACTGGCTCACCTATTTTCTTACTCTACTGTGTCTCTCTTGGTATTCTCGGTCATGTCTGCATCCATTAATTTATACCTCTATATAAATACCTTTCAAATATATTTCTCCAGTATTGATCTCTCCTCTGAGCTTCAGATATGTATCCCCATGTACTGTGAAAGATCTCTAGTGTATGTACATCTAGCATCTCCAGCTCAACATGAGCCAACTAGGTGGCATGGTGGGTGGAATGTTAAGAATTGGACTTGAGCTGAGTTTAAATTCTTCCTTGGATCCTTATTAGCTATGTGACCCTGAAAATATTTCTTGAATTCATATTATGGAGTGATTTTGGAACATAAGAAATCTGACTCAGTTGCTTTTTTTTCTGTCAGAGTTGCTATTACATTTTTGTGCCAACGGAATGACTTGAACATTAGGGAAAATAAAATTCAATTTTTCCATCTGGCCCTGAGCTCTTGTCACTTGTTCAAAACCCTGGGAGATGAATCAACTTATTAAGAGGAGGGTGAAGGCTTCCTTGATCAGAGTTCTAGACTGTTTGTGGACTTCTTAGGTTTTTTGATAATAGATTTTGAACTTGAAAGGAACACTTACCCTGCCTTACCATGTCATATTGGGTTAAGAGTGCCGAATCACTGGATAATTTAATTTGTTTCATCATATTCTTGAGAATATCTTATGTGCAAGACACTATGCTTAATATGACAGAGGACACAAAGATGAATGAGATATAACCCTGTCCTTCAGGGAGCTTCCCTAGAGTAGTAATGACAAAAAATCTTACAGTTGAAAGGACTTTAGAGGTTATCTATTTCAATCTCCCTTGCAGGACTACTTCTTTTTACAAATCACTAACAAAGAGTCATCCAGCCTCTAGTTGCATATTTTCAGTGATGGAGAGATCAATACTTTTCAAGACAGCTCATTTAATTGTTATACAGTTCTTTTGCTACTTTGATGAATCTGTGGACTGTTATAATTGCTACACAGAAGTCTTCCTTATATTGAAAGTTACCAATGATATTTTAATTGTCTAATCTAATGGCCTTTTTAATTCCTATCCTTCTTGATTTCTCTATAGCATCTGACATTGCTATCCATACTCTACTCCTGGATACTGTTTACTCTCTGGGTTTTTGTGGTTCTCTCTCCATTTTCTGAGATGTTTTTGTTAATTAGCATTTATGTCCAACTGGGGTATGACCTGGGAGTATCCCAGTGCTCTGTCCTGGATCCTTTTGTCTTTTTTCTCTCTATTCTCCTACTGATGCCTTAACCAGTACTTATGAATTCAATCAGCATTCCTAGATGACTCACAAATTTATATATCATCTCTAATCTTTTTCAGGAGTTTCCATATCACATCACTAACTGTCATTGTACATTTCTAATAAAATGATCTTGATGTAGATCAGACTCAATGCAAGGTGTTTCAAAAATAGAACTCATTTTTTCTCTTCTCTCCTCCCCATTTCTCTTCATAGCTTCCCTGTTACTTTCTTAAGGAAAACACCTGTCTCTCAATCATTTTAGTTCATAATCACACTATTATTATTGTCATTATTGATTCTCCATTCTTTCCCACTCCACATTTGCAATCATTTGCCATTGTTGTTTCTATCTCCACATATTCTTCACTTATACAACTTCGACCCTAGGTCAGATCCTCATCACCTCAAATGGAATACTCTCATTTGTTCTCACTTCAAAATCCTTTCTACTTCAATCTATAGAGCCATCAAAGTGATTGTCTGAAAGCACAGGTTTGACTATGTAATCTCCTTACTTAGTAAACAACTGGGGAACTCTATTATCTCTGAGATCAAGTATTAATTCTGTTTGGCATTTAAATCTTATTAACCTAATCATCTTCCTGTGTAATACTTTAGGATGCTAAAGTCTCTCTTAAAAAGAGGGCACAAGTTCTATCTACTGTCTCACCATTATAGAGGTGGTTTACCAGAAGGCATAAAGGAACTCTATCTTTCTGGAACTGGAATTTTTACTTCTTTTAATGTCATCCAAGATTGCATTAGTTAGTTTTTTTTGCTTGTTTTTGTTTTTTAAGCAGTTATATTAGATTATGGGTCTATGTAAAGGTGAACTAAAATCCCCCAATTTTTTCACATAAATTGTTGAGTTAATTCATATTACCTGCCACTTTTAAATATTATGATAGGAATTAAGCCTGGTATACTTGAATGGAATCTTTTTAGAATCCAAACTATTTTACTACGAGGATAGACTCAAGGTTCTGAGATATTCTTAGAATATTAGCCTAGGATAGCTAGATAGCCAGATGAAGAAAAAGAGAAAACATTATTAAGCACTTATCATGTGCCAGATACTATTCTATGCACTGGACTTACAAAAAAACGTGGAAGCATAGACCTTGACAAGGTAAGCCAAAAATCCACTTAGATCCAAGAGAATCAAGGTGAGTATAATGGCCAGGGTACAGACAACATGGTGAGGAAATGGCTGGCACAGTGGAAAGGACACCAGAGTAAGGATTCAGCATATATCCATTTTTATTTCACTAAATATATAATAAGGACATAAATGCTGAGTACTGTGCTATAAATATGGTAGGGGAAAATCAAATCCTTATCTCATGGAGTTAAAAATATAGCAATGAGTTTGGTACATACACTAAAAGCTAATTCATAGTCCTAGAAAATAAATACATGAAATAGGTGTAAATAAAGTGCTATATGAGGTCTAAGAGGTGAAAATGTTATTGATTATTCATGGACAATGGAAGACTTCATGAAGCAGGTGACATTTGAGTTGAGCTTTAAGAGATGGGTCTGAATGTGAAAGGTAAAGAAGGAAAGTAAATACATTCCCAGAACAGTATAGTTAAATATAGCAGATTTTCACATATTTGTTGAGTTGGATTGAATTGTAGGCATTGGGATCATCATGAGCAAAGTAGCAGAAGAATAAATACCCAGAAAATGTTCAACGAGAAGCAAGTATGCTAACTTGACTGGATCATAGAACATTCATTTAGAGACAAGTAGTATGAAATAAGATTGGAAAAAGCAAATGGTTTCAGAAACTTTAAAAAAATTATTATTCATTAAGAAGATAGAGACTAGACCTATGATTAGATTGGTATCAAGAACTTTCATACGAAGAAATTCATTCTGTCTATGCAGACTAGAACATTCTCTTCAACTTGTAGTCTTAGAGAGTTGCCTAGAACATTGAGTGGTTAAATGACTTTCTCAGGGTTCCACAGCTGGTGTGTATCAGAGACAGATCCTGAACTCTGATCTTCCTGGCTCCAAGGACAGTTCTGTATCCGCTCTTCCATGATGCCTTTCATATTTCTTTTTAGCTACATTGGGTATAAAAGGAGAATAAAAAAAGACATAGGACTTCTTTTCAGCAATGACAATGGCCAAGAGCAAATGAAATCAACTCTTATTTTGCTTCCTTTTTCTCTTAATAGATGATGAATCTTTAGACTGGAAAGGGCAGAACAAACTGAAAACTAAGATAATAAGAAAACTTGTCCTTGAAATGCCCAGGTTACTGAGTTGAGTACTGGTACCTAGACACAGTGCCTGTAATACAATTAAGAACATAAAGAAAGATTGTCTCTGTCCTCAAGGAGCTCACATTCAATGGGGGATGTAGGTGGGGGGATGATGGAGGAAGATAATTCATATAAAAGAACTGAAAAGTGAATGGGAAAAGAGAAGATAATCATGAGTCTGTGATGGAGAAATCAGGAGTGGCTCCTGGAGAGGAATAAACACATGGCTGGTTTGAGCACTTTGCTTAACATGGAGTTTTTTTGAAAAATGAACAATAGGAAGAAGGGATCACAGAACAGAGAAGGCTTAAGTGTAAGTGAACTTTCAGGATGAGAACTGTTGCGGCATCATAGAAAAAGTCTAGGTGTCAGGAATGGAGCTAAGAGAAGGAATAGAAAATGTTTATATTTTAACAAAACACTTGACACACTCTTTAGTATTTTTGTGGAAAATATGGAGAAATATGCGCTAGAGAAAAGCATAGATAACTGGATTTTGAGGTATTGAATGTGGGGTTCCCATGAAGTTATTTGGTTTTTCAGTGTTAACTTGGGAGGATGTTTCTATTAAGTATACTAAGAAACTGTGCTTAGTTCTATGCTGTATAACATTTTTATTAATACTTTGGATAAACTCAGTAAATAGATGGCATGCTTACCAAATTTTCAGATGACACAAAGCTAGGAGTAATAGCTGACACACTGGATGATAAAATCAAAATCCAAAAAGATATCAACATATCAAAATGTTGTCCAGAACCCAGTATAATAGCTTGTAATAGGAATAAATATAAAGCCTTATACTTAGGTTTTAAAAAAAATCAGTTCCATAAATCCAATATGGGAAGAATGTGATTTGTTAACAATTAATCTGGGAGAATACAGGGCCCAGCTATGTTTCTGCAGGCCTGGGAATTAGCAGAACTGAAGCAGCCATGGCACCAGGAGCAAAAACATTGCCCGCCAGTTGTGAAGCAGTGGTAGCAGCTGCAGTCCTGAAGTCCTTTTATGAAAAAGCTCCTCTTGGACTTATCAAGGAAGATGAGACCAAGCCAGAAGTCTGCAATATCAGAAATACCCAACAATGAACATGCCAGAGAATTTCTGGCTAATGCTCCAACTAAAAGACTCTGGATGCCCCAGGGGAAAGAAGTCAAGGTTATATAATGTGGCACTATAAATTGTATAGACTCAGAACAGGGGACAAAGACTACTCATTCTTTATCAAAGGCAATCAGAAATTTTAAAAATTCAGTGTAGCACATATGACATCATAAAGGAAAATAAATAAAAAGATGTGAAGATAATAATTAAAGAAGTTATTAGAGGATTCTAACTCTGATGAAGAAGGCATCATTCCCAGCTCCTCAGAATATAAGAAGCATAAGAGAAAGGAGAACTGTAAAAAGAGGGGGGGGAAGGAAAAAGAAGAAGAAAAAGGGGGGAAAAAGCACAAATCAGACTCTTACTAAAAATAATGTTCTTTTAATCAGTCTTATAACTTCCAAATCTTAGCTGAATGTGAGAGAAGTAGTCACAAAAGGTTTCAGTTGCCAAAGAAAAAGGAACCAAGAAATATGTGTTTTTAGCATCATTTATGTGACATTTTTCTCTTACTGCTAATATTAATGAATTCAACATGATGTGAATTGTTTCTCTGTCATACTGTGGGATTCTCATTGTCATCTTCCTTGATTATTGTAATTTGTGATAAATTTTTTGAAGAACATCAAGCATATGATGCGAAAATATTCTGGGATTTCCAAAAGAGATTCCCCAAAGAAAGCAGAGGGCTAGTGGGTCTATAGACTGACTTATTTGAAAAGTCTAGATCTTCAGCAGTTGCAAGTGAGTGCTATTAAACGTTGAATAATAAAGCTCAGTTATCTCAGACTTAAATGTGAATGCTGTTGCTGTAAATAAGAAACTAGTTTGAAATATAATGATTGCACATGGAAAAAGAAAGGAACTGTATGAAATCTCATCTCCATTGTGATCATTTTGCTTTGGAATTTGACATTGCACCAAAGTAATTGCTTCATGAAGATAGGGAAAAAAAAGATTTCAATCAAAAAAATCCTCCCTCTTCCTCCCACCCCAACCTACTCTCCAATACAGAAGAAAAGAAAAACAAAATCCATTAAAAACATGTACTTAAAAGCAAAAAACAAAAACAAAAGCAAAATCCAATTAATCTTTAAAAAAGTGTGTTTTTAGCATATTGCAAACCTTCACTATGAGTCAAAAGTGTTACACCAGTAAAGGAAAACTAGTGTAACTTAGGTTATATTAAGAAATGAATATAATTCAGGAATAAAGAACTGAAAAGAAAGCAATATGATATATTGGATGGAAGTACAATAATTGTAGGCAGAAGCCCTGGGTTCAAGAGATGCTAAATAACTAGATGTGGTTGACAGAGAAAGACTGAAGTATTGAGGGAATTATTCTCTGAGGCAAGACAGGAAGGCACTGAGGGGAAAAGTTTAGCCTCATAATCCCACACTCCATGGAGGTTTTAGATAATCTTGCTATGTCCTGTCAGAAATCCAAATTATGTTAAATTCCTGTGGCTGAATTTCCCCTATTAATCTGTCTATGGCTCATGCCATCTTTGCTAGACCTCTTTGGATTTTTATACCCAAAACAGCACTCTACCTTGTAGTGTCTTTCCCTTTTCTTCTCCCTCACCTCTCCTCTCATTCCCTCACCATGCCTTATAGTGCCTTTCTTCTTATAGCTAAATAACTCTTTTAGGGTGCTAAACTCCTCTAGATGGCCAGCCAAGAGTTTATTCCAACCTTATGGGATGTTCCCTTTTTCCTGGTTAATTGTGAATTCCACTAGGGAACTTGTCCTTTCCATTGTTAATTGTTAAAATGTCTTTCCTTGCTAATTATATGCTTTCTCAACTCTATTTCTTTTTTTTTTTTTTAACCAGTCCTAGTATCTATTGCATCTTCTAATTTTGTCTGTAATCTCTTCTCCTAAATAGATCTACTGTTTGCCAAAAAGAATGGCTATTGTGAATTCTGTGTGTGACCGAACTTCAACCCCAATATTTGGTGTCCATATCAATCTCATCATCTGAAACCAGGAATACCTCTCTTAAATCACATCACCTTTATGACATTTAGTAGGACATTTAGCCTCTCTCTATCAATTTACTCATCCATAAAGTGAGACTATTGGACTCTATGACTTATGAAATCCTTTCTAAATCTGAATTTATGATTTCTGATTCTGTAGGTCCATTATACTCTGCTCTGATCAGTTCCATTTCCACCTCTTAGGAAGGATATTAGTAACCTGGAGAATATAAAAGGCTTTCAATCTATTTAGATGAAGAATAGTTGAAGGAACAGAGGATATATAATTTGCAGATTCAAGAGGAATACAAGTTTAAGTGTCTGGAAAAAATTAGATTTTATTTTTATTTGGTCTTGAAAGAAATGACTTTATGTAATGGGTGAAAGTTGCAGAGGAAGATTTTAGCTCAATATAGAGTAAAGAACTGGAGTTCTTAAAGTAGAATTGGTTTCCTCAGCACCATGGATATTCCAAACAATTTAGAAGATAATTTTTTTTTTTGCTATCATAAAAAGGATTTTTGTTCAGGTAAAACAATAAGTTCCCTTCCTATTCTCATATTTTTGTTCCCCCCAGATTGAATTAGTAGGATTTGACAATCATTCAGATGTGAGAGATTAGGGAGAAAGTCAGAGAGTGGTTTGAGTGAAATTTTATACATGGAAATTTGAGAGAATGGCTGTATCAATGACTTCCAAAACAACTCATCTTTCCTCCCTCCCCAACCTCACATCTCTTCCAAACTTTTCTGTTTCTATGAAAGTTGTTACCATTTTTTTAATCTTCCTGGTTCACAACTTTGATGTTTTTTTTTTCTTTTAATAATACTTTCTTTTTCTAAATAAATGAAAGATATTTTTTTTTAACATTGACTTTTGCCAAACCTTGTTTTCCAAATTTTTCTCTCTCTCCTTTCCCCTTCCTTCTTTCTAAGACACAAGCAATCTAGTATAGGTTTAAATTTGTCTAAACAGTTTTCTATATTTGTCATGCTACACACACAAAAAAATCAGATCAAAAGGGAAAAAAGGAAAACAAATGAACAACAATAAAGGTGAAAATATGCCTTGATCCACATTCAGTGTCCATAGTTCTCTCTCTGAACGTAGATGTCATTTTCCATCACAAGTCTATTGGAATTGCCTTGAATTGTCACATTGTTGAAAACAGCCAAGTCCATTTTGATGTTATTTTTGGCTTTTCATCATCCCTAATCTTACATATACAATCAATTGTCAAATCTTCTTGTTTCCACTATGAAAGTGGAACATCTCTTCTCTCTAAATATACAACAAAAATCTTAGTTTCAGTCTCCTATTACCTCTTCCCTAGGTTATTGCAAAAGCCTCCAAACTGGCCTCCCTCACTCAAGGCTCTTCCATTTCAGTCTTTTATATATCTTCTCCTCCCACCCATTCTCCCACCACCATTGTCAATTCCAGTGACTTTCTTTGCCTCAGAGATAAAATATGAACTCCTCCATTTAGCTTTTAAAACTTTAATCACATATCCTCAACCTATCCTTCCAACCTCATTGGTGTCTTTCCTTGATCATTCTCCGATCCAGCTAAACTGGTCTTCTCTATTTTTTATACACGAGTCCATCACCTGTTTCTGTATCTTAGCCGTCCCTCGGGTCTGGAATATACTCTCTCCTCACTGGCTTCTCAAAGAATTCCTTTCTTCCTTCAAGAAAAAGCTCAAGTAGTTCCTTCTTTATGAATCCTTTTCTGATCCTCCCAACTGCTAGAGCACTCTCAGGCAAACTTTCTTGTATTTAACTTTGTATTATTTCCATCATAATTATTCTGCATATATTTTTGTCTCCACTATTAGAAATTAAACTCCTTTCAAATAGAGATTGTTTCTTAGAAATTGTTATCTGCAAAGCCTAGCGCAGTGCTCAATACATAATAGATATTTAATACATGTAGATTGGTTCATAGTAATCAAATGAAAAAAAATCTGGTTTAAGGTGAAAGACAAAGACAATGATATTAGTTTTTGACATATTGATGTTGAAGTGTTCATAGAGAATGTACTTAGTTAATATCCTTTCAATAATTTTTTGAAACATCTGGCAGAAATTTGATTTAGGTGAACATATATATGATAACAAGATCAAAATGGATATTTTGAAGAAAATTGAAGAGTATGCTTTTAACAATTAGAAAATAGCCACTTCAGATCATTTATAACTATGGCTAGAGAGAATATTCTTAACCAAAAGAGGGAAAGAGGTAATCACAATAGATATCCAATTTCTTCTCTTCCTTCCCCTTCCTTCAATCCCTTTATGTTTTTGGTCTAGACCCAAATTCAATTCTGTTGGAAACTCTTGAATAAAGCTAGGAAGATAAAGGTTGCTTTAGGTAAATAACATTAAAAAAAAAAAAAGAAAAGAATGAAAGGAAAAATAGAATTGGTTTCTACAGCACAGACAGGATGCGGAAGAAGGGAAGAGAAAGTCTAGATTTGGGAAACAAACCAAAGAACAAATCTTTTTTTTTTTTGTCTTACCATATTATTCAAGTACTTTTCACTCCTCCCTTCATTACATGACTAACTTATAAAACACCTTTGTAAATAGCTTCTGGAATAGAAAAGGGCATGACCACACTAGCATTTCTCACCCACACTAGATGTCACTGTTGCATGCCTACTAATTCTAGTTCTCACAACCTGTGCTGTTGTACAGTAGCTGTCAAATGTTGTCCTGGCATTAAAATCCTACTCTGTCTTCTCTGCACTGCAGACCCTAATCTAGATTAAAAGGCAATGGGAGCATTCCAAAACCATTAAGGTAATGATTTAGGGGTAAAGCACGTTTATCATAAATATGTGCCAATGTCTTTGTAAAGCAATTTTTGAGAACCCAGAGCTTTGACAAGACTCATTATTTATATATTTCTATATTTAGGAAGAGAAAAGTCCTCTCAAATTAGCACTTTTCACAGAAAATGTCTCTAATATCCTCCATGAAAATATATAATTTTCCATTTAAATTCAATCCTGTTTATAATTCCTTTACCTACTCCTAACTGCCCCTAATCCCTTCTCAATTACCCTTGTGAGAAGCAGATTGTCTGATGGGAAACATACTGGTATACTTGGGAAGATAAAGGGATTTCGCAGGTCATGTAGCCCAAACCCCTCATTTAACAGATGAGAAAGCTGAGAACCAGAGATGATGACTGATTTGCTCAATCTCATATATAAAATAGCAGGGTGAGGGTTTGAAATAGTTCCTCAGAGATATTTTACCTTTAACCTGGGATAGGGAAATACTGAGATTTTTCCTTCTCTGTTTTGCATAAAATGTAGAGAGAGAGCAGGAAGGAAGATTCACTAAACAGAGGAAGGACCTAAAATAGCCTAAAAGTCACCACTCTACTTTTTATGTATCACCTACAATTCACTAAGCATTCTACCTCTTATCTCTTTCCAAGTCATTCACAAAAATGTTAAGTGATGAGGTCTTTAGTTTAGGTGTGATTAGCGGAGGATTTGATAAAAAATAATCTCTGAGGCAGGTAGGGAGAAGGCACTTATAGAAATCAGTTTAGCTCCAGGATTCTACCTTTTGGGGCGGTCGACCAGTCTGAAATCCAAGTTATGTCAGGCCCGAGTTCCCCCCTTTGTAGAAGTCTCCAGCAATCTCACCTTGCCATGCTCTGTCAGAAATCCTAGTCATGTCCCTGAGATTAAATTTTCCCTATAAAATCTACTTATGGGCCATTCCATGGCTGTTGCCTTTCTTTGGATCAGTCTGCCACAGTACTCTGCCTCATAGTATCTTTCCCTTTCCTCCTTCCCCCATGCCATATCTCTCCTAATTCTATTATGCTTTCTAACCTCACTTCTCCTTATTGCTAGCTTATTCTTTTAAAGTCCTAAGTCCCCATCGGGATTTAGTCTGACAGCTAAGGGGATGCCCCAGTTTCATGGAGTGCTCCCTTTCCACTGGGTAATTCTGAGTTCCAATGAGGAAATGGTCTTTCATATGCTCTCCCAAATCTATTTCATATTTACCATTATTTGTGTCTATTGTATCCCTTCATTTTGTGTATAATCTGTTCCCCTAAATAAATCTATTTTTGCCAAAGAGAATGGATATTGTCAATTCTTCACATGACTGAACCCCAACTTTTTTGTGCTTGCTGTTATCTGGTACCTACATAACCCACATTTTGATGCTCAACCACATCATTTGACAATATAGGGATGAGCATAATTTTCTGATGGACCCTATTAGAGACTTCTTTCAAAGTTACCTTTGAAAGGTTAATGACTACTTACTGGATTGAATGTTCAATCAGATAAGAAAGGAGTAAATAAGTAAGTGGCACATTGGATAGAATTAGGAAGACCTAAGTTCATATCCTGCCTTAGACAATTACTAGCTATATGACCCTGGACAAGTCACCCAACTCAGTTTCCTCATTCTCATATGATCTAGAGAAAGAAATGGCAAACTACTTCAATATCTTTGCCAAAAAAAATCCCAAATGGATTTATGAAGAGTCACACAACTGAAAATGACTGAACAACAATAATAGTAAGAACTTTAAGGAGCTCAATTCACTGGAACAAGTAGAACTATATCCTTATGTACTAACAGAAATGTTAAATGGATTGGCTTAGATACCTTCAGTGACGTTTTAGTTATTATAGTGAATGAAAGAGATATTAAATTTATCTTGATTTTCAAACATAAAAGGGAAGAAAATGAAGTCTGTAAAATGTAGTCAATAAATAAACAAGTTTGGCTTCTAAATTTCTGAAACATGTTATTTTTGTTTATTTAGTAAAAGAAAATCAATAGGAACATGAGTAAATTGTATTATGAAAGAAATTAATGATCACAAAGGGGGGGTTCATCAAGAAAAAGTCATACCAGGTTAATCTGATTTTTATTTTATGACAGGATTACTTGCCTAAAAGATTAGAGAAATGTTGTAGGTGTAGTGAAAATCTCAGCAATGCATATGACAGAATCTCTTATGTTTTCATTGTGGACAAAAGAGAAATGTGGACTAGATGAAAATATAGATAAGTGGGTTTTGAGTTGGTTGAATGTTGCTGGTTGTCCCTCATTATTAGTTCAGTCATGTCTGACTCTTCATGACCTCATATGAAGTGTTTTTTGACAAAGATCCTGGAGTGTTTGCCATTTTATTCTCCAACTCATTTTACATATGAGGAAACTGAAGCAAACAGGATTGAGTGACTTGTCTAGGGTCACATAGCTATCTGAGGAAGGATATGGACTCACATCTTCACAATTCTATCCAATGTGCCACCTACTTCTCCATTTCTTAGTATAATGAGTTTCAATTGATTCTGTCCTTTCTAGTCCAAAGATTATTCTTTTGCTTAGGGAAAATAAAAGCAAGGTAAGAATTAAGTAATTTTCCTGTAGTCCATTCTCCTTGCCTCATCCACTTGAGTAAAGGTGCTATCCTTTCTTTGATTTTCTTTATGTAAAGCAATGTGGAGAGCTGGCCTTGGAGCTGGGAAGACCAGAGTTTAAGTTCTGTCTGTAATCTATCCTGCTGGCTTTGCCCAATGAGTGCAGTTCTCTGTGCTCTAGTTAACTCCAATACTCCAAATTAGAAAAAGTGCTACATTAGTTGAGGGAATTGAATCTATCAGTTGAGGAAAATTCCTCATTTGAGACTTCCTTTTACCAATGAAATCATAGTCCATTTTCTATCTCTGTTTGTTTCTCACAATAGTCCTATGAGATTAAAAACTCCAGGTGTTATTATTCCAATTATATAGACAGAGTTAATAAAACTTGTTAAGTAATTTTCTGTTAATCACATGACCAATAAGTATTTTGGGCATGATTTGAGCTCAGATATTTTGTGACTTGATGTCTAGCATGCTTTCCACTATATCATGCTATCTTTTAAAAATTTTTTAAATTAGTTTTATAATTATAAAATTTTTTGACAGTATATATGCGTGAATAATTTTTTTTATAGCATTATCCCTTGTATTCATTTTTCCAAATTTTCCCCTCCATCCCTTTACTCCCTCCCCTAGATGACAGGCAATCCCATACATTTTACATGTGTCACACTAATAACCCAATTTTCTTGTTGTATTGGATTCCAAAGGTATAAGTAACCTGGGTAGATAGACAGTAATGCTAATAGTTTACAATCACTTCCCAGTGTTCCTTCTCTAGGTGTAGTTGTTTCTGTCCATCATTGATCAATTGGAAGTGAGTTGAACCTTCTTTATGTTGAAAATATCCACTTCCATCAGAATACATCCTCATACAGTATTGTTGTTGAAGTATACAGCGATCTTCTGGTTCTGCTCATTTCACTCAGCATCAGTTCATGTAAGTCTCTCCAAACCTTTCTGAATTCATGCTGCTGGTCATTTCTTACAGAGCAATAATATTCCATAACCTTCATATACCATAATTTACCCAACCATTCTCCAATTGATGGACATCCATTCAACTTCCAGTTTCTAGCTACAACAAAAAGGGCCGCCACAAACATTTTGGCACATACAGGTCCCTTTCCCCTCTTTAGTATTTCTTTGGGATATAAGCCCAGTAGTAGCACTGCTGGATCAAAGGGTATGCACAGTTTTATAACTTTTTGGGCATAGTTCCAAATTGTTCTCCAGAATGGCTGGATTCTTTCACAACTCCACCAACAATGTATTAGTGTCCCAGTTTTCCCACATCCCCTCCAACATTCATCATCATTTGTTCCTGTCATCTTAGCCAATCTGACAGGTATGTAGTGGTATCTCAGAGTTGTCTTAATTTGCATTTCTCTGATCAGTAGTGATTTGGAACACTCTTTCATATGAGTGGATAGAGTTTCAATTTCATCATCTGAGAATTGTCTGTTCATATCTTTGACCATTTATCAATTGGAGAATGGTTTGATTTCTTATAAATTAGGGTCAGTTCTCTATATATTTTGGAAATGAGACCTTTATCAGAACCTTTTACTGTAAAAATATTTTCCCAATTTGTTACTTCCCTTCTAATCTTGTTTGCATTAGTATTATTTGTACAGAAACTTTTTAGTTTGATGTAATCAAAATCTTCTATTTTGTGATCAATAATGGCCTCTAGTTCTCCTCTGGTCATAAATTCCTTCCTCCTCCACAAGTCTGAGAGGTAGACTATCCTATGTTCCTCTAATCTATTTATGGTCTCATTCTTTATGCCTAAATCATGGACCCATTTTGATCTTATCTTGGTATATGGTGTTAAGTGTGGGTCCATATCTAATTTCTGGCATACTAATTTCCAGTTTTCCCAACTGGTTTTTTCAAATAATTAATTTTTATCCCAAATGTTGGTATATTTGGGTTTATCAAACACTAGATTGCTATAGTTGTACCCTTTTTTGTCCTTTGTAGCTAATCTGTTCCACTGATCAACTGGCCTATTTCTTAGCCAATACCAAATGGTTTTGGTGACTGCTGCTATATAATATAGCTTTAGATCAGGTACACCTAGGCCACCTTCATCTGACTTTTTTTTTTTTTTCATTAATTCCCTTGAAATTCTCAACCTTTTATTCTTTCATATGAACTTTGTTGTTATTTTTTCTAGGTCATTAAAATAGTTTCTTGGGAGTCTGATTGGTATAGCACTAAATATTTGGGGAGTATTGTCATCTTTATTGTATTCGCTCAGCCTATCCAGGAGCACTGAATGTCTTTCCAACTATTTAAATCTGATTTTATTTTTGTGGCAAGTGTTTTGTAATTTTGCTCATATAATTCCTGATTTTTCTTTGGTAGATGGATTCCCAAATATTTTATACTCTCCACATCTGTTTTGAATGGAATTTCTCTTTGTATCTTTTGCTGTTGCATTTTGTTGGTGATGTATAAAAATGCTGAGGATTTATGTGGATTTATTTTGTATCCAGCAACTTTGCTAAAATTGTGAATTATTTCTAATAACTTTTTATTAGAATCTCTGGGGTTCTCTAAGTATACCATCATATCATCTGCAAAGAGTGACAGTTTGATTTCCTCATTACCTACTCTTATTCCTTTAATCTCTTTCTTGACTCTTATTGCCGAGTCTAGCATTCCTAATACAATATTGAATAGTAATGGTGATAGTGGGCAACCTTGTTTCACTCCTGATCTTACTGGGAAAGGTTCCAGTTTATCTCCATTACATATTATGCTTACTGATGGCCTTAAATATATGCTCCTGACTATTTTAAGGAATAGTCCATTTATTCCTATACTCTCAAGCGTTTTTAGTAGGAATGGATGTTGAATTTTATCAAATGCTTTTTCTGCATCTATTGAGATGATTATATGGTTTTTATTAATTTGATTATTAATATGGTCAAGTATACTACTAGTTTTCCTAATATTAAACCAGCCCTGCATTCTTGGTATAAATCCTACTTGATCATAGTGGATTATCCTGGGGATGATTTTCTGAAGTCTTTTTGCTAATATCTTATTTAACATTTTAGCATCAATATTCATTAAGGAAATTGGTCTATAGTTTTCTTTCTCAGTTTTTGATCCACCTGGTTTAGGTATCAGTACCATGTCTGTGTCATAAAAGGAGTTTAGTAGGACTCCTTCATCCCCTATTTTTTCAAATAGTTTATATAACATTCGGGATAATTGTTCTTTAAATGTTTGTTAGAATTCACATCTAAATCCATCTGGTCCTGAGGATTTTTTCCTGGGGATTAATAGCTTGTTCTATTTCTTTTTCTGAAATGGGAGTATTTAAGCAATTTATCTCCTCCTCTGTTAATCTAGGAAGCCTATATTTTTGGAGGTAGTCATCCATTTCACTTAAGTTATCAAATTTATTGGCATAAAGTTGGGCAAAGTAACTCCTTATTATTTCTCTAATTTCCTCTTCATTGGTGGAAAGATCCCCCTTTTCATTTGTAAGACTAACAATTTGATTTTCCTCTTTCCTTTTTCTGATCAGATTTACCAAATGTTTATCTATTTTATTGGCTTTTTCATAAAACCAAGTCTTGGTTTTATTTATTAATTCAATAGTTTTTTTTTTTTTTTTACTTTCAATATTATTGATTTCTCCTTTTAATTTTAGTATTTCAAGTTTAGTTTTTGGTTGGGGGGTTTTAATTTGGTCTTTTTCTAGCTTTTTAAGTTGCAGGCCCAATTCATTAATCTTCTCTTTCTCTATTTTGTTCAAATAAACCTCTAAATATATAAACATGCTACCTTTTAAAAAAAAAGAAAAGTGAAAACCATCAGAGGCACATGAATTAATACTATTTATTCTCAAAGACCTTATAGGGAATTCCAAATATTTTCATGTATGGTAAAATTTTAAGTTGTTTACCTTAGGAGGCCTTTTAGGACACCCTGTATAAATTTCCAATTATAGTCATAGTTAACAAGTGTCCTATGATTGGGGCCTGCCACAATCATTGTATTGACTTTAACTAATATTAGTCTAAAGATGGAAAATGGGATGATATTTGCATGTTCCTTCTCTCTCTTCCTCTTCTCATGGTCCTGACCTGGATGCTGATTTTGATTCTGATCATGGAGGTGATAAGGAGCTATTGAGTTAACTGAATAAAGAATATGTGTGTCGTGTGTGTGTGTGTGTGTGTGTGTGTGTGTGTGTGTGTGAGAAAGAGAGAGAGAGAGAGAGATGTCGTGTGTGTGTGTGTGTGTGTGTGTGTGAGAGAGAGAGAGAGACAGACAGACAGACAGACAAACAGACAGACACAAACACAGACACAGATAGGAACAGAGACAAAACCAGAAAAAGACACAGAGAGACAGAGAAAAAAGAAGAAGACAGAGAACATACAAGTCAGAGAAGTAGAGACAGAAAGGAGTTAAGGTAAGTCTTATAAACTTATGTTCAAGTCCTCTTTTCCTTTTGAAATTATTGTTATTACTCTAAGTAATTTTTAATTCTGAGGATTTTTTTATTTATAGTGGTCAAGAGAAGTTGGCTCAGAAAACTCATCACTATTTTGTGGTCATTGACACAAAAAACAGGACCATATAAAGAGCTATTGAATGATCCATTTTATTGCCCATTTCAGTCACTTTTAAATCTACTTTTTCATATGCCTGTGGACTTACTGCTTTTAAGTTTCTGTATGTTTCTGTATGTGTGACTAGGTGGGGAGGGGAATAAGATAAAAAAGGAACATTTATTGTATAAATATTATGCACCTTTTGTATAAAATTGTGTGCTAGTCATGCAAAAATGAGTAAGATGTGGTCCTATCTGTTGTAGGCATGGCTTTAAAGTTAAGCTTTTGATTCAAGCTCAATTTTGGCATGAACTGTATCACTCATGAATCATTGAACAAAAGATTATTTTGCTCTAACACAATAAGGAGATATAGCAAGAAGACTGGGACAATTTCCTTAGACTCAGCTTTTCTTATCATCTGGAAACTATTTTGATCATTATGTCATCAAGATTTGATTTCAATTACTCCCAAGAATTTAGTAAGTTTGGGACCTTTTATATCTCCAGGCCAAGCACTTGTGTCAAGATCACTAAAACCAATTATATTATAAAAGGAAGGCTAGAGAGTGGGAAGCTGAGACAAGCCTGGTAAGTAATATCAAGAAAATCCTGTCATACTGTCCTCATGGAGCTTACCATCCAGTAAGGAAGATGTTGTTGTTCAATTATTTTTCCAGTCATGTCTGACTCTTCATGACCCCATTTTAGGTTTTCTCAACAAAGATATAGGTTGGTTTGCCATTTCCTTCTTTAGCTCATTTTACAGATGAGGAAACTGGGACATATCGAGTTAAGTGACCTGTCCAACATTAGTAGAGTCAGACCAGATTTGAAACTAAGGAAGAGTCTTCTCTTGTCTGAGCTCTGGCACTCTACTCTCTGTGTTACCTGGTTGCTTCCTTTCATAAGAAGGTTGACATATACAGAAATGACTATAGCAAAAAAAAGAGCATTCAGTAAACATACAAGAAAAATAGGAATAAAGAACTATGAGTATTGAGAGGGAGAAATTACCAGGTTGAGATCCAGGGAAAATTATGGAAAAGATTACATTTAAACTGGGTTTTGAAGGGGTGACTAGGATATCAATATTTGGAGACAGGCATTATAGGTTGAGAGAAATGGCGAATAATCCAGAATGGTAAGAGATGGTGATTGGGGGACATTGGCTTAAAACTACTGATTCTTCTTTATCAGTCATCAATTAAAAGCAAAATCTTGAATGGAGCTAAGTGATGGACTCCATTTGAATAATCCATTCCTTTGCCCTTTTCATTTACTCAAACTAAGAATCTCAACTTATCTTATTTCTTTATCTCCTGTTTCTTTTAGCAAGTCTTTGTGAAGGGGACTAACATGAAATAAAGCTAGTAATCTGGGTTAGAGTTACACAATAAAAAGTCTTGTATTCTAGGCTAAGCAGTTTGCCATATATATATGTGTGTGTGTGTGTGTGTGTGTGTGTGTGTGTGTGTGTGTGTGTGTGTGTGTGTGTGTGTGTGTAGAATGGAAAACAAAGAAGTTTTTGCAACGAGGGATTGATTGATCGGAACTTTGATTTAGGAAGAATAATTTGACTACAATTTATGATGGTGAACACAATAGAAAGGAAGGAATGTGAAAGATAAAGGATTGCTGGAGAATGAAAAGGAGGGAATAGAATAAATAACATAGGTGGAGGGTTTAGCTTTTGGAAAAGGAAACTTTTTTTTTGATATAGTAAGGAAGGAGGAGCAGACGGATGAAGATACTTTGAATGTCTGAAGTGTGGATATCAGTACAAGCAGTTCTGCTATCACCCCACATATGCATTCCTACAAATCACCTTAATATACACAGTTACCAATAAAAATCACAAAACTTAGGTGGGAAATGGAGTTAGGGACATAAAATGCAAAAACATCATCAATAATAAATTTTAAAAATATAGGAAATTAATAAAAATAACATAGTTTTATCTAAGTTAAATCGTTAATCAATACATAAACATTTCTAAATAGAGACAATGTCAAAACATTCAGACTGCTACTCAATTTGTACTAGTAGTAGCCCCAGGTTGGTGAAATTGATGGTTATGGGTGAGAGGGCAACTTTGGGGTCTGGGTTGTTGGTGAGGATGTAAGTTGTCTGGATGCAAATCAGCTCTCTTCCACCCAGAGCTCTGCCCCAGGAAAAATACAACAGAAGATATACAATAAATATGTCACTTTGCCTTGAAAAAGGTCTTAAGGTGACTTGTGGTAGGCAAGGAAAAGATTTAGCTTGTGAGTTATTGTGAAGTGTTATTTTCCAACCCTGCAGGATTATACATGAGGTGAACTGAGGTAGCTGGTGGATGTTTGAAGTATGTGCCTGAGTGTGTTTTGTGCTTTGTTCAGCAGGGTGTATTTGTCTGTTTCTCCTTGACAAAATCACACATAAGTAAATGTGAAATTCAAGGTATACCAAAATTGTTACCTAATTTATCAATTGTATTGGGACAAAGTCCCATTTGTAAAATAAACATTAGAGCAGATGACTAAACTTATTTATTCAGGATCAAATCAAATGTTATTTATCCAAGTGCTTTGAAAATGGAAAAAATATTGTTATTCTTAATAATAGCACAATGCATTATAATTAACTAAATGACAGTCTCTTCATGTAAGGGAATTACAACCTACTAGGGGCAGATAAGACATGTAATAATTAAGGAGCAAAGGCAGACTATCAGAGCACAGTTATGATTATGTTATTTCTGTCCTCTATTAAGTACTCACAAGTTTACTTCCTAATATCAGGATATACCCTGTACTTTCCATCTCTCTGTCTCTGCTCAGTCTTGATCTGTTGAATGCTAGTTCTCCTTACTGTTTTCTTTTATAATTTTCCCTATCATGGACAAATGTAAAAGGTACAAGCTTCATGAGACTTTCTCTGATCCTCATCCTCAAGCCCTGAATGTAGTCTGGTAACCGACTTGTTTGAGCAATGAGATTAATTAATATCAAACTGGAATAAATAATAAAAACAAGAAAATATGGTCTACAGTAGACACAACTCCAACTTAAACCTATTTAAACAAAGTATTGACAGAAGCAAAACAACACAGATTATTATTGTCATTTCCCATAGAAGTTTAGCTAATATAAAATGATCACCCTAAAGGAAACAAAAGAACCTAGAAGCTTCCTTTGATTACCTTATGATATTTTTTACTATGACAACTAAGGATAACAAAAGTTTGGAATTTGAATTGATTTGTAGGATATTATAAGAAGGATAATGTAATGTTATGAAAAGTATCATCATATCATATATAAAGTAAACATTTAATGAAAAACACATTGAAAAAAGCCTAGCAAGAGACTCAATTAAGAAAACACTTCTCATGGACACTTGATAAAACTAAAACCATGACAAGAAAAAAACATGGAAAAAATCTGTAAACATATTTTTTTTTTTTTGATTTACTCTTTTCTCCTTTAATTTCAGTCTAGTCACAACTTGGATCTGAACATCAATCTCCTAAATGAGATCCATAATAAAATCCCAAAGGATTATGCCCACTATGAACTAATGATTAAACAAGTGGACAGGAAATTATCAGTTGTCAATCCAACAGTAAATAAGTATCAAGCACCTAGTATAGGTCATGTACTTTGCTAAGCACTGACAATATAAGAATGAAATAATCCCTACTTGCAATGAGCTTATATTCTACTGGGGGAAAGACAAACACATATAAAATTACTTACTTCAGAGAGAAAGGAAATTTGGAAAACTTTGTAGGATATGACTGAGAGAATAAGAATTTTTCTTGTTCTCAGCTATAGTAGTGATTACTGTCTGAACCTGAATAGTGGAATTATATGCAATACTTGCTCAGCCATGTAGTGACTTCTGCTTAAATTTTGTTTGATGAACTCCTTTATTTGAACCAAGTACTTCTGAGGCTTGTGTGGTCCTTTGGGTTGCATAACTAAGAGCAATCTGAATAAAAGGAACTAATCTACTTGGCTTGTTATATTCTACAGCCAGATCAAGCCAATGATGTCAGAAATCTCCCATACATATGCTATCCCACTAGGGTTTTACACGGAGATTCGAATCCCACAGCTGCTGGAAACATAAATTTCTGCACTGAATATTTATCATCATCAGTAAAATGTTATTTTTGCTATCATGAAGTTTTTATTGTACTGGTGCTCCCATGGTTTGAATGTAGAATTTCTTAAGTGTATACCACTTACTCATATTTTCATTTATTTCAGAAAGTCTGAATTCTTATTCATTTTTAAATGAAAGCTTCACAAGTTTCAGAATTCTCTCTCCTCCTTTCTCTCCTTTTCATTCCCTCTCTCATTATTCTCTTTTCTTTCTTTCCTAATTACCTTCCTACATACCCACTTATCTGACAATTTCATTGATTATTATTGAATTTGTTAATTTTTTTATTATAGCTTTTTATTTACAAGATATATGCATGGGTAATTTTTCAGCATTGACAACTGCAAAAACCTTTTGTTCCAATTTTCCCCCTCCTTCTCCCACCAGCTTCCCCAGATGGCAGGTAGACCAATACATGTTAAATATGTTAACGTATATGCTAAATACAATATATGTATACATAGCCATACAGTTATTTTGCTGCACAAGAAGAATTGGATTTTGAAATAATGTATAATTAACCTGTGAAGGAATTCAAAAATGCAGGCAGACAAAAACAGAGGGATTGGAAATTCTATGTAATGGTTCATATTCATTTCCCAGAGTTCTTTCGCTGGGTGTAGCTGGTTCTATTCATTATTGATTTGGTTCATCTCATTGTTGAAGATGGCCACATCCATCAGAATTGATCATCATATAGTATTGTTATTAAAGTATATAATGATCTCCTGGTCCTGCTCATTTCACTCAGCATCAGTTCATGTAAGTCTCTCCAGGCCTTTCTGAAATCATCATGCTGGTCATTTCTTACAGAACAATAATATCCCATGGCATTCATATACCATAGTTTATTCAGCCATTCTCCAATTGATGGGCATCCACTCAGTTTCCATTTTCTGGCCACTACAAAGAGGGCTGCCACAAACATTTTTGTACATACAGGTCCCTTTCCCTTCTTTAAGATCTCTTTGGGATACAAACCCAGTAGTAACACTGCTGGATGAAAGGGTATGCACAGTTTGATAACTTTTTGGGCATAGTTCCAAATTGCTCTCCAGAATGGTTGGATTCTTTCACAACTCCACCAACAATGCATCAGTGTCCCAGTTTTCCTACAGCCCCTCCAAAATTCATCATTATTTGTTCCTGTCATTTTAGCCAATCTGACAGTAATGATATCTCAGAGTTGTCTTAATTTGCATTTCTCTGATTAATAATGACTTGGAGCATCTTTTAATATGGCTAGAAATAATTTCAATCTTTTCATCTGAAAATTGTCTGTTTGACCATTTATCAATTGGAGAATAAATTGATTTCTTATAATTAGAGTCAATTCTCTATGTATTTTGGAAATGAGGCTTTTATCAGAACCTTTGACTGTAAAAATGTTTTGCCAGTTTATCATTTCCCTTCTAATCTTATCTGTCTTAGTTCTGTTTGTACAAAAGCATTTCAATTTGATATAATCAAAAATTTCTATTTTATGATCAATAATGATCTTTAGTTCTTCTTTGGTCACAGTATTTGTTAAATTTTAAATAAAGTACAATAGAATAATCATTTCAAATATTTGTGACTATTAAAATAATACTATCATACCAGTCTAATCCTAATCTATTTTAAAACAATTTTCTTCAAATGTTCCTCAAGATTCAATGGTCCCAGGGAGTTGTGGCTAGATTTCCAATGTAATAGTAGATGTAATACACATGTACAAACAAATGCATACATATATATATATATATATATATATATATATATATATATATATATACACACACACGTGTGTGTGTGTAATCCTTCCCCCCCATCTATCACAACTCTTTTCCTCATAGGTATAGATTAGAATTTCTTTATTACAGTCCTTCCCCAGTATCTCATTCTGACAAGACAGTGACCCACAGTTCATTCTAGCACTTAGAATAGCGTGTAACATATAGTAAGAACTTGATAAATATTTACTGATGGATTGAATTATCCAATGAAGTTCTAATAGGTTCTACCAAACAGGAAAGTCTTTCTGCATGATATCAATGACAGCCCATCAACCCATTTACCCATTGTAAATTGACCTATTGACCTATTATCAATCTAAATGGTGGCCAAAAGATTGGCCCCAGATGAAGAATATTTTTGGCTTTAGCCATCATGAGGCTATCTATTAAAATGCAGAGAAGTTGAAATATGTATCAGTAGAGTGAGTGCCCATAGGTACAAAAACACAGAAGGCTCTTTAGATATATCAGATGGAATAAAAGTAGGCAATGGCAGTATTTGAACAAAGTTTAAAAGTTCAGGTAGCCATGCTAATGCTGAAAACTAATTATACCCTTTGAAAGAGAAGTATTTTTAGATCCTAAAGTTTGGTATATAGTATTCACATAGATTTCATAAAAGATTTTGAAAAGGTTACATAGTTCTTAACAAGTTAAAAAGCCATTCTCTCTTTAAACAGGGGAACAAATATCACCTCCAAATAATTTCATGAGAGGAAGAGCTTACACTACATTTGCATATAGATGAATATGGCAGTCACTCTGTTTTGTTTCTAGAATTACACAGCAGCTTTGGAAACCAAGACAACAGAGTTTACCTTTTCCCTGCTATTTATTTTGTTCATCTTTGATAGGCTTGGGGAGAACAGTTGTCAGACACGTTCCATATCCAAGTCATCAGGAAACCTTTTACAAATTTCTTTTGGCAACATCTAATTTTCTCTGGGATCAGAGTAATAAGTTTGAGTTGATTTTCTTTATTTGGGCTCATTCAAGATTTCTTCCCTATACTCCACCTCCTCACCTGCCTCAAGAACAAAATATTTAAAAAATTTTGTAATCCTGCTCAGAGATAAAGAATCTGCGATCTCTACCCAAATATTAGGAGAACAATAAAATGTGGATGATGAAGTTTTAATTCAGTCTGTATTTACAAGTTTTACCCTGCTTCAAAGTAAAAGAAATAGAAAACATGCAAAGAATCAAGGAGAATTTTTGGCCAAGTATGTTTACTTTCCCCATGTTATATTTTTATTCTCATGTGTGAGAAGGGAAGTTGAATTGGACTTATTAAAATGAGCCAAGTGGCATTATTAAAAAGATGGCCAAAATAAATTTAACAATGGCTAATGTTATAGAAACTGCAACTGTCAGCACAAGGCATTAGAGAAATTGTAATAGATTAGAAAAAATAGCTACTTAAGGCAACCAACCATTAATCTTGTCTTAACAGGGACACTCAGTACAGGTTTGGTACAGTGAGATTTGATTCACAAATCATTTATGCCCCACTTACTTTCAAAATCCATGCAATTTTTGTGATTAAAAATGCATTTATACTACCTGCCATCCCACCTTACAAACAATTACCAAAAAACTTGTTTTTGTCATTGGGAATTGTACTATAAGCAGAAAAGAGTCAGTTGCAAAGATATATATTTTTTTTTGGTGGGAAGAAACTGGTGTGTGAAAGGATTAAATTACTATTTAAATTAGATGAAAAGTATGTGAGTAAAGAATATTAGATGTGTAGCTTATAAAAAAGTAGTACTCATCTCTAGACATTTTAGTGAAAAATGCTATTCTCTTGAAAGAACAAAATGAGTTTAGTTTAAAAATTACATTATACCTGAATTTATCCATTACTTAATATTTCTTACATTGGCTATTTTATCATCTTCTAAGGAGTACTCCAAACTCTTTCATAATGAGATAACTTGACATTTCTATACTTTCCATTTAATTTCCATTTACATTATATATATGTGTATAATTTTTCCCCATGTTGTCTCTCCAGTTAAAATGTGAACTCCTTGTATTTCCAGCACTTAATATGTACTCAATAAATGCCTGATAACTGACTGATTTAAGAGAACTTTAGCTGATTGTAAATATGATAGATCATTTCTACCATGATTATGGATATAGGTACTTTATTGTAAAAGAAACTGAAGGTGGAATTTTGTTTTATAGAGTTAAAGTCCATTAAAAAATAAATAAAATAATAATGGTATTCACATATTGGTTTAAGTTTTTCAAAGTGTTTTACAATATTATCCTATTTTGTTCCCAAAACAAAAAACTGCTTTTATTACTTCTATTTTATTTTATTTTTTGCTGAGGTAATTGGGGTTAAGTGACTTGCCCAGGGTCACACAGTTAAAAAGTGTTAAGTGTCTGAGACCACATTTGAACTCAGCTCTGACTTCAGGGCTGGTGCTCTAACCACTGTGCAATCTAGCTGCCCCTATTATTTCTATTTTATAGATAGATTAAATGATGAGTGTTGCATAGCTAGTAAGTGTCTGAGGACAAATTTAAACTCAAGTATAGCTGACCCGAGGCACAATACCCTATCCACAGTGCCACTTGAATGACTGGGATTTTAGAGAGAATTTTAGCTGAAACCTGACAGAAGTTAAGAGATAAAAATGAGGAGGGAGATAATTCCAGACATGGGACTGTGGGAAATAGTGAAATTTCCCAGAGTCAAGAGATGGAGTACTTTTTTGAGGATCAGGAAGGAGGGCAATGTTACTAGAGTGAATTGGAAAGGAGAGTACATGGAAGGGAATAAGATATAAGAACAACTGAAAAGGTAAGAAAGGAAATAAATACAATGCATATTTTTGGAGAAGACTATTAAGATCTGGGGAATCATGAAAAGTCTCATGTAGATAATGCTTAAGCTGGGCTTTTAATGAAATTAGATTCCAAGAGATAAAAGAAAAGAAGGATTACATTCTGGGTAATAGCTTGTGTAGAGACAGAGATGGGGGGGGGGGTGGAATGCATGTGAATAACAAGAGTGCCAATTTGACCAAATAGCAGAGTGCTTGAATAGGAATAGAATGCTATAATTCAGAAAGCTAAATTTGAATGAAAGTGTTTGTATAGGACCACAAACTCCTTAGTCCTGGGATCTATGCCTCTCCACAAAGCTTAAATTCTATTAATTCTTTTTGCTTCCTACATTCCACTAGTGACATATATTGAATTTGTAGTGCTTTAAACCAGTAGATCTTTTTCACAAGAATTGTTGTTTAGCTGATTTTTTTTTTAATTACTTACCATCTTGTATTTGGGAAATTGATTTTTTGAGCATAAGCATAAAACTTTACATTTTCCCTATTAAAATTCTTTTTGTTTATTGCTAGATTTAGATCTAATTATAATCTATTGAGATCTTGCTGGATTATATTTTTGCCTTCTCTTTTATTAAATGTCTTTCCTTACTTTGTATCATCTGTAAATAAAATAAATTTGATATTTATCCTTTTATTTGTGTCATTGGTAATTGATACTGAATAACACAATGGGAAGCATATTTTTATTTTTTTTTAATTTACCATCTTGTATTTTGGAGATTAGTTTTTAAGACTAAACATAAAACTTTATATTTTCCCTATTAAAAGTCTTATTTGTTGTTGTTATATTTAGATCTAAATTTTAATCTGTTGGATTTTATTTCTGCTAGATTTAGATCTGAATTCTAATCTGTTGAAGTCTTGGTGGATTATATTTCTGCTTTCTCTTCTATTGACTATCCCTCCTAACTCTGTGTCATCTGCAAATAAAATAAATTTGATATTTATGCCTTTATTCATGTCATTGGCAAACAATGGATAACACAATGGAAAGCATAGATCCCATGGAACACTCCAATGGAAATATTTTTCCAAGTTGATAATGAGCCAGTAATGATTATTTTGTATACAAGATATATATTTCGTATATCTTTACAAATGTACATATTGTTTACTCTGATACACTGTTATTGTTATTTTTTGTTCTCGAAGACTACCAATGTCATCATGAAGGTGATCTTGACTTGGATGTGAATTGGATTTAATTGAGGCAGAATTGTGCGATGTTGTTACCCTCACTCTCTCTCTAGAGTCATTGAAGTTCAGTAATAAGACATGTAAAGATGACTGGCAATGTCAACTTCTTGAAAGAAGATTTTTAATTGTTTTTTTTTTCTTTATTCAATGGTAAACTCCTCCACTAAATTGTAAGCTCCTTGAAGATAGACCTATTTTTAAAAAATTTTTTTGTATTTGTAGCACATGATGGCCCTTAAATGTTTATTGATTGATTAGTTTTATCTTAAGATTTCCACAACCTAGATGAGTGTCTGGTATATAATAGGTACTTAATAAATGCTTGCTGTTTGAATGATTGAATGACTGATTAGACATTTGAGTCTAGATATTCAACCAGATCTGAATCCATTAAACTATGTAATTGCCTAGAATTTATTTCCTTAGAAAATAATTTGTCCAATTCTTCCCAAAAGTCTCAATAAACTGTATCTTTTATATCCCCTGATCTAGCAATCGAGTAAACCTTCCAAAAAAGGATATGATATTCTATCATGATCTGTTCTTGATGAAGTCACATGGTTTGTTACTATTTCTCCTCCTCCTCCTCCTCCTCCTCCTCCTCCTCCTCCTTCTCCTCTTCTCCTTTTTCTCCTTCTCCTCCTCCTTCTCCTTCTTCTTCCTTTTTACTGTTAATACCAAGCCTTTAATAAATCCTAGAATTGTCAGGAATCAAAGTTCAAACTCAATAGTTTATGATTTTCAGACTACATTCTCTCTTTGTTTTCCTCAAAAAAAAAGCAAGAGGTTTGCCTTTTGGCAGTATTGTGCCATATCTCTGAGTTTCTCAAATCTTTAAAGGATTACTAACAGTGTCTTTGCAATGGCTTGGTAATTTGGTTGAAGAGGAATCTATTCTATTCTAGTATGGCTATTTTAAATTAGCCAAAAACATTTTGTCTTCTATTTCTGGGAGCCAGGTGAGGGCTTTTTTTTCTGGTTAAGTTTAAGAAACAAAATTACAATACATTTGATAAAGAGAAGAAGGTTACAGAGACAAGGTTATATAAGACTCAGCTTGTTTTGTTTTTGTTTTTTCAGGGAAGTGGGCATATTAAAAATTCAATGTATTTTCTGTTGTAAAATCAAGCTTATGGGTATGATCTGAGTAATAGATACTCTTGCTAAGATTGAAAATTCTATAGAAAAGCTCAGATAATATTACATCTGGCAGAAGAACTCAATAATCAAAGTAGAAGGCATTTATCTTTCTTATCTTCCAAATATTTCTTCCAGTGATAAATCTGTTAAGAAGGATGAATGAATAAACCTATACTTAACATTTTTAGAAATGTCAGATTTTGTTTTTGAAGAAAACTTGATTTTTACATTTGGTCAAGACCACGTTCTAGTTTACTTCTGATAGAAATGGATTTAGTGAGTATGATCATGTTGGTTTCAAGTAATGTTTTTTCTCAAGTGTTAATAGAATATCATAAAGTAAGTGTGTACACTATTTTTAGTAACAAAGAACTAGAACTAATTATTTGGAGAATGACTGAACAAATTATTGCATGTGAATGTAATAGGATACTATTATGCTATAAGAAATACTGAAGAATATGTTTTCAGAGAAACTTGTAAGTTTTGCATGAATTGTTGGAGAATGAAGTGAGAAAAATCAGGAGAGCAAAGTATAGAACAACAACTTTGTAAGAACATTCCTTTGAAAGCCGTAATCAATCTGATCAATGCAATGATTTTAGAAGTCTGATGATGAAATATTATCCTATCTCCTGATATAAATATGATAGATTCGCGATACAAAAAATGACACTTATTTTAGGGGCCTGGACAATATAAAATTTTGTTTCACTTAATTATGCATATGTATTTGTTGATGGAAAAGAGAAAACATTTAATTTTGTCATTTGGAAAATTAGAAAAATAAAATTTAATTTTAAAAAAGTACTTTAATGACAGCACAGATAAGCTATTAAGGAAGCAGTTTTTTAAAATAAGTATTGGGGGGATAGTATCTAGTTCTCTCTTTTCTGAGCTGATGGGTAGAATTTATATAATAAAAAAAGTTACCAAAATCTGGAATTATGTAAGCCTTTCACTCTCAAACACAAAATATGTATATAACTGTATATAACTGTATATAACTTTTAGGCCTGATAAATTTAGTCCTAGTGCTTCCAAGTATCAGAGAATAAGAGAATACTAAGGAAAAGGGGAGAAGGAATAATCACAATTTGATTTTCCTGGATCTCCCATTTTCAGACTAAAAGTGAGCTGCCAGTTGAAGCAAGACAGTGAACATCAGCTGGCAGATAAAAACCAGAGAGGCAGGTATCCAGAGGTTCACAGTCTCAGCAAGCCAGAACTAGAAGGTTTTTATCCAAGAAGACCCACCTTCATCTGAGATCTGAGTTACTAAACTTCAGGATGTCAGTTTATGGTTTAGTGGAAGCTAAGTATTTACATGTATCCTACCCTGTAGGATGGAGCTTGAAACTGATTCTAAGACTAAGTACAATTTAGCCCCCAGGATCTAATAACTACTGTTATTATCTGCAAGTATTCAGGACTCAAAAGTCAAGCCAACAATCAATTTATCAACTTAATAAACAAATATGAATTAAGTGCTAATTATGTTCCTGGTTCTGTGATAACTTCTGAGGATACAAAGAAAACACAGAACCCAAACAAACAAAGAAACAAACAGTTTTTGGTCTCAGGGAGTTCACTGTCTAATGGAGCAAACCAGCTAATATGTAAACTTCTAAGCACAACCCAGCTATTTACAGGACAAATTGGAAATAATCCCAGAAATAAGATACTAGTGCTAAGGGGGATTGGGAAAAGCTTCTTGTAGAAGGTAGGACTTGAAGGAAGCCAAGATATCCAGGAGATGGAAATGAGAAGGGAGAGAAATCAAGGAAAAGTTGGTGAAATTACATGGAAATAGAATGCTTATGCTATGAACAGCAAGGACAATAATATCAAGTCTCAATAAACCAGTGGTGGTCAAAGGGACATAGATTTATTAAGGATCATGAGTCTCAGGAAGTCAAAAGCACCAAAAAAACCTTCACTGAAGAGGGACTAAATCCATCAAAAAGTTTGAAAGATCCCAAGTTTGAGCATGACAATTTCTGGTGTACTCATACCTCTAGAATTCAGAGGTTGGAATATAAATATTTGATTCATGAGTAGAGTAATGTTAGGAAATATTTCCTTCTTTGAAGCTTTCTTCATCTTTCTATATCATCTGATTTATATACTTGTCTCAGTCATCCCAAAGCTTTCAAGTTTTTCAACTTCCTTTCTCACCATCTCAATGTTTGTTTTTAAAATTTGGGATTTCATTATATATGTTAATATTGAACCAAACTCTCCAGATTCTCAATTCATCAGCCTTCTTGGCTCTCTTGGTCTATAATTTTACCTTACCTCAACCACCCATAAAGGTGATCACATTTTCAATGTTACCATCATCTACAGTTTCATTATTTTCATGATCTTGAACTCTGGAATTACTTTCTCTGATTATGAGCTCATTCTATCTCTGTTTCAAATATCCTTATTCTTTATCTTTAATATTATCTTCACCCCCTATACCCTTCCTATTCTCCCAATCTATCATTCCTGTTCTAGCCTCAGTTTTTTCCATTCTGTTTAGCACTGTTCTTTACTCTTTAGTCATTTACTTCCTTATTCTGTTGTTATTTGTGATTTACTAAACCCACATCTGGATTAGCTCTCCCCTCAGCCTTTTCTAATCCTGTTTATTGAACACTGATATAGAAAATGAATAACCTTGGCAATTAAGTCCACTAAAATTTTATATCTCAAAAAAAATCTCAATGGAGGCCTCACTGCTGTCTCACAATCATTTTATTCCCTAAGGCTGACTCTGTTCTACTATCCATAGAAGTTATACTAACCTTGTTCTTCTTTCAAACTTTAATATGCTCCCTGACTCCCCTTGTCTTAATGGAAGAACTCCCCTCATACTTTGCTGCAAAAATATGACATTTGCTTTAAATTTCCTCTTTTCTTCCACTGCACCACTCAAAATCCATCCATATATCATCTTCCATTCTCTTTTCATTTGGACAGTCTATGTGGAAGAAATGACCCTTCTTCTTATGATAGTCAACATTTATATTCATGCCTTTAATCCTATTCCTTTTTATTTCCTCTGAGAGGTCGGCCAGCAAATCATTCCTTTCTTTCACTCTTATCTTGATGTTTGCTACTTACTGACTCTTTCTCTGCTGCCTGCAAACACATTCAAGTCTCCCTCACTACCTTAAAAAATAACTTTATTTTCTCATATTTTCTTAAATTGTCATCATATAACTTTTCTCTCTTACATAAACTCCAAGAAAAATCATCCACACTCACTGCTTCTGTTTTCTTATGTCCAACTCATTTTTCAACTTCTTGTAATCTGACTTCTAATCTCATTGCTTTATTGAAACTGCTTTTTCTAAGATTGCTAATGATTTCCCCCTACTTGGTAAGTCCAATTTAAAAAAAAATCTTTCTTTTTTTTTTTTCTACTCAGCTTCTGATATTAATAACCACCCAATTCTCCTAGATTTGTTTTATTCCTCTGACTTCTATGGCACTGCTGTCTATTGGTTTTCCTCCTACTTATCTCATGTAATTTTGTGTCTTGAATTATTATCCATCTTCCATTCTTAGAGGGTAACTGTCAAAGTCCTGTCCTTTTTTTTTCTCTCTCCTCCCTTTGGTAAACTTCTCATCAGCTCCAAGGGATTCAATTATCATTTTGCAGTTAAATTCCTAATCTATACCTCTCATAATACCTCTCTTGAACCTCATCCCCACATTGCTAACTTCGTCCTGGACATTTCTATCTGGGAGTCCCATTGGCATTTCAAAATCAGCATGCTGAAGATTAAATTCATTCCCTTCCTCCCTAAAATTATCCCTTTTCCAAATTGCTTTATTTCTGTTGTGGGTGCAATCCACCTTCTAGTCATTCAGATTCACAGCTTTTACTCTTATGTTTCCTTCATTTATCATCCCTATATCTAATTAGTTGTCTTCTTTCCACTTATACATCCCTATCTCAGTCCAGGTTCTCATCCATTCTCACTTGGACTATTATTTAGCTTCCTATAGTGGCCTCCCTTACTCCAGTCTATCTCCTTTATAATTAATCTTCCACATAGCTGCCAAATAAATTTTTCTAAGTTACAGTTCTATGTCACTTACATACTTGGAAAATTTCAGTAGTTGCCTATTATTACAAAGACAGACTAGACTGTCCATTCTGAATGGGAAAATTTGTTTTCCACATACTTTCCCACTTTTATTTCACATTGCTTTTTCATTCATTCTGTATTCCAGTTTACTTGTTCCTCCAATCCAGATTCCTCTTCTGGTATTTATGCCCTTTCACTAGTTGTCTCTTATACCTAGAACACATTGTATCCTCACTTCAACTTTTTAGAATTCTTCAAAGTCTTCAAGAATCACAAGTATTCTTTCCTCTTGGAAATGTTTCCTTATCTCCTTGCCCTTTCCCTTCTCTTTCAACTGTCATGTATATGTTTAACTATGTACATTTAATTTCTACCATTAGTAGAAGAGAAATTCTTGAGGGCAAGAACTTGTTTTGGTCTTTGTATCCTCAGTAACTGCCAGAATGTCTTGCACACTCCTTCATAAGTTCGATGAGGCAACATGGTACAGTGAATAGAGCATGAGATTTAGTGTCAAATAATATATAGGTTCGAATCCTAGCACTGCCAATTTATTTGACCTTGGATAAATAACTTTGGGCAGCTAGGTGGTATATAGTAAAGAGAGCACTGGATTTGGAATCAGGAAGACATCTTCAAGAGGTCAAATTAAATTTTAGACCTTTACTAGCTGTGCAACCTCTAGCAAGTCACTTGATTCTGTTTGCCTCAGTTTCTTCATCTATAAAATGAGCTGGAGAAGTAAATGGCAAATTATTTCCATAACTCTAGCAAGAAAGGCTCCAAAAAGAGTCATCAAGAGTTAGACATGGCTAAACAACAGCAAATAATATGTAACAACACTTGGGTTTCAGTTATCTCATCTATAAAACAAAATGGCTAGCATAAATGATCTTTAAGGTCATTTCCAGCTCTAAATCTATGATGCTATGATCCAAAATGGCTTTTGAAAGGAGTTGAAAAGTAATCTTGAAAACAGTCACCAAAATAAAAGTCTGGGAAGATGATGGGGGCACTGAGATAATTCTATTAAGTCATTTTTGCTTTGATTCTCCCTCCAGGCTGAACTATTTTGTCATTCTCTTTGAAACAAAAACACATCTGGATTTTTTTGTGATAACATTTATGATAATCTCCTTATTGCCTCTTAGATTTTAGTCACTTTTAGTGCTATAATAGTATTATATTTTTATTGTATGGTTTAAATAATTTTTCCTTGAATATTTTAGATATTTTTGCCCTCTCCTGCAAAATCTTATTGTTCTATTTCCAACATTTTTTACTCTCCAATCCTAAAGAATTAAGAATAATGAAAACCTGCTACTTGAATGTAATTGTAGCTTCCTTCTTCCTATTAAGTGACTTTTTTCCTAGTTTAAAAACAAACAAAAAAAAAACTTCTCCAAACCTAATCCTATGTAATCTATATGTTTCAGATATAGTGTGGTATATAATAGAGGTTTGAAAAATTACATCAATGCCTCAAGAAGCTTGAGGGCAGTCAGGTGGCACAGTGGATAAAGCAGTAGACATGGAGTCATGAAAGACCCAAGTTCAAATTTGTCCTCAAACATTCACTAGCTGTGCAATTCTGTTCGAGTCATTTAGCCTTTGTCTGACTCAATTTTCTCAGTTATAAAACTGGAATAATAATAGCACCTGCTTTTCAGAGTTGTGAAAATTAAATGCGATAATAGTATAAAGCATCTAGCATAGTCCCTGGAACATAATTGATGCTTAATAAATGCTTGTTTTCTTCCTTTTAAAAAGAAAAGACTTGGATAAATTTTGTCTTGAAAAAGAATCTTTAACTTGGCTGAATTTTTAATTAAATTTCAAATAGAAGTAACATGTGTGTATGTATTCATTTTATATGTATATAGGTAATATATTTATACATATAAACATATATATGTTTATAACACATTCATACCTATATACATGTGTGTACATATGCACACATATAGAAAGGAAGGAATCTGAATTGAATCCCAACTTTACTACTTGCCAACAGAATGACTTCAGGTAGATTATTTAACTCATCTGGGTCTCAGTTGCTTTATCTGTAAAATAAAGCAGTTAGAATCAAGGACCTCGAAGTTTCCCTCTTACTCCAAATCCAAGAGACCTATATTTGGTTTTGAATGCTAACTTTGTCATTTACTACTTGAGTGACTTTAGGAAAATAATTTATCCTTTCTGATCATGTTTCCTCATCTATGAAACATATGTTCTATTTGTTTTAAGGGATAGTTGTAAGGTCCAAGTGAGGGAATTTAAATAAAGTATTTTGTAATCTTGATGGGCCATATAAATAGCCTTTTAGTACATATACTGCTGAATTTTATCATCCTGCTAATACATGTGGATAAAGCTTCTTCCACAAACTGTCACTTTTATTCAAACTACATGTTGACTTTCATTGATTTTTAAGATCTAGAACCAGATATGCACTTCACTAGTTCTCATTATTTCCAAAAGATACAACTTCCCTATGCCCCCCAATTTTGTTCTTAAGTCCTTCTCTGTTCCTTCTTGTCTCATAACTGCCTTTTCTTTTTTTAACATTTCTTTAATCAGTTGCTAGTCTTGGGGCACTTTGGGCTAAATTGGGCTTTCTGGAAACAAGGCTGCATCTGCCAGGAGATGCCACTTTCAGATCTGTGGTCTCAGCATAGCTGACGGGAGCAGGCAGCGCAGCATCAGCAATAGCAAACCGTAACATCCACAATTTGAAAATGTCAGGATAAGTATTTCATGGACCCATCCTGCTCCTCACAAATCAGATCAACTGGGAACATTACTTTGCAGCCAAATTTTGACAGGTGCAGCTACTGCCATCTCTCTGCTGTTCTTTCTCTAATCTGCCCATCTGCTCCCAGGATTCCTCTGTTTCTCTTCAAAATACTTTCTTTTCTACCTTTCTATCAGCTCAGATCCTGACTATTTTTTTTGTTTAAGGCCAGGTCTTTGTAAGCAAATCAAAAGAAGAAGGATCAGGGCTATGATCCTATAATTAGTACAATCTTGAGAGTCAATCTGGATAATGTTGGCTTTGAAAGGTATTTTATTCAGATAGATTGTCCCCAGTGAACTAATTTGCCCAGACTTCTCTGTTTTCCCTTTGGAAATCTGTTTATATAGCATTTCATACTGTCAATGTAATTTTTAGTAATGGATAGAAACACTGTAACTTTTCTCCTCTTGATGTGATAATTATTCACTAAAATTTTTTGGCAAGAATTATTTAGTTGTGCTGTCAACAGTGATCAAATGAGTAAGATAAATGCCAAATTGTTGACTTTGTGTTGTATAAGCACTAGACTATAAACTTTATGAGGACAGGGTCTGTATCTTTTATAAACTTTGAATGTCCTTTAGTACCCATAACAATGCTCTGTATACTCAGTAAAGCTAAATAAACATTGGTTGAGTTGAACTCAATGGTTAGAACCATTTCTCAGTAGATGCTTATAGGGAATAATTCTGAGAATATATTCTACTCTGTTCTGCCTTTTCCTCCTCTCAGGTGCTATCAGTTAAAAACAAGAATCAGAAAAAGGTGTTGGATAAAAATTAGACATGTGTCCAGAACTATTTCCTCTTCCTTAGCCATTTTATTTTTATATACTAAAATCCCAGGCTACTTATTAGTAACTCAAAAATGTGTTATTGTAAACATAGTTGGAGTATTCTGGAAACATTACCCACATGAAAATTATGTAGCTTTACAATATCTATATGACAGTTTAAGAAGAGACAATGTAGGGTAGTGGGCTAGGATTCAGGATACCTTTGGCTTTGAATCCTATCTCTTATTTTATCATCTGTTACCCTGGGCAAATCATAATCTTGCTAAATCTCACTTTTCTCATTATTAAATCAAGATTAATAATATCTTTATTTTCTATCTCATAGTTTTGTTTTGAGGGAAAAATGAGAGTTCATTGTAAACTTTATAGTTGTACCTAAGTAGCAAAAACTAGCATTCATAGAGCTTTCTAAAGTTTATAAATCTCTATATACATTATCTCCTTTGATTGTCTTAGCTACCTGGGGGGGTAGATGCTATTATTACCTTATTTTACATATGAGAAAACTGAGGCTAAGCACATTTAAAATCAAGATATTTGTCACATATAATACATTAAATTCCAATCAAAATAAGCACTTTTCAAAAGTAGCAGAAAAATTTAACTTTCAGCTGATGTGTTAGAAACAAAAAAATATTAAATACTGTGATTAATCTTGACAGCTTCTCATCAACTACTTCAACACAAAGAATATTATTACCAGATATAGAATTGTAGATGTTTTTATGGTGGTTTATACAACATTGTGAATTTCCCAGTATTACACAGCTAATAAATTTCTGAGAAATAATTTCAACTTAGGTTTTCCTGGCTACCATATTTATAGAATTTAATTGCCATTATTAGTACTGGAACTCTCAGTATGATTATCTTAGGACCTTCAACTATTCCGCGCTTGAGTTATACTACGATTGAAAGTGAAGCACTTTTTGGAAGATGAGTTAACATAATCAGTCCAGTAGAGTATTGGTATGTAAATTATGGTTTCATTACCCTAAAGTTTAATGGGAAGTTGGTTTTTTGTTTTTGTTATTTTTGGATTTACCTATCCATTTCATATGTGTTTATTCTAGATTTAGTTTTCATTTTTTCTTTTATCAAAGTTTTTGTAAATGTTTGGAATCATGGGTCATCTTCATGTAAAGTGAGTATGAAATTGAGGAGTAGGGCAATACAGGTGAGGCTCATCTATTCCCAGTTATAACCAGAGCAAGACTGGTACAAATCAGTGAGGGAGAACCTGGTACCTGATTTACTCAGCTTCCTTTTTCTTCAAACTTTTCTTCATTTGGTGGCATCAACTGTTGTATTCCCTTGCAGATGGCACAAGAAGCAAGAGAAATAGAAATAAACTGAGATAAAGCCCAAGGACACCACTAGTCTAAAAGAGACAGGGACAGAACTGTCAGTAATTAAGGTGAGAGAGAGAGAGAGACTGATGATAGAAGCAGAGGAAGCCTTACAAGCAGAACAGCTGCTGTTATTTTCAGTTATTGCTTCTCTCCCAGGTAACCAATAGCTAACAAGACAATAAAGCAAGACGAAAGCAGATCTCTGCTGGTCATCTGTTAGTCTTTCTATTACAGGGTAAATTATTTTAGTATGGTTGTGGTGTATTTGGCAGATATAAAAATCTTCCAGAGACATAGATCCAGAGAAGATGCAGCTTTTTCAGTACTCTGGGAATTCCCTTGCTCCTCTGTGCTAGTATTCTAGATTCTTGTGCTCTTCTATATAGTTTAGGGCAGGCTCCTTATTCTATTTGTATACCTAAAGATACGGAATTCTCAAGTAGCATCTTAGTCCATATTTATTTGTGGGGGAAAAGAGAAATCCAGTGACCCACCAGAATTGGTTAAATCACAGTGGGAGTCAAAAAGGTGCCCTGTTTACTTCATAGAAGATTATGAAAATAAATGTATTTAAAACTACTGTGTAAACTGGAAAAGGCTACACAATTAGAAAATATTGTTATAATTTGATAGGAATGGCTTTGTTGTCTTCCTGTGTAGGTCCTTCCCAATTCCCAGCCTAGTTTCCTGGGAATATTACAAAGGCAATAGCAATAAAGCTCAATAAAACATAGGTCCCCTACTTTGAATTTTAATTTTAATAAGCACCTATGCAAAGGGTTACAGATACAAAGACAAAGTGAAAAACAGCTTCAAGAGCTCCTAAATTTTTTGCATTATGGACCTTTTTGTGAGTCAAGATATTAGGAGACAACCTGTTTTCCAGAGCTAAGGCCCAACAAGGAAGCTGTGTCCTGAGTTTGGCATAACAACAATTCTTTGTGCTTCCCTTTGAATGAATACTGTTGCAATTAAATCACAGAACTGGGATAGTCCCTGAGCTTGAGCCACCAACAATAAGCTGAGACATGAACCCCTGCAATGAATAGACTTTTTGTCACTAAATAAACTTACCTCACTGTTACTGTTATACCTCACTACTATTTCTAACATGTACTGTTTGACTTTGTCAAATATGTAAATATTCAGTGGGATTGAACCTTGATTTTATATATCTGTAGATATATATCTACAAAAATATACATACATACATATGTGCATATACATATCTTTATATATAGTGTACATATATGTATATATTTGTATATAGTCTTTATATATATATATATATATATATATATGTGTGTGTGTGTGTGTGTGTGTGTGTGTATATCATCAGGGAACCAGAGCATTTCCAGTTAGTGTGACCGGGAACCTTGACTATGGCTCAGAGGGAGAGAGGAATGCCAACATTGGGTCCTGAAGGACACTCAGAAAAAAACAGTAAGAAGGACTTTAAGCCAGAGGGAATATTCATAATACCCCTACACTAGAAGGTGACCTATAACAACAAGCTGTTATAAAAAAAACCAAAAACTAAAGGGGGCAGCTAGGTGGTACGAGTGGATAGAGCACTAGACCTGAAGTGAGGAGAATGTGAGTTCAAATTTGACTTCAGCTGGCAAAGAAGAAAGAACAGAACTATAGACAATTACTATAGGGATAGAGAAGACCTATAATAGGGAGAGAGAAGAATTCTGAAGCAGAACCAAAACCAAAAAAACTTCTACTCCAAAGAACAAGTTCAAATGATCATGTACTCAAGAGAATTCTTGGAAGATCTTTAAAAGGACTTTAAAAATCAAATAAGAGAAATTGAGGAAAAATTTAAAAAAATAAGAATAATATAAGAAAATTATGAAAAGAAAGTCAAGTACCTGGAAAAAGAGATCCAAAATTCTAAAGAAGAAAACAATTCCTTAAAAAGTGGATTTGGACAAGGGAAAGCTAGTGAAGTTGTAAGAGAGACCAAGAAATAATAAAAGAGAATTTAAAGAATGGAAAAAGTAGAAGATAATGTGAAACATCTCACAAGAAAAACAAATAATCTGGAGAACAAGAAGAAAACATAAAAAATTATCAAACTATCTGAAAGCTAACATAAAGATTTTGATATAACATTACAAGAAGTAATAAAAGAAAATTGTCCTGAAGTTTTAGAACAAGAGGACAAAGTAGGAATAATAGAAATTGATCACCTGAAAGAGATTCTAGAATGAAACCCTATAAGACTATCAGTCAAGTTTCAAAACTCCTAGATTAAGAAGGAAAATATTACAATCAGCAAGAAAAAAATTCAAATACTAAAAAGTCATGTTCAGAATTACACAAGACTTAGTAGCTGCTACAATAAAAGCTTGCAGGTCTTATAACAGTAAATATCAAAGAGCTAAAGAACTGGGGTTTCACCAAAATAAATTATGCAGCAAAGTTTAGTATAATCCTGAATGAAAAAAAAAAAAGACATTCAATCAATTGACAGACTTTCAGGTTTCTTGTTGGAAAAGACCAGAACTTAATGGAAAATTTTGCGTATAAGTTCCAGGAGAAATATAAGACAAATATGAAACACCAAATACAAGAATTTAATAAGGTGAACTTGTTTACTTTTTATGTATGGAAATGTTATCAGCAATTCTTAAGACTGTCTTTAGTATTTGGATAATTTGAAAGAAAGATTGAGACCAAGTAAGTATGATGGGGTTTAAAGGTAAAATTTGTGTAGAAAAGGTAGAAAGAGCAATTAATTATCTCATACAGATGTGAGAGAAAAAACTTCTAACGAGAAAACAGGTAGTTGTTCCGGGTTAAAGAGGGAACAAAATATGCAGGTAGAAGGGTATAAAAGTTTTGAAATTTATAACCAAAAATAAAAATTAAGGAAGTGAATATAATTTAAATAAGTTAGATATGATATGTATCTCAAGAGAATTGAATGGAAATAGAAAGGAATACATATTTTTTCCCTACATAGTAGCTTTGACCAGATATTAAGGCACAAAATATTTTGTAGCTAAAAGTAGAAAAGCAGAAATATTGAATGCTTCCTTTACAGGCAATAGAATTATAAATATATTTAATAAGGAACCATAGAAACATTGGGGGGAAAAAAACTACCCAGAAACTAAACAGCATAATATAAGAATGTATGGGTTAAAGAACAAATAATAGAAACAATTTTCATGAAAGAAAATGACAATAATGAAATAATATATCAAAGCCTATGGTATACAGTAAAAGCAGTAATCAGAGAAAAATTTACATACTCTAAGTTCATATGTCAACAAGAAAGAGAAGACCAATGAATTGGATATGCAATAAAACCAGAAAAAGAACAAATTAAAAATCTTCAATTAAAACCAGGATCAAATTGAATATAAGAAAGCCATTGTATTTATAAATAAAACTTGAAGTTGGTATTACAAAAAAAACCAATTAAAATTGATAACCCACTTGTTAATATCATTAAAAAAGAGAAGGAAACTAAATTGCTAGTATAAAAAATGAAAAGGATGAATATACCACTAAAGAAGATGAAATTAAAACAATTATAAGGAGTTATTTTGCTTAATTATATGCTAATGTATTTAACAACTTAAGCAAAATGATGAATATTTATAAAAATATAAACTGTCTAGATTAGCAGAAGAATGAATATATCTGACCAGATCTATTTCAGAAAAAAGTACTAGAACAAGCTATAAATGAGCTTTCTAAGACAACAGAATTGAGAAAAGATGGATTATAAACAAATTCTACTAAATATTTAAAGACCAATGAATTCCAATATTAAATAAATTATTTGGAATGATAGGCACAGAAAGATCCTACTAAACTCCTTTTCTGAAACAAATATAATATACACTTAAGCCAGGAAAAACTAGAAAGTATAGGCATATGTAAACATTTCCTTAAATTGATAAGAAGCATTTACCAAAGACAATCAGCAAGCATTAGTTGTAATGGAGATAAGACAGAAGCCTTTCCAGTATGATCAGGTATGATGACCATTGTCACAAATGCTATTCATTATTGCATTGGAAACTAACAATAGCAATGAAAATAGAAGGAATCAGATTATGGAATAAGGCAACAGAACTATCTCTTTTTTTCAGATGATATAATTATATACTTGGAAAATTCTGAAGAGTCTACTAAAAAGTTAATTGAAATAATTAACAATTAGGTGGTATAGACCAATAGCTTATACGTTAATAAGATAAGGTCAAAATGGAACCATGAACTAGATATAAAAAGAGATTCTACAAAGAATAAATTTGAAGAACATGGAACATATTTCTTATTGGATTTATGAATAGGTGAATAATTTATGAAGAAAAAAGAGATGGATAACTTTGTGAGATATAAAATGAATAATTTTGATGATATTAACTTTAAAAAGTTTTTGTACAAGTAAAACAAATGTGTCCAAGATCAGAAGGAAAGGAGAAAATTTTGGGGGAAATTTTTATACACAGTCTTCAGAAAAAAGTCATGTCATAAAAGAGAACTTAATCAAATCTATAAGAGTGCATGTCATTCACCAATTGATAATGATCAAAAGATATGAACAAACATTTTTTGATGAAGAAATTAAAATGATTTATATTCACATAGAAATTCTCTAGATCATTATGGATTAGAAAAATGTAGATTGAAACAATCTTAAGACAACCAGTTTATACCTATCAGAATTGCTAAGTGATAGAAAGGGAAAGTGACAAATAGGAGAGAATTTGAAAAAAATTGGGACCTTAATTCATTTTTTGGTGGATCTGTGAGCTGATTCAACTATTTTGGAAAGACATTTGGAATTATTTCCCTAAAATTATTAAACTACCTATACCTTTTGAACCAATAAGATTATTAGTTCTGTTTCCCAAGATGATTAGGGAAAAAAGAAAAGGATCTATATTTTCTTAAATATTTATAGCAACTCTCTTTGTGGTTGCAAAGAACTGGAAATTGCGGGAATCTCTATCAATTGGAGAATGGTTAATCAAACTGTAGTATATGTTCATGATGGAATATTACTTTGGTATTTAAAAAATGAGCTCACTGTTGCAGAAAAGCATTGATAAATCTCCATAAAATGGAGAGTTATTTTCATCTTCTTTTAAAATATTATTAAATTAATAAATTATTATTTATTATTCATTAATAATGAATGAAATGAGCAGAATCAAGAGACCATTTCATACAGTACCAGCAATATTAAAAATAACTTTGAGCAACCAAGTCATTCTGTTATAAATACCCAAATAAACTGAAAAGATTCTATGAAGGAAGATGCTGTCTGTATCCTCAAAGAGAACTAACACTCACACACACACACACACACACACACACACACACACACACACACACACACACACACACAGTGACAGAGAAAGAAAGAGACAGAGAGACAGAGACAGAGACAGATGTGAGAGAGAGAGAAGAGAGAGAGAGAGAGAGAGAGAGAGAGAGAGAGAGAGAGAGAGAGAGAGAGAGAGAGAGAGAGAGAGAGAGAGAGAGAGAGAAATTTATGTCTAATGGTAGCCATCTTGAAGTTTGAGACAAGGAGGGGGAAGGGAAAAGTTGTATAACTTTTATATTTGATAACGTTTATATTTGAAAGAAATATAAAATTGTACATAATGGACCTGCAATTTCAAATACAATTCTGTTTTTCTATTTCATTTTGTTAAGAAAATGCTTGTTTTATTTCTTAAGTTCAGAATAAAAGAAACAAATTTTAAAAGAAGAGAGCTATGAAAGAGAATAGAAACCAGTGGATTGTAAACAGGTGAAATATAAAAAGTTCTCAGAAGTGAAGAGTAAGTTTTGACAAACTTAGATTCCAGGAGCAGAGCTTTCTTTGTTTATATCTTCCATTAATGTTGAATCCTCAGTCACCTGTGACTCAAAGGTCTGAGGGCTGCCTTCAATTAATGCTCAAGCCCACTGTCCAGCTATAGTTACATGGAAACCAAAGTGAAGAACTGGGTCTGGTTCTGATACTGTGTGGTCTCTTGTGATTCATTACTCTACTTAGAATAGTAGTTTCCTTCACTGGTAAATGAAAGGGATTTACTAAATAGTCTTTTTCATCCCTTTCAACTATAAATCAGTATGACAAGTAGATATGTAGTAGAAAGGACAATGTAAATTCTGGCTCTAACAATAGTTTTTAGATTAAATATTTATAATGCACCTTAGAGGTTAACTGGACCAACCTCAAAATTTCATGGATTTGAAAAATGAGGCACAGAAATAAAGTTACTTTTCCAAGGTAAAACAAGTGGTAAGCAATAGAAATAGAATCTTATATGCTTACTGAAAAGTCAGTTCTCTTTTCACTATCACAGCCTTCGTTGCTTAAGTGCTTCTGACCTCAAGGCTTTGATGGACAAAAGAAAACAGTACAGAAACAAATAAGGCAATACTCTACTCAATATCTTTGTGAGATACAGAGATTCACAGGAGAAAAAATTACTTGGGACCCCAAACTACTGCATCTATGTGTTTTCTTTATATAAATATATATATATATATATGTGTGTGTGTGTGTGTGTGTGTGTGTTAGTGTGTGTACATACATATATAGAGTATATATATATATATGTGTGTGTGTACATGTAAATATGTATATATATATATATATACACACCTGTGTATCTATCTATCTATCTATCTGTCTATTTATAGAGTCCTATCTGATTCCTCACCTCTGCCTTCATGATAATTGGTCTATAGATTATAAATGCCACCTCAATTATTGCACTGCTTTTCCCTATTTAAACATATTATTGATTGATACATACTTTTGGCACTCCTTTCATACTTCACTGAGCTAACTTTCTGACTGTACTAACATCAGCTACATTGCCCTTCCCTATTTTCTCGTACTTTAACAAGAGGGCACAAAATCATTAGTGAATGCATGGAATCACTGTTGTATGTAAGCAATTTGCCCAGAATCACACAGCTAGCAAGTGTCTGAGGCTGTATCTGATTCCAGATCTTTCTGACTCTAGATTTGTTGCCCTATCAATTATAATAACTTAAATATTGTAGCCTAACTCAGCTTTAACATTCTTCTTCCCACCAAAAACACACCTTTGAAAAACTAGGGAGGATGGGAGTGGAGTGACAATGTGAAATCCCTATTTGAATGAGTATTCCTTTCCTTACTTATTCCAGCTTGAATTATCCCCACTGGGATGGATTTTTGTACATTTACAGAGTTCCATTTGCCAAGCTTTGGATTGAAATATCACTCTGGAAACTTCAGCATATTTTAGATGATCAGTGAAATTTATAATAAAAGATTTCAGATTTCTGTGATTACTTTTGCATTTCTATGTAGAAATTGCCTCAGGAAAATAAACCATAACAGATTCCCTACTGTAGAATGGAGGAATAGAGGAGAGTTTGGAGAGCCAACATTTTAGCTAGCTCACCATGACTGTTTCTGATACACTTCAAAACCATTTCAAAGAACATAAAAGACAGAAGGAAACATCAGGGAATATTTGTGGAAAACAATCAAGGGAAGATAAATTAGTGTCAGATACTTTATGTAACACCGTGAAGTCTATGTTCCTTTTAAAATGCATAGGATCAGATTTTGGCTAATAAAGAATTAGCTCAGCACTGATTGAGCCAGATTCTCACTGTATCTAAAGGCAACTCCTGATTATGTCAGACTTATTTGAAGTTCTGTTAACTCTTTTCAGCTTAGGATAAATTGTGTTATAATTGAAAGGCTTTTGAACTTAGAACCAGAAAAACTAGGCTCTTGTCTTCCTAGCTATATGTTATGATGAAGTTACGTCTTAATTTGGGTTCAAGACCTCCTTCTGACACATTCTTAGGAAAAATATAGAGATGAGCAGAACATTAGAAAAGGAAATGAAAAAAAATCAAGAGAAATCTGTAAAGGTCAATACATTTGAGTATTACAAAGGAATGTGATGATGACGATGGAGAAGTGCTACTATTTTAACACAGGGAGAAGAGATAGTGAATGTCACAGAGGAAATAAGGTAAATTCAGTTACTTGATTTTGTTTTGTTTTGTGGATTTTAATCGAGAAAAGAAAGAGAAAAAGGCATAGGTCAGGGAAGAAATAAGAAAGGAAAGGAACTTAATTCACATAAAGTGCAAGAAAAAAGAGTATAAAGACATGGTGAAAGGAATGAAGAGAGTAGTTATCTCATTTGAACAGACAAAGGAACATTAAGCGAACTCACAGAGTTTGATGCAGAAATATCTTAAACCTTGAAAACTACCAAGTAGTTACAAAAGAAAAAAAAAGTGATAGGCTATCAGAGAAAGAGTAGAATCAGAAAGGGAATAATTACAAGCAAGAACAAAAAATTGAAAATTAAAATTCAGATATTGAATAAGTTATGAATTAATTCCCCTACTACAACAAAAAACACAATTGATATCTATTAAACATTTAATGAGCAATTAACTAATTTTACACAAATTATTTACAAAAATAGAGAAAACAGAATTTTATCAAATTTATAAGACAAATGTTGCTCTAATACATAAAACTAAAAGAGAAATAAAAAAGTTATAGACCAATACTATTGAATTAATATTGTTGCAAAATTATTGAATAAAATATTAACCAAAAGGGTATATCAACATATTTAAAGGTTGTATATTATGAACAGGTAGGCTTTACTAGCAATGCAAAGTTAGTTCACTATTAGGAAAGCTAAAGATGTAATAAGCTATGTTAATAATGATAATAAAAATTAGAATTGAATAAAAATACAATGCTTTTCTATGTAATACACAAGAAAGTATAAAATGTATGGGATTAAGTAGAACTTTTCTTGATATCCCAAATGACATGTCTAAAACTAAAAGCATATTATCTAAAGTAAAACTAGTAAAAGCTTTTAAAAAAAAATCAGATATAAAGCAAATCTATCCATTGCCATTATTATTATTTGAAGAAGTTCTAAAAATATTAAATATTATAATAAGGCAGAAAAAAGCCATGTAGGAAATAAGTACAAAAGAAAGTTATAACTGTCACTGATAATGTGATGGATGGTTTATCTATCAAACATTATAGAGTCAATTACAATATTAATAGAAACAATATTTTCAGAAAGTAGTTGGTTATAAAATAAATCCACAAAAGTATCGGCATTAATATGTCATCAACTAAACTCATTAGGAGGAGATAGAAAAATTTATTCCATTCAAAATAATTACATATATTATTACATATAATATCATGTGTATATATATATATATATATACATATATATATATATATGTATATATATATACACCCACATTTCTACTTAGGAATTATATAAATACAACAATAAAACATTCTTTATAGAAATAAACACAAATAATTGGCAAATATTTATCTTTCATGATTTAGCATAATATAATAAAAATAAAACAATATGCAAATTCATTTACAGATTCAGTGACATACTAATCAATGTAATAAAGGATTATATTACCAAATTTTTTAAAAACTGGTAAAATTAATCTAGAGAATAATCTCATGGCAAATAATGAAATTAGAAATAGGAAGACAAAATCCCACTAAAAATTAGCATTATCAGATGAACATTTGTAATCAATTTTGATAATAGGAAACATTAAATTTGAACTGCAGTTAAATAAAATGTTATTTCATACACAGACATACACATAAGAATGCCATTCTCATTAGTAGGCCTGTAATTACAAAAAATGATACATAGTTATAATTTTTATATTTTGAATTTTCAAAATTCTGCAATTTGAATTTTATAATTTGATGTTTTTAATAAAAATATTTGTGGAAATTAAAAAAAAGAAGTAGAAAGACAGGAGAGAAGGAATTAACTCAGAGTATTATATCTCAAACTCTATCTTAAAGTAGTAATCATCAAAACTATTAGGTACTAGTTAAAAAATAGAAAACTTGATCAGTGAAATAGAAAAGTACAAAAGTTTCAGAAGCAATTGAATATGTCAACATAATGTCCTACAAGTCCTAGAATGAAAACTACCAGAGTAAGGATTTACTGACAATAACTTGGGAAAATTGGAAAACAGTACAGAAAAAATTAGATTTAGAACATCATTTCATGTCATTTAATGTAATGTGATCCACATGACTGAATTGTGAATTTGAGTGGCCATCCTGGAAAACAATTTGGAACTATACTAAAAAAAAAATCACTAAAATGTACATATATTATATCCAGTGATACTATTAGGGATGTATTCTAAAGAAATGAAAGAAAGAGATAAAGAATCTATCCATACAAAAGTATTTATAGTAACACTTTTATTTCATAAAAGAACTAAAAACAAAATGGATATATTCCTCTTTGGGGAATGGATAATAAATTTTGGTTTATGAATATAACGAACTATTTATTATACTATAATAATAACTATGATGAACAAAAGATGGAATCAGAAAAAACATGGGTGGCATATATAAACTGTCATAAAGCAGAGTGAACAAAACAAGAGCTATCTTTATGATCATAACATTGTAAAGGGAAATAACTTTGAGAAGCATTTTGGAGCACTTAAAAGTCAAGAAGACGAGTTAAAACATACTCACACACACACATACACACACACTATAACATTTATATTTATGGGCAGGTCACTTAACTTTTCTGTGTCTCAGTTTCCTTATTTGGAAAAAAGGAAGATTGGACCTGATAAAATTTAAAGCTCCTCCCAATTTTAATCTATGAATTTATGACAATGCTGATCAACTAAATAACCAATTATGACTCAGAGATGATGAAGAATCATCACTGCTAATTTTTTTTGGTAGAGGGTTGAGACTGTAGGTATAGAATCAGTTACACACACACACACACACACACACACACACACACACACACACACACACACATATATATATATAAAACCACTGTAGCACAAATCATTTTAATTGACTATATTTTTGTTACAAGGGAAAGTTTTTATTTGGGAAGAAATGAAATGTTCTTTAAAAACGTGCAGTTTTTTCCAGTTGCTTCTCTTCCACTTTTTTTTTCCTGTTAATCATGCAAAAATGATCAAAAAAAGAGCTTGGAAGAATGCCATTGAAAGATTTAAAAAGTATAAAGGGGAGAACAGAGTTGGGTTAAGAGGAGGATATACACAGGGCAGTGCTAGTATTATCACATTAAATTTTATGTATATGAAAACAAATATAATAAGTTTGAGATTTCATGCAAAATTCCCCTTTTCTTGCCTTTTTTTTGTATAAAAATACACATATTTACCAATTACTTTCTAGTTCATAATAAAAATAATTAAAATTATTCCTGGTTAATACCTCCCAAATAATTCTTTTTTTCTTTTTGCTGAGACAATTGGGAATAAGTGACTTGACCAGGGTCACACAGCTAGGAAATGTTAAGTGTCTGTTACCAGATTTGAACTCTGGTCCTCCTGACTTCAGGACTAGAGCTCTATCCACTGCATCAGCTAGTTGCCCCCAATCAAAATTGTTTGAAACTCCCAAGACTGGAAGATACAAGGACTTAGGTTCAAATTCTTTACCAATTACTGAGATTTCTGTATTTTTTTTTGCTTGAGAACAAATTCTAGAAAAGCCACACTTGTGATGTGAATATTGTAACAGGGTCTTCAGAAAGAAAAAAAAAAGAGAGACTGGCTACTGAGTTAGATATCCATTTATGATGTCAATGACAGAGAATCATTGTTTAATCATGTGTGACTTTTTGTAACCCCCATTTTGGATTTTCTTGACAAAGATACTAGATTTTCATTTTCTTCTTCAGCGGAAATTGAGGCAAACAGGATTATGTGACTTGCCTAAGATAATATTTGTCCCAGTGGTGGACAGATTTGAACTCATGAAGATGAGTTGTCTTGACTCCAGACCAAGCACTCTATCCAATCTAGCTACCCCATGACAGTAGTTGGGTTACAGGGAATTAAGGATTGAGATTTTGCCTATGTTTTTTTTTATCCTACTGCTACATGGCTTTCAACTTTGAGCTAGGTATTAAAAACAGCTATTTCTAAGGTACACAGAAACTGTTCTGCAAATAACCTAATCCAGGAAGAGATTTTTATTGGATTCTAATCCAGAACACTTCCTTACACTTTTATTTCAGGGATCTTTCTGGAGCAGTAGCATTTTTTCTGCTGTCAAGTATATAGTATTGAATTAGTAAAGGGGAGAATCATCTTCTATGAGTTTTGTAATTCTTGTTATTGACTGGATCAATTGTCAATCAGCTCTACGCCATCCAGTGGTGGTTTATCTGCCAAATAAAGTTGTTCCTGGTTGACTTAATGTTTAACTGGCCAGTAACATCTTTGAAAGATGGATAGGAATTAGTCTCCCTTTGCATTTATATGTGCTCCTTGGAGTGTTATTAGCATAAAATAATTTCATTTAATCCTTTACCTGCTTCATTTGTAATATAAAGAGATGAGGTTAGAGAAGATTTGAATTTAATAAGCACTAGGATTCCTTTCTAAAATACCAATAAAGCAGTACATACTCCAATTCCTTCTAAGGGGATTAAGGTGCCATGCTAACGGGTATACTTACCAGGGCATCAAAGTAGTTTGGGATCATTCAGTATAGGAACAAGTAACTTTACACACCTTATTAGTAGCTGAGGAAGTTTCATGATTATTATTCAGAATGATGACTCTGAATTATGAAGAAAATTTTAAATTATTCTAAGTATATCTTGTTTATATGGAAGGAAAGTATACAGTACATTTTAGTTTTCTTATCTCCTTAACTCTGTTGAAAAATCAAGAAAAACACTCACCCTTCCCTATTAAAATATATATAGTCAAACAAAACAAAACAACCAACAAACAAAAAACCAAACCTTTCATTGGCCATGTTAAAAATATTTGAATCCTTTTTCCAGGAAATATATACAGTATATTTCATCATAAATCCTCTGGAATTGATCATTGACTTGATCATAATTTCTGAGACTCTTAAAGTTATTTTCTTTATAATAGTGTTATTCAATAAATTGCTCTCTTGTATCTACTCACTTTATTCTGCATCAATTTATACAAGTCATTCCACATTTCTCTAAATCTAGCCCCTACCTCATTTCTTATAGAAATGAATATGAACAAGATTTATACATCATAATTTGTTTAGCTATTCTCCAATTTATGGGCAACTCTCCACCACCTACCAGTTTCCAATTCTTTTGCCACTAGCAAGTTGGTATTAATATTTTTATGTATGTGAATTCTTTTTCTTTTTTTAATCTATAAGATATAGCCCTAGTAACAGTATTTTTGAGCTAGAAGAGATGCAGTGTTTAATAACTTTGGGGGTATGTTTCCAAATTGCTTACCAGAATGGGCTAGACCAGCTCACAGTCCCATCAACAATGCTTTAGAGTACCTATTTTCCCACAGTCCTTCCAGCATTTATCTTTTCATTTTTGTCAGTTTTGCCAATCTTATGTTTGCGAGACTTATCTGAGAGTTGTTTTAGTGTCCATTTCTTTAATAGTGATTAAAATAATTTAAAAATATGACTATTGCTAGCTTGAATTTCTTCATCTGAATGCTGCCTATTCACATTTTTGACCATTTGTCAATTAGACAATAGATATTAATGTTATTACTTTGTAACCACAACTTATCTTCCTTGGTTTATAAACTATTTTCTACAACAATTATGCATACAAGCACACATTTTCTCACTCTTTTTACTTGCCTAACTCAATAAATCTTGCCCCTCCTTCTTCTGTGTGGTATTGAAACTCCCCTCTGGTGAGGGAACCATAGAAAATGTGTGCAAAAAGAAGTGGGGCCAAAAAAAAAAAATGAAAATGGGAGATATGCCAGAATATTAGTTTCAGTAATAGGATTTTTATTTGTGGGATTGACAGTTGGCTCACCTATAGTTTAGAAGACATGAAAACTATAGGGAATTTAATTTCTACCCATCAGAATATAGTCCAAACTACCAGGATGATTATGGGACTCACTAGGACCAGATCGATTCTTTGCTAATCAGGATCAGATGGATGGTTAAATATTTTACTGTCTCTATTATTACTTCCACATGATCACATTGTTTTTTTTTAATCAACTATGACATATTTTTAATTTATATTCTTTTAGCATTTCTTTCTTTGCATCTTTAACCTTATTACTTTATTACCTTAAAATGCCAACATTTCCTACCTTTTTAAAAAAATCTTTAAAAATGACATTTTCTAATATTTCTCTGTGTTCTAATATATCATTTGGAGACTTTGTATATCATATTTGTTTAATTTGTTTCTATTTGGGTTTTAATTTATTCCTCACAAGAGTATTTTCTTTAAAACTAATTCCCATTTGATTTCCAAATTATTTTCATACTTCCATTTTGTCTTATTTTCCCCAGTGTTTTGCTTAATTTTAAACTCATATATACACACTGTTATTGATACAAATTCCATTCACTAGGAAGTTAGTGAGTATAATAGCATGCTAGAGCAAAGAAACAAAAGAAGAAAAATCTAATCAATACAGGATAAAAAATTTAAATAAAAATGCTGAAAGACATTGGAATTTATGTGTTGATTGCAAAGATTTGATAATGAAACACATTTTACTCTCCTTGGTAGATAGATGGTAGACTATGATTGTGAACAATTATTGTATATTTTGTCACCAGGAGTTGTTCTAATAGCTTTATTTGATTGATTATCAGAGTTCTATGGGAGTCTTATTCAAGGTATGTAGGTGACATAATAAAGCATGGACATTGGAATCAGCAAGACTTGAGTTCAAATCCTATCTCAGGGACCATCTGTGTGTCAAACCACTTAGCTTCTCTGTGCTTCAGTTTTCTCATCTGTATAAATGAAAGTGAAGATCAGTGAAATTGATCTCTGAAGACAAAAGAAAATAAAATCATAATTTGTTTAGCTATAGTATAGCCAAGGAAGATAATGTGTGTATATTATATATGCATATATAATAGATACAAAGGGATGTTTGGGGAAAGACATTAGCCTGGTGATGAAGAGGGTGTTGTTATATTATGAAAAAAAAAAAAACATACATTGAAGGAGGGTCTTTGAAGTGAATTGTGAAGGAAACTAGGAATTCTGAAAGACATAGATAAAAAAGTACATTCTAAAAATAGGGGAATGACACTGGCACAAAACCTCAAAAGGATCAACAAAACATTTTTTAAAACAAGTGTACATGATTTTTATTCTTTCAGCACTTATAGGAAAATCTTGGGGCTCTTTCAGTGGGATCCACATTGGACAGCTTTGTCCTGTAGAAGATACCTCTATCTACACAATATGAAGATTACCATTCTCTTAGGAACCCATGGGAGATCATCAGTTCTTGCTTTTTGTTATAGGGAACTAGAAGCATGCTGAACATAATAGATGCTCTTCATTTTTTTCCCCAACTAAAATCCAAATGTATGAACTGCTACCTTTAGAAAATTATTTTGTAATTGAACAGATAAGACTAATCATATCCTTCATCCTCTCAACTAGTAATTATTCTTATTAAGCCATTCTTCCATTTTTCTACACAGCCTAGCAATAGATTAAATCTACAACTTCAAGGATGTGCAGAAAACACTTATGAGAAAAAGAGAAAAAGACTCATGTGCCAGATTTTAAAATGCCAACTGGACTTCTGCTCCTCAAGGTACTGTCAGCATTTTCTGAGAAAATACAGATTGCTTTTCTCCTGTTTATTTTGCCTTTGTTTAATTTCATCTTCTTTTCTTTAAGTTTTATCCCTTTATACATAAGGCATTCCTATTCCATCTTTGTTAGACTACTTAAAAGCAGCCCGGTTTCTTTTTGTTGTCATTTACCCAAGATCCAAATAATTAGTTCTTTTCATCTTTCTTCACAAATCAATCCTTTTGGTCTCTTAATAAGTAGGTGACTCCCCCCTGCATTCCCATCCATTTTTGGAACCCTTTTTGATCATGCTAGTGAAGTGAAATACTAGGTTTTGTGTCAATGCAGCTTCATAGAGGTGTACAATTACTTTGTTTCAGATCAGAACTTAGGGCTCAGGTGAGCTATTCTCGGAAACCAAACACAAACAAAATATTTCTCTTTTGTAGACCTGGTCCTCAGGCAGCCAGGAAGTCACTAAAGGTCATAATAGAATTCCTCTCTGGGGAGTCACTGCTCCTGATATTCAATTAGGTTATTTCAGGAGGCTGCTTCACAAAGGCAATACTTTGTATATCTTCTATGTAGTACAGGAAAAAGCAAATCAAAACTAGTTTGCTTCAGGCATTTCTTGGCAAAGTCAAGAATCACCCCTATAACATTGTAAAGTGTAAGAACTCTATGGGCTTCTGTGCATTCAGTACAGCATCTAGCCCATTTTAAGCATCCAGCAATCATGTACTAATTAAAACAATTTACCTCTGTTTGCTCCATTCTCATTTGCTCCCTTTTGAGAAGACACTTTTTATATCAGCAGAATATCTGTTCTTAATATGCTTTCTCCAGACCAGGCAACATTTCTTTTCATCATCAAACAGTTTATGCTGCCTTCGTTTACTTGCTCTAACATGGCTAAATCTTCCATGGGGTCAAGAAAAGGAGATAGCACACAATAGGGGAAGAGGAAATAGAGCTGTACAATTGCTAAATTGCTTCAGGTATGCTGGTCCAATGACAGTGTTGCTCTAAAGGAAAGAGTTCTGGACTTGTAAAAGCTGAGTTCTAATTATAGCATCATAGGATTTAGAGCAAGCAGGGACTTTTTAGGTCATCTAATCTCTTCATTTGTACAGAAAACAGGCAGAGAGACTGAATGACTTGCCTAAATTCTCACATGTAATAAGAAATTGAGCCATGATTTTAACCTTGGTCCTTCCTCTAACCTGAAAACTAGTGCTCTTTTCATTGATTTGTGCTGCCTCTCTCAGTCATATACTAGTTCTGTAACTGTAAAGTTTGATGCAAGCAAAAGGCAACATGGTATAGTAGACAGAGGCTAGGCCATGAAATTGAGAAAACCCAGGTATAAGCCCTATTTCTGAAACAAATTTGTTATGTAGCCCTATTCAAATTATTTTTACTTTCATCGCTTGAGATAAAGCTCTAAAATTAAGTTCTATAGTGAGTCCTCAGATGCATTGAGGGAGCTTTCACATTGGGAGTTCCATATATTCTGAAAATTATAAGTCCACTAAAATACATGTTGATAATAATACTTGATCAAGTGTAAAGAACTTTTTAAATCCTAAAGAAATACATCAATGCTAGTGATTAGCTAGGAAGGTGCTTTGTAATGTAAACTCTTGGAGATCACCTAATTAAAATCTATTATTTTACAAAAGTCCACAGCAAATAATGTTTTACCCTAGATAGTTAAATGTTCTCCATATGTTTTGCTCTGTCACCTATGCATATAAATTTATGTCAATATGAACTTTTTATTATTATATTCCTGATACATTCTGGTTATAGGGCTGCACTGATCTCATGCTCATGGGGTAGAAAGTAGACAAGGAATAAATTTGCTTTCATGAGTAGGTACAATAATTGTCCATATGTAGTGTTTATAGCCCATTCATAGCCTACTACAAATAGATGGGACTGGATTAAATTAAGCAGAGACCCTTGATAGAACCATAAATTATTGGATCTCGAAAGAAAACCTTAAAGTTTGAAAAGCCAGAAAGATGAACTGATTAGGGCAAAGTCACATAGGAGGTTTGTGATACAACCAAGATTCAAAGTAAATTCTCATGAGTACTCATTCATTGCTTTTCCCATTTTACCATGATGCCTCTTCTGTTCATGTAGCTATGCTGGATGCCCCATTACAAACAAATTGACTAAGTGCTTGCCCTTTTGCAATATTAATACACATATATGGGAGGATATGTGGAAAATAGAAGACTATATAACAGTGCATAAGAAAATGTTATGTTATAAAGCTAGGCTCATAAATTTAAAAAAATATATACACGGTTTGGCATATTTGTGTTTATTATCTAATATGTTCAGGGACAAATGAATAGTATATTGGATAGGAGAGGAAAATAATAATTCTATTTACCTGGAATAGATAGTGTATTCTGTTCAATAAAGTTTCAGGAGTCTTCATGACATTTGTATTAATATAAATACATTGGGAGAAAGGAATACATTTTATTTTCTTTTGTATCTCCCCTGGTTTCCAATACAAATAAGTCTCTGAATATTTAAATGCTTATTGAATGTATATGAGGGCTACTGAGGTTGAGTAAAGTTTTCTGAAATGTTGACTTTTTTCTGGTAATCCAGTCCACTCAATTTCTAATATTTTCCTGCCTCTTTCTGACCTCCAATTTCAATTCAATTCATTTCAATGAAACAATAATTTGTGTCCTCACTGTGCTAGATTCTGAGGTAGGAAGGTAGAACTGAAATATTTTTGCTCTCAAGAAACTTAAATTCTGCTAAAGGGGAATAACTTGGCACTGAATTACATATCTGTCAGGGATTACTAAATAACATCACAAAAGTTAAATTGATTACATTTTACTAGGTAGAAGTTAACAGGTTATTGATGGATTAGTCATTTCTAAATAAGAGGCAGAATGATGACAAGAAATAGGAGGGACTCATGTACTGTGCATTCCAATCAAACTATCCTACTTGGTATGTTTTCCACATATGGTATTCCATCTCTTAAGCCTTTGCATAGGCTGTCTTTCATTTCTGGAGTAGTTTCCCTTTTCAACTCTGTTTCTATAATCCTTGGTTCATTTCAAAGTTCAGCTTAAGCTTAAGTACTACCTTCCTTAATTCTCTCATATGGGAAAAATGTTTTGGAATAAGAATCAAGACTGAATGATTGATTAGACATGGGAGGTGAGAGAAAGTGAAGAATTGAGAATAATTCTGCATTTTAAACCTAAGTGACTAGAAGCATGTGGATACTCCTGGTTCAGGAATGGGGAAATTAAGGAAAAGGGGTGAGTTTGGAGCAAGCTAGAGATAGTAAATTATTAAATTCTATTTTGAACATGTTGATGCTGAGTTGCCTATGGAATCACTATGTAAAGATGCCCAAAGGGTTAGTGAGGGACTAAAATTCAGAAATGAGATGAGATTAGATATGTTAGTTTGTAAATTATTTGCATAGAGATGATAACCGAAATCATGAAGAGTGAGATTGTAGATAGAAAAGAGAAGGTGCAGGACACAGCTCTAAGATGCACTGACAAATGAAATCAGTAGGAGATTCAGGTGAGAACAATGTTATGAAAATGCAGGACATGGGGGTATTCAACTGCTATATAGTGTTCTGGTAAAGTATTTATGGTAATAGTGAGACTAGTAACATGCCATGTCCAAGATATTATATTAGGAATTAGAGATGGGGGCAAAGCACAACAACACTAACCAACTCTTCCCTCGAATTTCACCCTACTTCCTTCTATTTGTTCCAACATCATCAAGACTTAATTTCATCTTCCTTTTACCAGACCCTAATCATTTTTGTTGTGTTGCATTGTTTAGCATTGCATTACAAAAAACATTAGGTACTTGCTAATTGCTGAATGAATAAATGAATCAATAAGCCTTTATGAATCTCCTACTATGTGCTAAGGAAGTGAATGAGGAATGGCAAGATAGTATTGAATGAGATACAGTTGACTGGGTTCTAGCTCAGCTCTGAAATTGGCCATAAGAAGAATTTAGGGTAACATGGTTCTCTGATTAAAAAGCTTGTTCTTGAATTGAATAATTAAATAATGTCATTAAAGCCTTCTTAGATAAAGAAACTACATAAATACAAGATAGATCATGATTATTTTGCATAAAATAAATGCCAGGGTCAAATTATATATCCCTGTATTATATCCTTAGAGTACAATATCTTCATCATGTCATCATAACTGATTTTGTGCCAAGCAAATGGATTACATAATTCTAAATGTTTTATGATGTGTCACATCCATTGTTCAGGTTCCTGTATATAAACCAAGATATTGGCAATTACTGACAACTCTATCATAGTAAATTACTATGAAATCAGCAACATCTAAGAGTGTAAAGCAGGAGATAAAGAAAGAACAGGAATAAAAAATGATGGCAAATTTACCACACACCCACACAAATGGAAATATGGAAGTGCTGCCCCCACCAACTCCAAAGACACACTGTTCATCATTGTTGAAGTTGAAAGATTGGAACCGAACAATCTGACCTATTTTTATAAATCTGGCTTTATATAGGAAGGTCCATATTTTTAGCCTCAGCCAACACAAATAACACTTGCCTTTTCATTCAAAAGCATTTGTATACTATTATTTAGAGAACATTAGCTATCCACCATGTATTTACTGGTAGCAAATTTATGTCATCTCATTGTACTAAATAATTTACAAAATCCAAAAAATTATTAGTAAATGTCTTGGCCCACAATCCAGCTTTAGAAATTGATGAATACATAGATCCTTTAGTTCTTTTTTTTTTTCTTCAGTATATTGTTCTTTTAATCAAATTCTTTCAGTTCCACATAATGCCTTTCTTCAGTAACTTGGGGCACATTACAGATAATTAACATCCACTGCACATCTGTAGAGTAGATAACAGACAAGTTTTATGATCCCCATTATACAGATGACGAAAATGAGGTACAGAAATGTTAATTGATTTGCTTAACCTTGAAATGCACATGGAGTTACAGAACCCAAGAGGGAAACAAGCATTCAAATAAGATGTTCAGGGCTCAGAGTCCTAGAATCTATCAGTTGGTAAGTTGATATGCATTTTGATTGCCTACTGTGCTCAGAGCACAGTGCTTCCCCTTTATGGAAATAAAAGTTGCCATACGGCATGTCTTTTGATATACAAGTAAATGAGTAAAATTTAATTTGGCTACAAAGTGGAAAAATCTCTAGTATTTAAATCTCTGTTTGGATTTGTATCCTTACCCTTTTTTTATAGATACACTATGGATCAGATTCTTATGCTCTTGTATTACTTCTGTATTATCCCACATTTTTCACCAACTTCAAAAAGTATTTCACAATGATGAGAGGATAAAACTTCCTTATACTCTTTAACTCCACAGAATTTTATATTTCTTTTAGACTATGTGTTAGTTTATTTTATTTATTTTTGATTAGTTGATAAAATGAAAGTGAAGTGGTGGCAGAATGGAGAAAGGAAACTGACAGAAATAGTTGAAAGAAATAGATTAGGAAAAAAATCCTGGTATATGTATATCACAAAGTAATTTAATCATTAAAAACATAAGTGGAATGATTTTTTTCTTAATTAAAAAGAAGTTTTTTCTTAAAGATGATAATAAAAACATATTTAGGGCTCCTGAATTTATGGTTCTCAAAGTTAATTATTGGGATAATTTTCATGATGAACTAAAACATTTATTAAACAGAATTAATCATTAACAGATTAGTACAGGGTATATTTTTGTGGGCATAATAGACCTGCCACTAATTGTCATTGGCAGGCTCATAATTACATTCAGACACAGTGCTCACTTTGATGTTCATTCAGAGTACAGACAGAAATATAGACGAATTTTTAAAAATTCCACCATTTCATTACTATTGCATTTTTAAGAAAAAAAATCTTTCTCTCCCCGCCCCCCCCCTTTTTTTTTTTGAATAGATAGGTGAAAAACCAAAGCTTTCTTATATTGCATGTGTTAATATGTTAGATGATTTAGACATCCCAAATAGAAACTGGATAGACTGCTTCATAACCATGAAGAGTTCCTGATTAGTGGAAGTCTGAAAGTAGAGGTATGATGAGCACTTTTGTTAGCAATGTTGTGGAGGAGATTCTTATTGAAGTTCACATTAGTCTAGATAGCCTCATGGGTCCTTTCCCACTCTGAGATGTTGTAATTTTAAGTAGCCCTTGGGGGACTTCTGTAGAACTCTAATTGTGTTCTGACCTTGGCTACGGAGTGTGCATATCAAGATGTACTGAAGATGTTTCTTTTTTTTTTTTAATTCAGTTCAGTTTCACTACTAAGTAATCACTTTTGTGATCTGATTGAATAAAAGTCAGTTTGTAGTCAGAATAATAAGAAATACCTTTCGGATTATGTGTTTTCTTCTGACATATATTTAACATCTATTATGTGTAAAATACTGTGATAGAATATATAATATATATATATATATTAATAATAATATTATAATATCATTATAATATAACACATATTATAATATAAAGATATAATATATACAAGGAAGAGTAATATAAAGCCTCTCCCATTAAGGAACATTGAATCTCATAGGGGGACTAATATATGTACCTATATATAATTTGTCATAATATGATATGATATAACCATATTATCTTTATATTCATTATATTATATACTATATGGTTTGCTAATGTTATTCACATAATATTACCAACATGATGTTTAATATAATATATGTGTATAAATTGATATATGTTATTTAATTATCAGATATGATATATCTCATTTAGGTAATATATTGACTGGCCTCAGATCCAAGGAGACCAAGTTCTGTCCCAAATCTATTCTGGTTATGTAGCCATAAGAAAGAGAGAAGAAAAGAAACATATATAAAGTGCCAGGAACTGTGGGAAATATTTTACAAATATATCTCTGGATCTTCCCAAAAATCCTGTGAGGTAAGTGCTATTATTATTCCTATTTTACAGTTATATTAACTGATGTTAATGGTGGTTAAGTGAATTGCCCAGGATCACATAGCTAATAAATATCTAAGATTTGATTTGAACTCTGATCTTTCTGACTTCAGACGCAGTGCTATCCACTGTGCCACTTATCTTGCTTGGGGAAGTAACTTCACATCCTAGGGCTTTAAGCAATTCATTAAAACTATAAGTTGCAGAGAAATTGCTGACTTAGTTCAGTAGGAAAGAAGTCCTCATCTGAGGTATTCTTATACCATTAAGTCCATTCTTTATATCTATCCTTATCCCTAATCCTAACCTTATGATATATATATATATATATATATATATATATATATATATATATATATATACATACATACAACATACTCACACATTTTAAAAAATCTATTTATCTACATATATAACTAATACGTATGTAACTGATCTATAATGTAAATAATATATATGTAATTAATCTATAACAAATGCAATACATTATATAATTATGCTAAGTAATAACAAGTAACAGTAAGTAATAAAATGCTACAGGAATTCAGAAGAAGAAATGATCACATTTTATGATTTTTTTTTTTAATGGGAAGAAAGGAAGCTGATATAGTGAAAAGAACCCTCTTAACTGAAAAGCCTCAAATCCCCTGTCCTTGGGTTTCATTTTTTTCCAGATGAACAGTTCTCTGGCAAAACGTTTCTTGGAGTAAAATGGAGATGCTTATTTCAGTTTTTTTTTTTAAAGAGTTCTCAGCCTTGTTCTTTTTGTAACATTATAGCTGGCAGTTGACAATTTCTAGCTGTTAGATTTAGGGTAGGGGGAGCGAACTTCATAACCAGGCTCTGTCCAATACAAGAAGGTTCCCTAAGGGGTTGCATTTTGAGGATATAGTTTTCAATTATGTACAATGTGGTCCCCTTTGGTTTGGCGATATGGATTGCTAGGCTTGAAAATCATGTGAATCAGTTTCAGGGAAATAGCTTTTTTTGTTTTTTAATCATAATTAGATTCTTTGTTCTAACCTGAAGCCCTGGAGGCAAAGTCAAGATGGTAAAGTAAAGGTAGGAACTTGCTGAGCTCTCCTGAAACCATTCCAAATTTTTTAAAATAATGACTTTAAAAATTTGAGAGCATCACCACAAACGCAAAAAGATGGAGTAGAACTCTTTTCTAGATGAAGACAACTTATAAAGTCAACGGAAAAGTCTGTGGTACCAGAGAAGGAGTCTAGCCTGAAGTCCCAGTGCTGTCTGCTACACTAGCACAGCTCTGACCCAGCCCCGGCCCCAACCCCAGCCACAGCACCAGCAAAGCAGGAATGGGACTAGGGACACCATAACTGATGGCAGTACTGATAGTTTCCAGACCTCTCAGCCCAGAGACACCAAAAAGACAATTTGGAAGGTCAGTAGAAGTGGTTTGTCAGTAGGATGAGATGGGCTTGGGAAACCAGGAGTAAATGTAGGTGGAGGTCTAGCCACAGATTCTAGAGACCCAGCTTATAGGAAGTTTCTTTATTGAGAAAGGATTCTGTTACTTTAGCATACTAGAACTTACAGCCACAGTTAGCAGGGAAACTTAACGATTCCAGGGCAAAAAAGTGTGCAAGGCTCAGGTTCCTACAAAGATCTCTGAAAACACCCGCACAAAACTCCTGAAGTTTGGGACAATGCACCCTCTACCCTAGAAGCAGAATCCTACTTTAACAAAGAATTAAAAGCAGAATAATAGGCTAGGGAAATGAACAAACAAGAACAATAAAAAAAAATTATAACCATAGAAAGTTACTATAGGGACAAGAAAGATCAAAATACAGTTAGAAGAAGATAACCAAGTTAAAGCTCCTATATCCAAAGCCTCCAAGAAAAATAAGAATTGCTATCAGGCCATGGAAGAGCTCAAAAGCGATTTTGAAAATCGAGTAAAAAGGTCAGAGGAAAAATTGGAAAGAGAATTAAGAATGATGCAAAAAGAAATACAAAAAGCTAATGAGGAGAAAAATGCTTAAAGAAGCAAAATTGGCCAAATAGGAAAAGTGGTACAAAAGCTCACTGAAGAAAATAATTCCTTGAAAAAAATAAACTGAGTCCCTTACTGCCTGTGTTAGAGATGCTGCCAACACCCTTAGTATTTGGTTTAGGGCTGAGATATAGCCTTGGATCCAAGCTGGGCGGAACATAATAATAACTGACAATTATTTATAGCTGTATTTTTTATACATGGCTTCTTATATTTTTTTTTCACTCGTGACCCCTTTTTGCCCAAGAAATTTTTATATGACCTTGGATATATAGATATATAAAACAAGTACACAGATCAGATATTTACTGATGATGATTTACTCTCACATTCAGTTATGAAACCTCACATAAGGTGGTGTCCCACAGTTTAAGAAGCTGGGTTTTGTAGAAAGCTTTAACTTTGACATATGCTATCCCATCTGGTCTCATTTCATCTATAGAAACATCAATTATGATAGGTTCTATTACTTCAAAAATGAGGAAACTGAGGCTGAAAGAACTTAAGTATGACTTAAGGAATGTGCAGAAAATAGATCAAAGGTCAGGTAACAGATGATTTTTATGAGCATGATTCAGTACTGAAAAATAGTCTCAAGAATGCTAAAACTCAGAACAGTTTGAATCTACTGAAGAAAGCGATAAATAACACAAGGGGGGGTTAAGTTTTCTTTTTCCAAGTTTTATTGGAGAAAAAAAAAAAGATCAAGAAAGAGAAAGGACCTTTTTTTGGCATGATAGCAATTGTGAGATGATAAAGCTGCTTACTTTTTGTTTCTATTTTCTCTACAAAGGAGAAGTGTCTTTATACTGGAAATGACAGAACAAAAATAAGATAAACAGCTAAATCATGAGAGAGTGCTTTGCTCTCCTGGATGAATTTAAGTCACCTGGCTTAATTCTATACTGTAGTCCTAAAAAACTTGTGAATATAATTACTGAGTCACTATCACTGATACTTTCAAAATCACAGAAAATGATAGACATACCAAATGATTAAAGAAGGACAAATATCTTGATATTCAAAAAAAGGAAAGACTGTTGATCATATATAGGCAGTAAACCTAACTTTGATTTTCTGTGACAATTTTAGGAAGAATTGTTTAAAAGATGATTAACAAGCATATAGAAAGAGAAATACCTAGGGTATACATAATTATATAAAAAATAGATCATGCAAGTCAAGCTTCATTTTCTTTTTTGACCACTTTACTAAATAATAAAAGAGAAAATGGTATGGATATACTTTATCTATATTTAACAAAATCTTTGATAAAATATCTTATACAGTTCTTATGGAGAAGATAGGTTTTATACATTAGATAATAATGTAATCAGTTAGGTTTAGAAATGGTTGTTTGGATAGAAATGGTTGTTTTGCAAAGAGTAGTTGCTGATTGTTGAGTTTCAACATGGGAGAAAGTCTTCAGTAAAATGCTTCAGTAATATATGCTTGATCCAGTATGGTTTAATATTTTTATTAGTTTCTTGGATAAAAGTAAACATGGCATGCTCATCAAATTTGTAGATAACACAAAGCTTGGTAGGATACTTAATATAGTATATAATTAACTCAGAATCCAAAAGATTTTGCCAGGCTAGATCATTGGCTTGAATTTTAATAAGATGAAGTTCAATATATATAAATATAGTCTTACTCTTGGCTAAAAAAATCAACTTTACAAATATATGACATGGAAATTATGGATTGATACCAGTTGTCCTTGAAAAAATAGATTTAAGGGTTTTTAGTGGTAGACAAGTTCACAGTGATGAGATATGGCAGCCAAAAATGCTATTGCAATCTTGGGCTGTATTAAGGAGAAGGGACAAAGCATCTAGGCATTGGGAAATGTAATTCAAGAGAAAGGGAGTGTATCAGATTAAGAGTGACAGCACATAGGGATAATAGTTAACAAAGCTTTACTGCTATTCACAAGGGGAATAGGAGAACAGATGTCATTGGGGGAATAGTCTTGGGCAGAACACAGTATAGTGGCTTCATACATACAACATTATTCACACTTTGTTGAAAGCTCAATCCCCATAAGGGTTCAAACATATAGAGAGTTTTAGACAAAGAATCAAAGTGGCACTAAAAGTAGATTGCCCATGATCCATGAAAGAAAAATCTGTACAAGTGAAATGAGAATATTTTCAAATTGCCTGATAAGGAATGAGGGGCAGAAGCCCATGAAACTTTAACTGTGCTATGTAAGCACAGCTTGCTAAGCTATGCTAATTAAACAAGACTGGGTGTGGGGTGAGGCTTGATCTTTGGGTTTATTGCCCTTATATGTATCCTAAAGAGTTGAGGACTTACCAGTTAAATTTGTTTTCCCCAGCTTACAAGAAGTAATAGTCTCCCTTTTACCTTTGATAGACCTTATATGGAGTGTTGGGCTCAGTTCTGGAAACCATAATTTAAGAAAAGTATTGGTAAACTAGGGGGTCCAGAGAACAAGCAATAGTTTGGTGAAAGGTCTTGTGGAATATGAGAATCAGATGAAGAGACAAGACATGTGCAACTTGAAGGAAAAAAACCTCCTGGGGGACATGATAGTTGTCATAAGTATTCGAAGGGCTGTCATATAGATGATGGATTAATCTTGTTCTTTTTGGCCCTAGAGGGCAAAACAAGAAGCAATGAATAGAAATTGCAAAGAAGAAAATTTAAACTAATTATAAAAAATACCCATAGAGATGTTCAAAAGTAGAATGAGCTGCCTAGAGAGGTAGTACATTCCCCCTCTTTATAGATCTTCAAGCAAAAATAAAATGACCAATTGTTATATTACAGTGGAAATTCCCTTTGCGTATAGTTGAGCTAGCTGGCTATCAATGCCCATTCCATCTCCAAAATTCTGAGATTCTGTGATTTGTCCAAGATCATATTGTTAGTAAGTGTCTAAAGCAATATTCAAATTTGGGTCTTTCTGACTCCAAGTCCAGAAGTATATAAACTGTTTTGATTAGAAATAATCATAATTTTTAAAATATAATCTGTTAAGATTTATAAAATGCTTTAAATACATTCTTCATCCAGGTTTTTTAGGTTGTTACCCTTCATTACTTCTTTCCTTCTAAGTGGCATCAAGAGAATAATTTCAATACCACTCTGATTTCCTTCTTTTCTTTCTTTCTGGTGGCCCCTCAAATGACAGTCCCTTGATAGCATTCTAGGATTCTTGTCTTCTGGGTGGCCAAGAGAGAATATCATTTCTTGACCACTGATTCACTCCCCATGCTGCAGCCACTTGGAGTTGTGTTAGACTGAAGAATAGAGTCTGGCTAAGTAGTTTTCTTGCTCTTTATCTCTTTCCTATGAATTGGGAAGTCTATATGGCTTTGAATCTGGGTATGTCAACTAACTTCAACCTAGTATTCTTCTTTCCAGGAATTTTTATGTACTTATGTTTTTAAGATTATTATTATGGATTGTAATGATCACATATGGACCCTTTTTGATAGATTTACAAGTAATACAATTAATTAAAATTTAGTTAATACTGAATTTTAACATTTATAGAAACTAGACAGTTTTAGCTAGAAAGTTTTCCTAATAGTCATGTTGGTAGCTCTCTTGGAATGGCTTTCTCTCTTGAGTAAAAGTACATACATGTTCTGTAGGGTTCAGCTTCTAAGGTGACATGTCCAAAAATTCCTATAATATCCAGAAACCCTACCCTATAAAAGATACAGGGTTCATCAAGTTCATTAGCAACTGATGGAAGTTGGGGTTCACTCCTCTTCTTTTAGGCTTTATTATACAGTACAGAATCTATACAGTTGCCATCTTTCATCCTTCTCAATTCCAGTGGCATACATGTTTAGGGTATTTAGCACATGCTGTCCTGTATTGTAATTATTTTCATACATGTCTTAATTATTTTCCCTAGTAGCTTCTAAGTTCCTTTAAGGCTAGGGAAGTGCTCTAAATATCTTGGTATTTCTTGCCAACCCCCTTTTAAATGACTCACACACTGTTTCACACTTACCAGGCCCTCAATAAATGTTTATTGAATAAATGAAGAGTGAATAAGAATATGATGGAATTGAAGTAGCATGTAGGAGAAACTGGGAGGCTATATTTCCATTATACTTAATGATAAACAAGCAGTTAATAAGATGTCTGTTTACAGTCATGGATTTTAGTAAGTAGGTAGAACTCAAAATAGATATAGGGAATGGTGGGAGGAAGAGATTAAAATTTTTGAAGCAGATTTTTTGAGAACTGGCACTGGTATTGGAGTGCCTAGAAAAGAAAAAGTACAAATGGAGGAAATTGGAGAAGTAGAAAGTAACAGATCTGAATACATAACATTGGTTAGCCCTTCTCTAGTTTCACAAGATGGAAATGGTTTTTAATAGGTTTGGGCCAAAAATTAGCAGGATGGAATTCTGTGTTTGAGAGACACTGGAACAAGATTGGGCCTAGAATATCCATTAACTTGAGATTTATGAGTTAGAGTTTGATTGATGGTTTCCTGTGGGTTAAGGATTTTGTACCTTAATTCAATATATTATATTTATACAGTGTTCTACAGTTTACAAAGTACTTTCTTTTGTTTTTATTTGATACCCACAGGAATCCTATGAGGTGGAGAAGTCATCCTTACTTTAGAAAAAAGGCAGCTGGGGCTTACAGAATATGTATAATGATTTAAAGTCATACAGATACAGAAGTGGTAAATCCAGGACTCAAACCCAGGTTTTCTATATGACTCTATCACATTCCCTAAAAACAGATTGATAAATTAGTTTGCTTCTTAACATAACTTCTAATTAAGTAAATGCTAATATTGGATATAGAGAATTATTGGATATAGAAAACTAAAGTTAGAATTAGGAAATTTTGGGTTAAAGACCCATTTTAGATACCTATTAGCTATATTATTTTGGATAAGTTATTTAACTTTGCTGTTCCTCAGTTTCTTTTTCTGTAAAGTGAAAGGATTGGACTTGATGACCTCTGAAGTAACTTACAGTTCTAAAAATAGTATCTTTTTTAAAAAAGGAAACAATGTTTATAAACAAGGAAACAGTATTGGTTTATCAGCAATATAAAAATCTTTCAAAAATTCAATATTGTACATTTATGAAATATCTTAGAAAGACAAATGTTGGGTCTTCATTTAGTTTGAATCTAATTGTTGAAAGTTCTTATGTTTTTAATTCTGAAAGAAAAGGCTGACTATGTATATCCAGGATTACAGATTTATTCCCCAACTCAATCCTTAACTGCCTTAAACTCCCCAGAAATGACCCTTTCTTCCCTGGTATGTTTTTTCACTTCAAAAGAAGTTGCAAAGAGGAGCATTGAGTAAGGTGGCCTAGCTGCACAGCATGAGTTGTTCAATTTCTGTGGCAGTAGCTGCCTGGGCAAAAAGTAAAGTAAGAATTTCAATTGCTACCAAGAGACTAAAAATGGGATTAATAAGAAATAGATAAAAACTATGGAGTTTAATTATATTCTTTCAAAGGGATCTCTAGCCGACTTTCCCCTAAGGTTGCCATCAAAAGAGAAGTTACTTGCTATTTAAGTCTATGGGTAAAAGTATAATTTTCTTTCCAGTATATTTGGCCATTTTGCTTAAAAGAAGAAAGGAAAGATGTGTATGACTGTTTTAATCTTGAAAAATGTCTCATTTTCCTGACCTAGATTTTCTCTACCAATCAAACTGTTTATGCTTTTCCTCCCGTTTCATACCTTTTCCCTTCTATTCTGATCCTTCTTCAGACTCTTCTTCCCTCAATTCTGCAGGCAGTAAGGCAGTGTAGTGGACAGAATGCTGGGTTTTAGTCAGGGAGTTTCGAATTAGAATATTGTATGAGACATCTACATTTGTTTGATCCTGGACATATCACTTAACATCCCTCCCCTCTACCATGTTCCCTCCCCCATCAATTTCCTGATTTGTAAAATTCTAATTTAAAAGTCCCTGCTGATGTTAACTTAGAGCTTACTCTCTTCCTTTGTTAGTAAGAAGCCCATCTAGGTATAATCAGGGATAACCAGGTCCCAGACTATCCTGTTTTTATAGAATGGTTTATAGGAATGGAACTCTTTATCAACTTTCCTTATCTGTCCCTCAAACCTCTGGGCACCTTTAAACAATCTTTAAGATATTAATTAGCATATTTTTAGACAGGTCTTGAACCTAGTCTGCCAAGTGTATTCCACCTGGCTCTTCCTTGAGCCCTCATTCTGAGCTGCCAAATTCTTCCCTGGTTCTACCCCCAGGGTTGTATGCCCCCCATAAAAGATATGCCCATTATGAAGATCTTTGCTAATTCCTTTCCAGGACTAAGTTCTCTATAATGTCTTCCCTTCAAGGCTAACTAACTCTGTTTAGTCTGCTAAATCCTCTATGGATTTAGACCACCAGTCAATGGCACACTCATTGCCTTAGCATATTCCTTTAATGGATTCCTCCAAACTCCTTTCCTTGGTAACCATCTTGCTCTCCCAAATCTATTTCACATTTGTCACTCCTGGTGCCTATGTCACCTCTTCATTTTGTCTGTAATTTCTCCTAAATAAACCTACCTTTTGGCAAAGAGAATGGCCATTGTGAATTTGTTACATGTTTATTTCAAACTAGAAATTGCTGCCCTAACCTCATCAGCTACCTCACAGTGGTTTTTGTGCCAATTGTGTTAATTTAATACAATTAAATTATATGTAAAATATTATATAAATGCTAACTACTATTATTACTTTTTTTCTTAGATGCTTTTAGGATAGGTTTATTGTCATTTTTGTCTGTGACTACTTAGTTGGAAAACCAACTGGATGAATCCAAGCAAGGGACCTAATTCATATACCTTTTTGTGTTTGTTTGTTTATTCCCTAAATTACTCTAGTACCATGGATTCCCTAAGAGTTATCATAAACTGCTTTTAGGCACAGACTTGAGGTAGATCAGGAGTCTGATATGGTCTTAATGTAATAATATACCAGATTTTGGAAGCAATTTCTCACAAGACTATTGTGGACTTCTTCATTCTGCCATTACCTGAAGACCTCTTGAATGAGTCTCATTTCAGATTTGGTTCTCTTCCCTCATCTTCTCAGATTTTCTTTGGAGGGGTTAGTTCTAGACACTATGAAGAGGTAAAGTGGTTAGTAAGGTATAAGGGTGAAGTTGGTAGACTGTCCTAGTACCTTTTTCTTGTTGTCTGTTCTCCCTGATAGAAATTATTATTATATGATTATGTTAATAACTAATAAAATTTGTGATCCAGGTTTTCTCATTAAGATCCAAGTCTTTTTAAAGTCATTTTCCAAACAATTTGATTGATTGATGAGATTACTCCTAGTACTCAAAGAACCTGGTCATCATTCCTGGGTTGGATTCCACTTTTGTATGAAGTTCTAATTTCTATTTACAGTATAAACAGAATCCAGTCTGAGAGAGCTCTTGCTCTGAGGAAATGAATCCCTGACCCACCCAACTCAAGGAAAAGAAAACTAACCAGAGAGATCTGGTTGAAGATGGATACCCCTCCCAGATTGCCTGAGACTGTTGAATATCTTATTCAAATGACATTCTTATCAAGAGGAACTGAAAACTATCAGCTTACCTCTTCATTAAATGTCCACCAATCAGGGTTGATTTTCACTTGTCAAGGGAATCCCTTTATTTAAGACTCTCAGGTTCACCATTGAGGTTCTTTTGTTACTGAGAGAAACCACTGACCATCAATTTATTGATTTCTGGCTAATATAATAAATTGATTATTAACTACCTAAAAACTCTCTCTCTCTCTCTCTCTCTCTCTCTCTCTCTCTCTCTCTCTCTCTCTCTCTCTCTCTCTCTCTCTCTCTCTCTCTCTCTCTCTCTCTCTCTTTCTTTCTCTCTCTCTCTCTCTCTCTCTCTCTCTCTCGTTTTTTTTTTTTTTAATGCTCTCTGGGGGATCTTCTATTAAGTGATATCATCTTCTCTTCTCTTAAATATACTAACCAAAAAGGACTATTAATTTCATCATTATTAACTTTTCCCATCACCATGAAGTCTAATTCTTCTGAAAAACTCCTTTAATTTCAGCAATGGTTTCTAACAACTAACCTCCTGTTCCCCAAAGCAAATTATTTTCATGGTTGACAATTTAAAACAAACTGACTACCCAAAGTGGTTTTAAGTGCTCAAAGGCTAGCTTCTTTTGAAAGGTTCCCTCAGCCCCCATTCTAGGCATAAGAAAAAATCTTGGCTGTGATTACTCACACTCTGAGGGAGCTTCTTGAATTTAAACATAGAAGATGAGATAAATTTCAATAGGAGTTTCTTATCTTTTAGATGCAGGCAAGTGAGGATATGTCATTGAGCTCACTTTTAGGGAGGATCTTCTATAATAAAACATAAATTATATAACTTTTCTTTCTCCCCATAATATTTTCCACTCTAGTGTGGAAAGGGGGAGGAAAAAAAGAGGAGGATAATTAGGCAAAAATGTGACACTGATCTTTGAAATTCTCATTCCCATTTACTAGAGAAAAGTGACTCATTCAAAGTCATCCAATGACAAAGTTAACTTGTTACTGTTTGAGGCAGCTAGGTGGTGAAGTGGATAGGGTGCAAGACCTGTCCTCAGGAAGATAGCTTCCTGAGTTCAAGTCTGGTCTTAGATACTTACTAGCAGTGTGACCTGGGCAAGTCACTTAATCCTGATTATCTCAATTTTCCTCATCTTAAAAAAAAATGAATAGGAGGAGAAAATATCAAAAAATACCAGTATCTTTGGCAAGAAAACATCAACGGGGGTAATGAAGAGTCACAACTGAAATGACTGAACAATAACAAGACAACAAAGTTTATTTTGTAATCCCAAGCATTTTTTTTTTTTTTTCTGTAATCTTTCTCTCTCTTGTGTCTTTTCCTTTCAATTTTCAGAATGGCTGGATCATTTGACAGCTCTATAAACAGTACATTAGCATACTTGTTTTCCCAGGCTGCTCCAATATTTTTCATTTTTAAATCTTAGTCTGGTATGAGGTAGTATTTTCAAAATTGCTTTAATTTTCATTTGTCTGATTAGATTTTAAATTCCTTGAAAACAGGAGCTATCTTTAGCCGCTTTCTGTATCTTCAGTACTTAATATAGCATTTGGTATATTGTAGGCACTTAATAAATATCAATTGTTTGATTATTTGCAATTTATAGCATTTCTCATATGGTTATTGATACGTTGGATTTCTTAATTTGAAAATTATCTATTTATGTACTTAGAAATAAGCTAGAAACCCCTATTATTATTTTATCATCTCAAAGTACTTCATAGATGAAGGCAAAGGCTAGGTAAGTTAATAAGCATTTCTTAAATATTTGTTATATGCCAAACACTGTGCTAAGCACTGAGGACATAAATGCAAAGAAAAATAAAAATAGCCCTTGTTTTCAAAGATATATTCTAAAGGAAAAATAAAAGGGAGCTGAAAGGTGGGGGCAGGCATGAAGTACCCATCCAGTAACATAATGGTAAATTCCGGAGAGTTGGAAGAAGAACAAATGAAAGACAGCTGGCCTGGACCCCTTCCCCAAGTAGATACACTGGGAGGAAATGGGAAAACCGGATCTGCATAGTGGAAGGATGCTCTAGGGAAGGGGTGGGGAAGCTTTTTCCTGCCAAGGGCCATTTGGCTATTCATAACATCTCTTATGGGCCATACAAAATTACCAACTTAAAAACTCAAGCAGTGGGAGGTTATTCTATATAGCTTTCCCCTCATCTTAGTCTTCAGTTGCAGGGCCAGACCAAATGCTTTTGTGGGCCTTATACAGCCTATAAGCTGGACATTCTCTAGGGTGAAAAAGTCCCAGGTATGAGAAAAGTCCCAAGATGAAAAGGCAACTGTCACGAGGATAGAAAATAGATATAAAATGGAACCCATTTTCCATAACTCTATAATCTATTTTCATCATTAATGACAGAGGGACTACCATATTTGAACTCTAATACCAGGAAGTGGAAATGGTCCTTAGGAAGATAAAGTGAAGAAGAGCTGCTGGAACTAGACCAAGTACAAACTAAGGAAATTTATGTTGGTGATGACATGATTTTTAAAGCACTGAGGAGTTACATTATAAGATATGTCTGGACAGGGAAATACTGACAGAATAAAGAAATATTAATAGACAATATAATACCAAAAGGATGACTGAAAGGATTAAGGCCTATTCACATACTTTTTCATCTTCATAAAATATTAATGATGATGATGATGATCTGTAGATATAGGTTCTGAGAGTATCCATGATGAAGCTATGAGAATGGAACAGCTAGACTTTTGATAAATTTTCAGCAGACCACATCTTCTGAAAGGTATAAAGGATATCAAAATTCTATTGTCTATTGTTTGGTTTTTGCTATTGTTGAATATAAAAAAACAAAACAAAACAAAACTATTTGATTTAGCAGAGCAAAATGCAGCCTTAAACATTATAAGAAGCAGTCTTCTTATGTACTTTTAAGATCATATAAAATTCCTTGAAAAATGTAAGCAAAAAGATAACCTTGTAACATGATTTTTTTTGATTATCAATGTCAAGTAAAGCATAAAACAGTGATTTTTATATTGACCAAGATGATTTGCACTGTCATGAAGGATGGTTTGCATGAAGACCAAATGAGAATGGGGATTCCTTTTAGTGGGATTATATTTGTGGATATTATCATTCTGAATACATAATATAAAAATTCTTGCTGATTAATTCAATGAATTAAGTGCTAAACATTATGAGTCTTCTTAATAAGAACTATAATTATTTATGAGATTAATCTAACAAGCCATATATAAGGGAAAAAATAAATGGAAGAGATATGCCTATAGTACCTATAATATCTAAGACATGAAGTTGAATGACCAACTCGTTAGGTTATTTCAACAGTACTTATATTTGGAGTGGTTACTAAATATTATCAAAGTGTTGGACCTAGAAATGAATATAAAGAGGTGATTGGGGGTAGATGTGGCCAAAAGGAAAGGGATCTGGGTTTGGAGAACTTGGATTCAAATTTTGCCTTTGTAACACATTATTTCGAAGTAGAAATTGCTATCCTGACCTCATCACTATGTATGTGATCTTAGACTAGTTACTTTTACCTCTTTTGTAATTTATTTTTTCACGTGGAAAAAGGAGCTAGAATAAATAATTAAATAATTTGGTTAATTAATAACCTAAATAAAGTCTTTTCCAGATCTAAATCTATCACCTTCTGATCTTAGATTTTATTAAAGAAATACTAACTTGCCTTTTAATGACCCTGACTTTTCCCCTTTTGCTATCAATCTTTGCAATATATATTTTTTGGTGATACTTTTCAGTTGTGAATCATTAAATATTCAATTTCTAATCTTTAAATAAAAATTTCAGGTGACCCTAAGCTCATGAAACTATACTCAAGAGCTGGTATAAGGCAATGACAAAAAAAGGAGGTAGGCCTGACATGTGGCTTGAGTAGCATATAACAGATGAAAATGTATTTACATTACATTTCTTATATTTCTTTGCTTTTTTTAGTTTAATATACTTTACTTCCAGCATTTTCTTTCTCTGTATTCAATCAACAAATATTTATCAAATGCCTACTAAGTTCCAAGCACTGTGCTTGGACATATCTCTAGGACATATCCTGTAGATGCAAAGAAAGGCAAAAATAGTTTCTGTTCTCAAAGAACTCATGATATATTTCTCGATTTTTGTTTTTCATGGCAAAGGCCTTAAAATAAAAGCAGAATGTTATCTCTTCCCTTTGCATCTTGACAGCCATATAAAGAAGAAGTTATTCATTCCTTCAGCTGCTATCTTATCACAACTGGGCTCTCATTGGTCAGCCTCCAGTTAAAAATTATGTTATAATTACTCATTCTCTTAACAGTGGAAACCTGTGTTTTCTTGAAAATTTGACAGAAGGAATCCTTTATGTATTTCTATTCCCTCTGGGCAGTTAGGTGGCACAATCACTAGAGTACCTGGCCTGAAGTCAGAAAGACTCACCTTCCTGAGTTCAAATCTGGCCTCAGACTCTTAATAGATGTGTGACCTTTGGTAAGACATTTAATTATTGCTTGCCTCAGTTTCCTTAAATGTAAATGGCAAGGTTGTTATAAAGATCAAATGTGATTTGTAAAGAACTTAGCACACAGATGGGCACAAAATGGATTACATATGCGTGTCAGTGTTTAAATACACAAACACATGCATATATGTTTAGTTCCATTCCTCCCTTGTATTCCCCAAACTCAAAAGATTTGTCAGCGTTAGCTTCTCTGGTAGCAGAAATTATAGGTGTCTACCAAAATCACCAACTTAAACTACTACTTTTGAAATATCTTCTTTCATAGTATCATAAATGATTTTGGATGAGAAAGTAGGCTAGAAAACTATATAGTGTGAGATTGCAGAAGTCTCGATTAAATATTGCTCTTGGACTTAGTCTGGATTGCTATCCCTCCTCCCTCCAATGCTGAATTGTTGGATGAACTTGTGAGAGAAAAGTTTGTAAGGTTTTGAAGAAGTTTAAAGGAAATAGCTTTTAGGGCAAAACTATTGCTTTCAAATAAATCACAGGACAAAATCAAAGGGGCATAAGGGCTTGGAAACATAAAGTTTTCTAAGCCATTTTGGCTGTTAGCACCTATGCCTACGCAGATATTCGGACTTTGGATGCTTCCACCCATGCTCTGGGCTGGACATGTGGAAATGTGTTTGTGAATCATTGCCAAGGGAAGGCAAGAAAAGGGAACCATCTGGTGTGGGAGGTGCCTGCTGCTTTACTTGCTTGGGAAGCAGGTGGTTTAGCTGCAGGAGGTTACAAGGCTGAGAAGAGAGTGAGAAAGTACAGAATTCATAGGCTTGATGGACATAGAGGCATTGGGGAATGAGAAGGGAAACTAAATGGAAAAGGAGACACAATTGCTGGGGGTGGACTTTCATCTCTTGGCACTACTTCTCAGAAAAAGCTGCAAATAGCATTCATTCCTGGAAGGAAATGAGGTGAAATTTTATGAAGGGGAAGGAAAACTTGAGTGCTGTGTAAGATCAATTCATATGATATTAATAGTTTATATTTAAGTAACATTTTACTGTTCATGATGTTCTTTACACATATCACCTTGTTTAAACTTTATTGCAACCTTTTGAGATATAATTTAAACTCTTTTAAAGAGGCATTTTAAAGGAAAAAGTATTATTTAATATCAATCTTTGCACCTTTAGAACCCTGAATGAGAAATGTTTTGAGCATTGAGATAGATGATGAAAATATTACAATCCCCATTTTATTGATTAAAAAAAAACCAAAAACTGAGTCTCAAAGATTTTATAGGATTGTAGATAAAGAGTTGGGATGCAAGATTTCATCATAATCACATGGTAGTTTGTAGCAGAATCAGGATTCAAACTCAGGTCATTTGACTTCTACAAATGGGATGTGAATTAGACCCATATCAACTGGTTCAATAATAAGCTGAAGAACTAAGATTCCAATTCAGGTCATCAGTGTTTCCTCTTGCCACAACATGATGTTCCAAATCAGAATAATGCATAAATATATTGCTGACTATTTTTCAGAAAATAGGCAGCTTAAACTATGCAATACAAGCTGAACAGAAACAAAGATCAGATAGATAAAACTAAAAACATTGGGGTAGCATTGCTTTCTTTCCCCCAAACTCATAGTCCCTATATTTCTCTTCATTTCTCTGTTATATCATGTTTCTCTTTCTGAAACCCTCAAGGTTTTTTCTTTTAAAGATTTTTTTTTTCTTTTAAAGAATTTATAACATATTCCTGTATCCATGTAAAAGAAAGATTACAAATTACAATCCTGGAATACTGAAATTGAGAACAAACCATAGCATTCTTCTAATCTGATTCCATTTTGAAGATGAGAAAATGGAAGCCTAGAAAGCCTCAGTGAATTATCTAACAGTATATTATTATTTAATGCAAAATTGGAATTAGAATCCCAGCCCAATGCTCTCTCTGTTAAGCTATGCTAACTCTCACAAATATCAGAGAAAATAGTTTTGGAGAGCAGCGAATAAGAGGAAAGTATTTCGTTTTGCATACTTTTCATTCCACTTGGTGGTTCCACTTTACTATATAGGATCCAGACATATAAGGGATCTTAGTGGTCATCTAATGTCCTTTTCATGACAAGGAATAGTGACCCAAAGGGTAAAGTGATTTGCTCAAGTCATATAAACCAGAGTTATTAAATACAAACAGAAATAGGTCCCAGTAAACTATACATAAGGATCTCTGCTGTCTGAATATTGACTTAAAATAGTACATATTTAAATAATATTCTATTGTTTTTATTTTTTTGTTAAATATTTTCCTATTACCTTTCTTATGGCTTAAACTGCCTTCAGGAGGGTTGCAGACTGCACACAAGGCCTGCATGTACATGTCAAACACCTCTGACATAGGTGTGGCCCAGGTCTTCTGATTCCAAAACCAGTATTATACCTACCACTTGCCTTTTAGTTGAAACAATTCAAAGCCAGCCAATTACTCTAATTTGGCTGGCTTTGATAATTTAACTCTTCTTTCCTTTAATGAGATATGGTATAAGCTATGTATTGCTCATGTGGGTCATATGTATGTCCACATGGGTCTTTCAAAATGCAGCTTCCAAGGAGATATAAAGATCTATTTTTGGAATCACACCTCTCACTAACAGATTTTTTTCCCTGCCTTGAGGGGAACTGGAATTTAGGGCCACCAACCTGATTTGCTTTTCTCAGGGAGGGATTACCAGACTAGAATACACACACACACACACACACACACACACACACACACACACACACACACATACACACTTACACACATTCTCCAATACTGCTAGTTTAGGTTGAAATAATGTTTATGGTCAAGACACTTTTCTTGGTTGCTATACCCTAATAGGGAAGAAGTGCCACAAGCTATGTCTGAAAGCTTGAATCTTTTCCCTATAAATGGTAGTTAAACAAGGATTATTACAAATATTTAAAAATGAATAAACCCATTTACCCAAGCTAATAGCAAACAGAAATCAAGGAAGTTATGCAGATTAGAGTACAGAAAAATACATAAAAGTAAATGAGGTCTCCCACTGGAAATTAGCTATCTTATTAGAAACAATAAAGAGAAAGGTGGGAGGGAAAGAAGAGGGAAGAGAGAGAAGGGAGGAAGGAGACAGAGAGAGACAAAGATAGAGAAAAAGAAAGAAAGAGATAAAGGCAAAGACAGAGGAGGGGAAGGAGGAAGTGAGAAAAGGAGAGAGAGATGGAGGGAAGGAGAGAGAAGGAAGGAGGGAGACAGGGAGGCAAAGAGGGAAGGAGGGAGGGAAAAGGAAGGAGGGAGAGAAAGTGGGAGGGAGGCAAGGAGAGAGGGAAGGAAGGAGGGAGTGAATGAGTGAGGAAGAGAAAAAGAGAGAAAGATCTCACCTAAGGGGCAATTCCCCAAAGTATCTAGTGTAGAAAGCTGGAAATAAGGACATACGATGTACCAGGTCCTCTACATTTCAGAATTTTCCCCAGTCTTTCTCTTCCACAATCTGAAGACAGTATGAGACTGCCAGTGTCTTCTCTAGAAGCTAGAAGAAAAATCACCCTCTCCCAAGGATCACAAACTCTGCCCCTCCCAAAGGCAAAGTGACAATTCTTTGGGCCAATGAAGAGAGTCTTGTGCATATATATATATATATATATATATATATATATGTGTATATATATATATATATATATATATACACATATATACATATATATATATATGTGTATATATATATATATGTATATATATATAGTCTTTTGACATTTCTCCCTTGAATGGAAACTTATGGTTCCATTTTCTTGTCTCCTCTCCTCTCCTCTCCTCTCCTCTCCTCTCCTCTCCTCTCCTCTCCTCTCCTCTCCTCTCCTCTCCTCTCCTCTCCTCTCCTCTCTTTTCCTTTCCTTTCCTTTCCTTCTTTCTTTTCTTTTCCCCTTTCCTTTCCTTTCTTCCTCCCTCCTTCCTTTGCTCCTTCCTTTGTTCCTTCGTTCCTTCCTTTCTTTTGGACAGTAGACTGAGAGATCAAAGAACCATGGATATCATGTACATAGATATTTAGCAAAGTACTTGATCCAATATCTTATATAATTCTTGTGGAAAACATAGAAATATAGAAGGTGGATGATTTTACAGTTAGGTGTATTTAAAAACTGGTTAAACAATGAGAACTGAAAGGTAGTTTGTTATCTTTAATAGATTTACCTAAGGATCTGTGCTTGATCCTGTGCTATTTTAATTTTTAAATTAAAACCTTTGATAAAATGTTTCATGCTTATCAAATATTCAGATAATCACAAATTTGAGAATAATTAATTAATCATCAGGATGATAGAGATTATCCAAAAATATTTTCAGAGGCTAGAACATTTGCCCAAAGCAATAAGATGAAATTTAATAGAATTTAATCTTACATTTGGGCTTAAAAAAAATCAAGGAAATTGATATAAAGATCAATTGAAAGCACTGGAGATGTTTAATCTGAGGAACAGAAGAATTAGGGAGTATGTTGTAACTGTTTTCAAATATTTGAAGGACAGTAATAAATAAGAGGGTATAGAATTATTCTGCTTGGTAATAGAGGGGAAAACTAGGATCCAAGGGTAGAAATTAAATAAAGGAAATTTAAAGCTCTATATTAGGAAGGGTTTCCAAATAATAGTAACGATAATAGTTCACAGTATTTTAAAGTTTGCAGAATATTTCAGAATATTTTACAGATCTCTTGAGTCTCACAGTAATCTTGGGATGTAGATACAAAAGGTAACAATAATTAGAGTACTTGTAGGTTCTCCTTAGAGAGAAAAACAAAGAAACTGGCATAGTTTGTTCCATTATATGGCCAAAGGCAATAAGAAATTCAATGATATAAATTAGTTATCTTTTCTTTTAGTGCTTATGCAGTGAACAGAAGCAAAAAGACCACCATTTGTTGAAGGATAAAGAGGGAGAGAAATTCTACAAAAATCATGGTTAAGATTATCAATAACCAAGTTATCATAAATGTATGTACTTTATGACAACAGTGTAAAAGGAGGAAAAAAAGGGTGGGATAGTGAAAAATCCATTGGAAAAAAGGATCAAGTTTGAGAAACAAAGATGCCAAATGAGCCATATCAGTCTAAGACCATGAAAGATGAAACTAAGAAGAAAACAAAGAGAATAAATTGCAATAAATTCGTTAATTTGTATATTAATCATTATTATCAAAGACAGACAAGTCAGACTCTAATGCTCTGGTCCTAAAGAATTATACAAAGTAATAATGGTTCTTAGAAAGACAAAGTGAAAAAGTTAGCTAAATTAAACCAAGTCATTTCATACTGAATATCTCTGCAGAGATATTCTGCAGAGAAAGTAATACTCTCCTGAAAGCATTAAAGGATTACTTTAGTGAATATCTCAGAGTAGAATAACAATGGGAAAATTGAGTGATTTTAATAACTTGAAAGAAGTGATTAAAAGAAGAGGCCTTCTTTCACATCTTTTTAAAGTCCTTATATATATTTTCATAGATAGCAAGATTATTCTTAATAAAAATATGAGAAAGGGATAGGCTATCAGCTGTGTGATACAGTGGACTTAGTATGCTGGACTTAGTTCAGGAAGATGAGTTCAAATACAGCCTCAGACACAATCTATGAGTTACTTATTGGCAATCTGCCTCAGTTTCCTCAGTTGTAAAGTGGGGGTAATAACAGTACCAAATCACAAAGTTGTGAGGATCAAATGAGAAAATATTTATAAAGGCCTAAACAAGTATTTGGCATGTAGTAGATACTATACAAATACTTCCCTTCCCATTTCCCCTCCCCTATTTTTAAAAACTAGCCTATAATCATGCAATTGATAGAAAGGTACAGAGAATATAAAATCCTACTGTGCTTTTATTAAATTGACCACAAAATTTTTTGACTCAATAGAGTCAATTATAATGTCTTTCATGTATACATTAAAATCATACAAGATTCCTTGACAAAGGCAATCACAGAAAAAATTCTTAATCTTAATAAAGACATAAAATAGGCTATTCCAAGGTTATTCATCATTGCCCATATACTCTTAAAGAACTTGAGACCCAGGTGAAAGAGAAATTCCCTTTAAACAGTGAAGACTTCACATTACTGTTTGTGGATGATATTATGCCAAATGCATCAAACTCCTGGATCTTAGAGGGCATCCTTAATCTGATTATTCAGAAGAGATCAGACTAACATCACACAAAGGAAAAATACTAAATGGAAGATCAATACTTATTGTCCAAATAATGGCATGCAGTTGTATAGCCAAGCATACATTAATTCATCAATCTGAGGTTGTTTTTTCTTCATTCTCGAAGAGGACCATAACAACAAGGAGGTGATACCATGACAATAGCTAAAAGTAGATAATGATTTGGGCTAGAATTTTATATGAGGAGAATATTCGGGATTCTGCATTTAGAAAAGTGTGTAGCATATTTAGCAAATCCTCTTCCAACTCAAAAACACATCTTTTCATCCCTAATGTTTTTGTGCTGATGCTCCATGATTATTGCTCTTATAATATCACTGCATCTGAGACATTATCCAAAATGGATGGAAAGCGTGCTCAGTTAAGATGCAACAAAACAATCTACACTTAGAATATGACTCAAGAGATATCATGATGGAAATAATGATAGGAAAAGGAGTTGTGCTGGTCATATAGCTTGGGAGAGGGATAGGATGGGTTATCTGAGATTTTCAGTGGCATATTCCTGAATTAGAAAGAAAAACTGGAGGAAAGCACGGCTAGTTGCTGATACCTTGAGGGTGGAGGTTCTACTGAGGAATATGGATGAATATCATATAGGATGATATTGGCTGAAATGGATGGGTCATGAAATGGAAGATATGTATGTAATATAGATACGTTGAATTTTGAAGTATCACTTAAATATATTGTTTAGTTACATTATCTCTTTTATATTATGAGTGTGTATACATACTATATTTGTTTTAGAGATAGATAATTATTTCATTACATTTATATATTACATAATTATAGATATAGATATTATATATAAATCATATTTATTATAATCCCCTTTCTTCTTTACCATTTGATAGATTTGCTTTGACTTTTACTAGTAATGTTTACCATCTTTGGAACAGTAACAGAGAAGGGAAAAGATGGTGGTAATTCAGGGTTTGAGAGTGTATATATTGATTAAACAAGGACTATTATCGTAGAAGGTCATGCACAGTTGAACTGGTTAATTATATGCATTCCCTTATACATATATGGTCAAATTCCTTAGCATCTACTACTTCTTTTCTGTTGAAAATGTGGCTTCTTTCTCCTATGCACTGTACTATTTTGTCTTTGATACTGCTTTACCTTTCCCATAGTTAGCTCCTTTAACAGTGTCTTGATCCACATTAAAACACCCCAGGAGACCTAAACTGGCACTGTGGAAAAACTCTAGATCATCTAAAATCACCCTTTTGTTTCGGCCCTCTGTCCCCATCTCTGAGAAGGGTGCAATCAATAGGACACTGGAGCACCTTCATCCAGTGCCATCTGTGCAATGAATAATTTCATTATTTTGCAGATAACGTCAAGAAGAATAGTTGAATGAAATTTCCATGGACAAGGGTCATTAAATAAAGCTTAAGTTGATTCAACAGTGATCAATCAATCTTTTCGTTTTCTAAAACAATTAATAAGGGTACAGGTTAATTTCATTCTTTTGGAAAGCTCTTCTGAGAAAGAGATCAATCTTCAAAGTAAATTATTGGAGTGAATGAAATTTACCTCTGGCATCCTTCCACATATCTTCCTAGAGTCTTCATGTCCCTGGCTGTTACCTATGTGCTAATCACTACTGATCGTCTACCCTGTCTTGTTCCTTTACCAAGAGGAAAAATAGTTAATTCCAGCAAAGGTGTTAACTGACAGTCTTACCTCTCCCAGGCAAAAGGAATTAGTGAGCTTTCTGAGATTTTTGAACAGAGCAGTGATGCAATCATCCCTATTCATTAGAAATCTTGGAAGAGGGAGAATCTATACAGAGAGAGAGCTCTGAGCTTAAGTGAATTGCACAATGTTATGATGGCAGAGGGAGTTACCAGTGCCAGAAACTCAGGTAGTCTGACAACATATCTAATACTTTTCCCACCTCAGCCAGCTGTCTCATATTTTTTTTCTATTTGTAATCTTTGCTTAAAATGAATCCCTTCCTACCCACTAATCTTTTCCTTTGTTAAGAATCCTACCCTAAAATGATTATTTCCAACAATGAGAGGCTAGTTCCAATGATCTTGTGATGAAGAGGACATCCTCACCCAGAGAGAGAGAGAACCTTGGAAACTGAGAGTGGATTACAACACTACATTCTCACTCTATTTGATGTTGTTCACTTGAATTTTGTTTTCTTACTCATTTTCTTTCCTTTTTGATCTGATTTTTCTTATGCAGCAAGATAATTGTATAACTTTGTTTACATATATTGGATTTAACACATATTTTAACATGTATAACATATTGGATTGCTTGCCATCAAAGGGAGGGAGGGAAGGAGGGGAAAATTTGGAAAGCGAGGCTATGTAAGGGTCAATGTTGAAAAATTATCTGTCCATATGTTCTGAAAATATAAAGCTTTGACTAAAAAAAGAATCCTACACCATTTTAAAGACCTAGTTCAAATATGCCATCTTACATTCTGAATACAACGGAGCAAATATTTGTTAAATGCTTTTTATAAGCAAGGTTCTGTGCTTGACAGTGGAATGCCTTTTATTTGCAACTTCCTTTGGGTTCTGGTTTTAGTGCATTAATGTAGAAGTGGTTCAGTTATTTCAATTGTATGTTATTTCATTGATCATTGAAAAAAGATCTATTGGGGCAGCTAGGTGGTGCAGTGGATGGAGCACCATCCCTGAAGTCAAGAGGACCTGAGTTCAAATCTGACCTCAGACACTTAACACTTCCTAGCTGTGTGACCCTGGGCAAGTCACTTAATCCCAATTGCCTCAGAAAAAAAAAAAAAAAAAGTCAAAAGAAAAAAGATCTATTTAAAGTACCTAAGTCAATACCCCAACTACAAACATATTCTACTATAATCATACACACCCACTTTTTAAAAGCATTTTATTTTTGTTATCAAAATTATATTGATATATATGCACATATGTATATGCATATATATACATATATTATTCAACTTCCTGGTGTATATACCTAAAAGTGAGATCACTGAGTGAAAGAGTTAGAACCACTAAATGATTTTTCTATCATACTTCTGAAATGATATCTATGGTGGCAGTGATTTGCATCTCTACTAACCATTTATCTATGTATCTGTCTTCCTCCAACAATGATCATTTCCAATTTTTATCATTCTTTCTTCCCCATTTCTAGAATTGTTATGAAGATAAAATAAAATTCTGTTTGTGAAGCATTTAAGATGGTTCCTGACACATAGTAGGTGGTATATAAAATGATAGCTATTATTATTATTACTAATTACTGTTATTTGTGCAATGGAAAGAACAATGGATCTGTAATCAGAAGATAGAAGTTCAAACCTAGACACTATCCCTTTTTAACTCTGCGACTTTGGATAGATCACTTTTATTTATCAGGATTTCTTCAACCTTTGTAAGATGAATGAGTTGCACTGGATGACATTTCAGTTTCCTTCTGTCAATCTAAGATTTTAATTTGAATAGGGTCATTAATCCCTCAAGGCATTTTCTGGGTACTTCCTTCCAAGTTTAATCCAACTGTTAATGACTGTATCTTGGATCCAACCATTCAATTATTTCCAATTCCATATAATTACATTATCATTAAGTCCATATCTCTTCATCTTTTCCACAAGGATAGTATGGTAGACTTTGTCAAATGTTTTGTTAAAATCTAAATAATTTTCTGCACATTTCTCTAATTTGTAAGTAGAATAAAACTGTTAAAAAAGAATATGAGGCTTCTGTGAAATAACCTGTGCCAACTGTTTAATTTTTTGGAGCGTCACTCACCATCCTCTTTATAATATATTGGAGTTCACTAGAAATCAAGGTCAAACTTATTTGTCTGCATTTCACAGTATATTTTCTTCCTCTTTTTGAACATGGAGACATTTGTCATTCATCAATACTGCTGTGCCTATGCTATTTTCATTAATCTTTGAAAACTGACAGTAACTTAACCACTCATATATACCAATTCTTTCATTACTCTGGAATGTAATCTCTATTGGGACTAGGTGACTTGAATGAATCAAAGACAGGTAGCTTCTTAGTATCTTCCTATTTATTTGAAGCATTAACCACATATTAGTGGTTTTTGTTCTGTCCTTTTCAATATAAATTACATTCTTCTTGGCAGACAAAAGAGAAGAAAAATAAGAGTAGATCTGTTTTCCCTTTCCCTCTGTCATCAGTTATTATCAGCCAATCCACAAAGTGTAATAGTCCTATCTCTTTGAACCTCAGCTTTTTGATAATATAGCTACGCTCTCTCCCTTGTTGTTGTCCTTACTTTTCCTTCCCAGTCTTCAAAAATTTTTCTTATATGAGAGCATTTTTACTATATCTCAATGAGTTAATAAATTTATTGCATCCTATTAATAGCAGAGCACTATGAGCAGATAAAACTGGACTTTGTGAGAATTTCTTGAATATATAGCTAGTATAGCTAGTTTTCTAAATTCTTATCTGGTATATCTCATCTTATAATTAAATAGCATAAGTTTAGCACAGTTGATCAAAGCAAGAGAATGAAGAGTCCAAAGTCATTCATGAATTTTGTTTTTTTATTGGGTAAATTCATTGTATTTTAATTCTATAGCTAATTCTTATGATATATTTTATAAACTCATATTATTGGTTAAAGTAATTCAAATTCATGTCAACAAACATTTTTAAAGCATCTGCTATATGCAAGGGGCTGGCTATGGAAAGACAAAAACAAAATAGTCCCAATTATCAAGAAGTGTTGGAGGGGCAGAGCATATAATATGAATTATTCCAATTCAAGTTTCTATGCTCCTCTACCCATTCATAGTACCATTTCCCCAGTTCAGTCTCACCTTTTCTCATCTAATATGTTATTCTCATTATAATAATAATTTTCTTTGTTTTCTCTTTTCTTTTCAATTCATCCTACAGCCACCACATTAACATTCTTAAAACACCCAGTCTGATCATATCACTCCTCTGCTCAAGAAGCTTCAGTTGTTTCTTTTTACCTGTAGGATATGTTGCTCATAGCCTATCTCCAAGTAATCTGAATTCATAAATGATTAGATCCTGAGGGCATGATCCCAAAGGGTCAGCTTCTCTTTAGCTCCTGTCCCAACTCTGTAATCTCCAAGAAAATCTGTACAAAATTTATATATAGATCACCCATCTTTACATATAGATTACCCAAAGTGGTTAATAGGATTTCCAAATCCTTTATAGATATTGTACAATACAGATACTTTGTATCTGACCACATTATTGTGGTCATTTTATCCACAACTGAAAAAACCTAAAACCCAAAAGGTTCACAAGAAATTGGAAAAAAAAATGTAGACCATTTAACCACATTAATCTCTAGAGTCTCCTCCTTCCCCAGAATATTAAAATCTTTTGCTCAACTCACAGAAACATCATAGAAGGTTAGAAATGTGGTGAAATAGGTGAAAATAGGTGAAAACACCATCACAATAAATCAGTGAAAACATCATAGACAGATTAAGTGTGAAAAGTCTTTGAAATCCATTGGATAAAGTGAATAATATTACAGATGGAATTAATTCTAATAGACAGAGAAACTTGGTTTCACATCTTGGCTTTACTTATAAATTATTAAGTGGTTTGAAAAGGGATAGAAAGCTACAGAAATTGCAGCATGTGGCTTTCCAACACATATCTGAAAGGAATCCATTAGTGTGCAGAGAGTGATGGTGGAAGGAAGGCATTTTAGCAAGCCATATACTATTACCTCTGGAATTCTTTATCTCTTCTAGAATTCCCTGATAATTTTAGATATTTCTGAAGATATGACCATGTTTCTCAGCCTTCCTTTCAGGGGCATTTCACTCAATTCATGATCTTTCAAATACTTTTTACACTTAATCTAAGATCTTTAGTTGATTTATTTAGTTTATTCAACAATATGCCCTACTGAAGATAACAAAACTAAATTGAGATCTAGTTGTTTTCATTTGACCATTCAAGAAAAATAAAAAAAATTCCGGACCCTTTTGGTATGGCAATGACCTTCAGACACAAGTGATTCTCTGTGGTGGGTCTTCTTGATCAATCATACTTTAAAATAATTTTCTTCCTTGGAAAATATGGTTACTTTCAAATTCACGAATTCTTGAACTTGGAAACTTTTGAATTCTTTATTGCCAATATGGCAATCTGAGTCTGTAAATGTTCAGTTTCAGGAATTGTAGTTTCTGACCTGTGCAGAAACAAAAAGTCAGAAGAAGGAAGTTCCAGGTGCTCTGGAGATCTGGAGACTCCCTTCTCAGATTTGCCTAGGAAAGCAATGGATTTATTACGTGTATTTCTTGCAAGATGCCATTTTTTTATTTCTTGGATATGGAGAGATGCTTTCCCTCCTTATAGTATCATTGTCTGGAAGTCCAAGAGAGAAAAAGCCATCAAAAGAAAAAAAAAAGCAGAGTAGGGGGGAAATGGAATCATTTTATAGCAAACTCTTACAGAAAAGGGAAATTATTATTCTGTTAAGAATTCAGCCTCCCCTGATTCCTGATCATTTTGCCAGCATCCTAAGTCTCTGGGGTCTGCTTAGATAGTTTATTGCATCATATCAGCATGAGGCTAGGCATATGATTGCCTCAATCTGAAGTGATCTTTTGACAAAGGTGTACATTCTCTTATTTCATGTAGGTACTCACCAAATTATCCCCATTATATGTGAAAAAGAAATTTCCATCTTTAGAATTTAAAATTCTTTATAATCTGACTCTAATCTATTTCACATTATTCTCTTTCTTGTCCTGTACAGTAAAGAAAAGCTAGACTACTTATTTTGCTGTTCCTTCTATATTACATTGTATTTCTGCCTGTCTGTGTTGGAATCTGCTAGGAGGCCCAGGAGATAGGGTTTGGAAAGGGTTAGGTTTGGAGGCAAGAAGACTGGCAAGAACCCAGTCTCAACATTTATTATTTATGTGACTGTGGTTCAAATCACTTAACCTCTCAGCCTCAGTTTCTCTATTTGTAAAATAGGGATAATAATATCACTTATTTCCTTAAGTTGTGGCCACAAAATGAGATAATATATACCAAATACTTGTAAAGCTTAAAGTGCTATTATTGTTCTATGAGAAATTATAAATAGGAAGAGAATTCAGAAAAAAAAAAAAAAACTCCAACAATCTAGGGATATTTGTTTGAACTGGTACACAACAAAGTAAACAGAACCAGGAGAAAAATTTGCACAATGACAAAATAGCATAAAGGAAAACATTGAAAGACATCAGAATTATGATAAATTCAGTGACCAACTGTCACTTTAGAAGACTGATGGTAAGGCATGTCTGCTTCCTCTTGGCAGAGAGATGGTGGAAGATTGATTCATAATGAGGCAAACATCGTCAGATATAGTCAATGTGATGATTTTGTATTGCCTGATTACCCCTTTGTTACAAGAGAGGGAGTCATTTATAAGTGACAGCAATAGAATAAAAAGCTTCAATTCTTAAAATAAAATGTTTAGATGAACACAATTTGCACTTTTTTCCTAAGGGGAAGAAAAAAAAAACATTTCATTTTAGCCTACGTTTAATTGCCCCAGTTGCAAGGTTCTTCATTGTATTATTATTGGAATTCGGTTTTTGTTATCATCCCCTCTTACATTATGAGGAAGTAGGGAAAAGGGTCAGGAAGAATCACAGTCAAGAGGGAACAAGATAGATGCTGTTGCAGACAGGGCCTGAAGCACAAAAATGCCTGTTAGAATTGTTTTTGCAGAATATAGTTAGAAAGATTGAATCTTTTTACAAATTTTACTATTTCACAAGGTTTTACATTAGATAAAGGTGTTTCTTCTCTTCCTCTTCTTTTAGTTTTTAATGATTTTTTTGTTTCATTTCTTATTATTTTGAGTTGATTGTAGTTTTAAGAAGTAACCAAAATTATACAGTGGAAAAGATGCTAACTCTGGACACAGAGAACCTGGGTTCAAATATTTTTCTAATGTGTGAACTGTAAGAGGTTACTTAACTTCTCTGGGCATCAATTTCCTTATCTATAAAATTAAATGTCCTCTAAAGCCTCTTCTAGCTCTAGATCTGAAATCTGTAATGGCCATTGGATTCAATTTGCCATTGAATTGGAGGAATTTTATGCTACTTTTTGCATGCAAGACCTTTTTGGCATTCTGCTGCAGATTACTTGTGCCCATTATTCATTCTCATATTGCCTCTTTTGATGCTTGAAATTTCAATTTTTCTGTAGCGATATTCTGTCAACAATCCTTACTATATAATGTCATTGGCACAACATTGATATGAAAAAAAATTGGCATTTGTGACGCACAACAATGAGACTTCTTTGAAAATCCTGTACAACTTCTCAAAGGTGATCCAACTTAGTCTCCTTTATCTTTCTGGAATTATCTAAGTGAGAGAAATCTAGAAATTTTGCGAAGACAAAAAAAGACCCCATTCTTTTGTTTTAGAGGATGGGATTTGAGGTAAGCCTTGAAGGAAGCCAAGGAAGCCTGAGGAAAACTAGTATTGCTGTGTTGTAGAGCAAATTGATGTGAGAAAAGTGTAAGAAGTGAAAAGGGAGCATAGAGGCCATGTTATGAAGGGGTTCAAATGGCAAGATGGAAAACTTAATATTTGATGGATAGCTTTACCCACTCTCTCTTCTCCACCTTTTCACTTCCTTTTTTTGTTTCTTTTTTATACTTTATTTTAAAATTAATTTCATAATTACAACTTTTTTGATAGTACATATGCATGGGTAATTTTTTACAACATTATCCCTTGCACTGACTTCTATTCCGAATTTTCCCCTCCTTTCCTCCACCCTCTCCCCTAGATGGCAGGCAGTCCCATACATGTTAAATGTTTTCACTTTCTTTTTATGTTTTCACTTTCTTTTTATATTTTGTTTTCTTCCTTTAAAATTTTATTATCTTCTTGAGGGTAGAAATTGTATTTGTATTTGTATTCCTAGCACTTTTATCACATTGTCTGTCAGATAATAGATGCTTAATAATGGCATATTTAATTGACTTAGTAATAGTGTCAAAAACTGCAAAGGTTATGAAAGATGAGCATTAAGAAAAGGATATTAGGTTTTATAATTAAGAGATCATTGATAACTTAGGAGAGAGCAATTTTAATAGAGCAATGAGGTAAAAAACCAAATTGCAAAGAATTTATAAGAGAAGAACAGGAGAAGTATAAATGCCTTTCTCAAAGAGTTTATATATATATATATATATATATATATATATATATATGAAAAGATATATAGTATTTTAGTTTTCTGAATGGTCAGACCAAGCAAGAGGTTTTTTTTTTTAAATATGGGAGAAACATGGACAGTTATAAGTACAGAAGGGGAGCAAAATTCCTTCATATTGTCATAATCTTTTTTTTTTTTTTTTCATTTTATCGTTTTCCTCTCTCTTACATCCTAACCTGGTTTTTCATCTTAAACAGGCCTCTACTTTTCAGTTCTTTCCCATTCTCTCACTTCTAATCTGGCTACTCTCTTTTCCTTGTTTATACTACAGTTAACCAGTTAAGTTCTACAATGTCTTCTGAACTCAGGTTCTCTTCACCAAAACTCAATCTTTGAATCCTATATCTGTTGCCTTTATTCTTATTCATGTGCTACTAAACAGAACTGAAGAAAATGAAAAAACCAAAAACAAAACGGGTCTATAACATATCTAATCTTTTTTTGGACTTTATAACAAGGCAATCCTTTTATATATCTATAATCAATTTATTCATCATAGTTTCTATTATAAGACTTTTATCTATCCTCAAGCTCCCCATTGCTAGATCCATCCTCTCATTTGAGGATCTTGCCTCATATTTCAATGAGAAAATTGAGGTCTTTTGGCAAAATCTCCCTTTTTTCCCCTTCTCTTCTTTTTCTGTCTTCCTCATCTCATATCACTTAACCATCTTATCTAACAACTTCATACTTGTCTCACATGAAGAGGTATCCCTTCTCCCTCCCAAGGCAAACCCTTCTGCATCATAAGTGATGCCATCTATCATATCTTCTCCGTCAGGTTGTTCTTTCTATCATTCTCACTCTCTTGGTCATCTTCAAACAATCTGATATAGGTCATACATGTACAATCATTTTAAACATATTTCATATTAGGCATGTTATGAAAGAAAAATAAAAACAAAAGGGAAAAACTATGAGAAAGAAAAAAAAACAATAAAAAGTGAAAATAGTTTGCTTCAATTCATATTCAGTCTTCATAGTTCTTTCTCTGAAAGTGAATGGGATTTTCTATCCCAAGACTACAGTAATTAAGTATTAATTAATTTATTAAGTAAAGTATTAAGTAAAGTAAGTATTGCTGAGAAGAGCTAAGTTTGTCTAAGTTGATCATCACATACTGTTGCTGTTACTGTATAAGGTGTTCTACTGGCTTGCTTATTTTGCTCAGCATCAGTTCATCTAAGTCTTTCCAGATTTTCTTGAAATCAGTCTACTCATCATTTCTTATAGAACAGTCATATTCCATTACACTCAAGAACTTTATTCAGCTATTCCTCAATTGATGGCCATTTACTAAATGTCTAATTCCTCATCACCACAAAAAGAGCTACTACAAACATTTTTGCATATGTAGGTTCTTTTTCGTCTTTCATGATCTCTTTGGGATAAAGATCCAGTAGTAATATTGCTGGGTCAAAATATATGCATAGTTTTATAGACTGTTAGGCATACTTCCAAATTATTTTCCAGAATGGCTATATCAGTTCACAACTTTACCAACAATGTGTTAGTGTCCCAGTTTTCCTACATCTCTTCCAACATTTATCATTATCTTTTCCTATCATCTTAGCCAATCTGATAGCTGTGTAGTGGAACTACAGAGTTATTTTAATTTAAATTTCTCAATCAATGATGAGAGAGCATTTTTTCATGTGACTATAGATGGCTTTAATTTCTTCATCTGAAAATTATCTGTTTATTTTTAAATCATTTATCAATTGGGAAATTACTTCTATTTTTATAAATTGGACTCAGTTCTCATATTTTAGAAATGAAGTCTTTATTTGAAATACTGGCTATAAAAATTGTTTCTAGCTTTCTGCTTTCCTTCTTTTCTTGGTTGCATTGTTTTTGTTTTTGCAAACCCTTTCTAATTTAGTGTAATCAAAATTGTCCATGTTGTATTTCATAATGTTTTCTATTTCTTCTTTGGACACAAATCTGTCCCTTTACCAAAGATCAAACTAACCTTTGATATCCTAAATTGTTTATATTATAGCAATATAGTATAGAGTTTTATGTCTAAATCATGAACATATTTCATTCTGATTTTATTTTAAGGTATGAGATGCTATTCTGTACCTAATTTCTGTCATATTATTTTCTAGTTTTCCCAGCAATTTTTTATCAAATTGTTAATTCTTATCCCAGCACTGAACTTATTAATGAAAGAAAGAAATAGTCCTGGGTAGATGGGGTCAATCAATACATAACTTTTAGAATATAGATTTGGGGTGAATATACATTGAATTAACCTTAAAGTTTTGAAGAAGTTATGAGTGTCAATAGTAGAAGTATAGTTAGCAATTCCATGTCATAAGTAGAGTCAGGTCTCAATAAATCTTGAAGAGGGAGGGAGTTGGAAATGAAAAGTTTCAGGATAAAAGCAGCTATGGAGCATGCATCCCAGAGAGCACAGTGGATAGTTAAGTAGATCTGGAATGAGACTTAGGTGACCAGGAGCAAGCAAGTGGGCAGCAAATAGCATTGTACAACAACCAGGGGGTTCAAAATCACTGGATATCATGAGGTGAGAGTATGTAAACAACTAAAGAATAAATCCAAGTAGATCAACAGTGGCTAGAGTGAGGTCTGTTAAGAATTAGGTAATCAAACTGTTTGAGATGTCCAACTTTGTAGCAGGTAATAATGTTGTGCCATATGAAGTTCGGGAGGCCCAAATAATAATATGTAATAATAAGAGAAGTATTGCCTCAGATTGTGTGGATAGGAGGAGAAAAATGGGAATTTTGAGGTAGATATGACCTGGGAGCAACATCCAGAGTACTAGCAAAGGTCTAGGATAGAAGACATAGTCCACCAGCCATCAACCTGTATATGGGCTGGTGCTGTGATCAGTGGCAAGGAATTACAATCAGGAGACCTAGACCTGGTGTAGACTCAAGATTTCCAAGGAAGTCTCTGGGGGAAACATAGAGATTATTTGTGGGTGAGCTGGACCTTGATACTAAACTGAGTTGTAGCACTCATAACTGAACACAATACTCTAGATGACATTTGGTGAACTTTTTGGGCTACCAAACCACATTGTGATTTCTAGATCTTTTCAGAAAAAAGTTCCATCTTGAGTCTCCTTCTAGCTTTGGTGTCCTTTCTGTTTTCACTTTTATGTATGTGTTTGTGTATAATAGAGTTAAAGGTGGAAGAAGAGTTGGTCAAAAAACTTCTGACTATCTGACCTCTCTCCTCATTTTCTACCCTTCCCCCCACCAGAAATCAAAGAAATGGAAGACACGATAGGTAAGAAGATGTTAATATGTTAAATGAAGCTTAATATATTCTATTCTAATTCTACATTCTATCATTCCTTTATGAAGTATAAAAAAATTCTCCTGGAATTAGAGAACAGTTATGTTTAAGATAATTAAAGATAAAAACAAAACAACAACAACAAAAAAAACTAAAGCAACTGGATCTTTCTAAATCAGAATACCCTCTCTAGAACACAGGTTCTCAAAATGTGGTTCAGATATTTCTTAGAAAGATGCAGGTCTGTGATACCAAAACTATTTTTCATAATAACATTAACATTTAATTTCTAATATGGCAAATATTTTCAGATATAGCCATCTAAACAAAAACTTAATAATTTTTAATAATGTAGAGGGAAGGAACCCTATACCAAAAAGCCTGAGATACATTGCTCTAGAGAGGTATGGTAGGAAGTTTTGGTAGGAAGTAGTTCAAAGATGTGGACTATGAACAAATAACCCTTGAGGAGAATTTTATCTTTGCCTTTCCTCTTGCTCCTTTTCCAGAGGTAAGAAAGAGTATGAGGGGGTTTCTTTCTCCTCTTGTCCACTGTTGTTATGGAGATTTTTATGAGAACTATGTACTCGGACACTGTACCCAGGAAGGAGCAGACAATCAATGGAGGCAGTTTTGAGAAGCCTGACAATCCTGGCAATCTGTTGTTGAACTATAATGAGGAGCAAGCCCAAGAAGCTCAGCTGAGGCTTCCAGACCAATAGAGATTCTATATCATGCAAAGGGTCTTGCACCTGTACGAAGAGGAATAATTTCCTTTTTGATTGCCAAGATGAAAGAACTGATGACTCTAGGGAACTTTTGAAAGAGTGAATAGCTTTAGGTTAGGTTGGCTACAACTATCCAGGTGACAAGTTATGATTTCAGTGAGAGGTGAAAAAATCTTGTTCTTCATTCCAAAATCATGGTGATCTTAATATTACTATTTACCCAACTTCTGCTGGGAGTCCTTGGCAGACCATAGTTTTTAGTATTTGTTAGCATTTAGTAGATTAATATCCTGAGAGACTTGTCCAGTGGATCTTGTGAATTCGGAAGTTTTAGAAGTACTTCCAGATTGGTAGAGAACAGTGGTTGCAGCTGTTCAAAGCAACATGTCTATCAGAAGTTCAGGAACTGATAGAAGAGGAAACATCTTCATTGGAGAGAAGGGGAAAAAAAAAGATTAATCTGGGCTGTTCATTGGATAGTGTTGTCGTAATGTTGATGTAAAATGTAAAATGCCTAATTAGCAATATTGTTGGTTTGGCTTCAACTGATAGTAATAATAGTTATAAAATCAACTACTAAATGATATTCTTTTTAAAAATGATATTCTAATTGTTCTTTTAATAAACACTGTGATTATCCTCATGTTTGGATTTCCTCCAGATTTCCTTCCATGAATAAACTACTATCATACCCAAGTCATGTTTGCACATTGAGAACCTGTGCTACTTCTTCTTTCAGAGGAGGCCTTAGATTTGAGCAAAAAATATTGTGAAAGTCTAATGAGTCAATGAGTGTGAGAATGAGTATCTTAATACTGTCTCCTGAAACTAAATTTTATATAAGACCAAATGTTTAAATATAGAACAGGGAGTAATGAGTACTCCAGCTCTTGTACTTCCAGCAGTAGTGTCTCTGTGTTAGATATTTGGATTTTGGCAATTTGATAGTATTGGTATCTTAAGATTCACAGAACCTGGGAAACAGAAAAATTTCATGCAGTAGGAAAGTATAGATTCCCTGGATATGTAGCAGGACCTTTGCCTTGATGGAAGAGGGAACCATAAAGAATACTCTAAAAGTTTATTCATTCATCAAATATGTATTGAACTTATGTGTCAAATATTTATTTTTGCCAGGTTCTATATTAGGTACATAATTTAGTATAGTATTTAGCTTGGAGCAGATAAGTTTTGACAACTGTATTAACAAAAACTCAAATATATAAACCTTTAAAGATAATGTTTCCCATATTTAAGATCGGCAGAATAATTCTATTTATAGATACTACTTGTTATGTAGATAAAATTCCTTACATTCGGTTTAGATTTTTTTTTATGAATATATTTCTTTATGAAATTTCTTTGATTTTGAGTTTCCTTTCCCATTCAGCTATTTGGGAAAATATTTTATAGCTAACTCAACCTGGCAGGTCCATTAGGATGCAGTTCCCTTTTAAATCAGATGTTCCAGTAAGGTCTTGCTAAGGTTCTTTTATGGTCAAAGCAGCCAATTGGTTACACCTGCCCTGATCATTTTTCAAGCCAAAATTGTTTTATCAATGCTTTATGGCACAGAACTCTGAGGTTTCAACTGAGTACTAGTTGAAGTACTTGAGCAGATTCTAAAGCTCCTTTTGGAGAACAATTTTGGCCCTATGGTGGGGGCCCGCCTTCCCACAAAAGTGAGATGGCCCTCCATCTGGGCGAGAATACAAGTCAGCCTCCTAAATTTTCACAACAGAATGTCAACTCTGCCTCCCACACGTCTGGTATCTAAAGCATATGGATTCTACTTTAATCAACAACACAGAATATCAGCTCTTCAAGTACTCGTCAGAGACTTTAGCCAAGAATTGGCAATGCTCCAGCACTTGCTGAAAGCTTGCTTGAGACATCTGATGTTTGAAAGAGGCCGCCTAATGGGTGTGATTACTATCCTTTTTCTATATTCTGTAAAGTCTATCTCCATATTAATTTAGATAATTGGAAACTGTGTACCTGGGCCATGTTGTCTAAGCTCCCTGCAGATATATCTTTCCTAAGTTATTTAATATTTTCAAGAAGCTTTTATAGGGAGTCAACATAATAAGCATTCATTTGAAGAACATTTCTCTACTTTTGGCAGTGGCTGAGTTAGGGACATTGTCTGTTATGTTACCCAAAGTCCCTCTTACGAGGATTTGCACAATAAATTTCTCTTAGAATTCAGTGCCAGGAAAGTTTGTCCCTCTAGAACTCATATCAGACAATAAGAATTACATAGCTGAACATGTTTCCATTTATATCCTAGTTGCCAGGAAGCTCAGAGCTAAATGCAGCATTCAACTACAGTTGCTAATTCATTTTAAGTGCTTGGTTCGATGATTTCTGTGTTCTGTTTGACATGTTTTCCTTTTAAATATTTTTATTTTCTATTTTATATGTGTGTAGCTTTGGAAACTACCACTGAATTTATCGAGAAGAAGGTAAGGTATGACTCTTCAGAACTTTGGAAAAATCCATGAATTTGTGGATGAGGAGGATTGTCTCCATCAATATAGGTTGGAATCATTCTGTCTTAGATGATATTCTCTTTAAATTGTGGCCAAATATATTCATCCCCTGGTACCCAACTCACTCTGGAGATGTGTCTCTCATTGATCCCCAGATCATATAGATAGGATCTGGAACTGATGTCTTTCTTGCTAAATAGGAAGAATTCAAGTCTAGGGTTTACCCTCTGATGTCATGGTAGCATAAGGGGTATAAATTTCAAGTAACTAAATAAGCTATATTTTTTTCAAAGCACATTTGGAATTTTATACGCATAAAGAATACCCAGTGAGAAAACTCACTTGACCAGTGCAGCCTTACACCAACTTTGCACTTTAAAATCTTAAAAAATTGGGGCAGCTAGGTGGTGCAGTAGATACAGCACCAGCCCTGAGTCAGGAAGACCTGGGCTCAAATCTAGTCTCAGACACTTAACACTTTCTAGCTGTGTAACCCTAGAGAAGTCACTTACCCCCAATTGCCTCAGGAAAAAAAATCTTAAAAAAATATCTGGAGCATTTAAAGACTAAATGACTTATCCTGGTTGCCCTCATCAGCATGAAACAGGAAGTACTTGTATCCAACTTTTTCTAATTCAGAGGCCATCAGTCTATCCATTATGTTACAGCTCTATCTTACACTAAGATTTAATTTTCAACTCAAATTGACTTACAGATTTTTGATTCAATTTTATTTTCAATTTTTAATATTCTCCCTTCTGCCTCCTCTTTTATTAAGAAAATGAGGAAAACAAACATGTATACAAATAAACATAGTCAAACAAAACAAAATTCCTGCATTAGCTATGTCAAAAAATATGCTTCAGTCTGCACTTTGGATCCATCATCTCTCTATTTGGAAGTAGATAATTTGTTTTGTCATTCATTAGTTTTCTTTGGGTTCCATTGGACTCACATTTTTTATGACTTTTTTCAATTCAGCTCAGTTGAACAAATATTTATTAAGCACCTACTATGTTCCAGGTATTATGTTAGATATACAAACATGAGATAGCCGCTGCCCTCGAGGAGCTTACATTCTCCTTGAGTTGAATACACAGTAAGTAAATACAAAGTAATCTCAGAGCAGGGGAGACAATAATATTTGGTAGTTAAAGAATAGATTGGCATGAGGGATGTGCTTGAGTTGGTTTAGAGACTAGAAAATTTGTTTTGGAGATCAAGAAATGCTATACATTTATAAAATCTGATGCTATGCTGTTTAAAACACATATCACTAAGCCTATGCAATGGTATCTTTATTTCATCTATTGCATAAGCCTGCTGATGGGTCTATGGGGCTCCAATTCTCTTTCTACTCCAATCCAATTTCCTTTCAGCCAGAAAAGTAAAAATGGTTTTCCTAAAGCACAAGTTCCTTTTGTTCCCTATTGACTCCAGGATCAAATACAACTTCCTTTCATGTCCAGTGTCATTTGTAACCTGGACCCTCCCTCCCAACCCCTTTTTAATCTTGTGATACTCAACTTCCTGACATGTACTTTTTGATCTAGTGACACTGGTTTCTGTGTTATTCCTGGAACAAGATACCCCATCTTTTAGCTCTGATCCTTTTCTTTTGCTAACCTCCATTCCAGGAATATTTTTTTCCTTCATCTCTATGTAGTAGTTTTCCTGGCTTTTTTACATTCCAACTAAAATCTCATCGTTTACAGGAAGCTTTTCCTAATTGCTCTTAAATTTTAGTGTTCTTCCTCTCTTATTTCCTATTATTCTCTATATAGTTTGTTCACACATATTTGTTTTCTTATTGTTTCCTCATTTAGATTGTGAGTTCTTTGAGGGCAGGGATTGCCTTTTATCTCTTTTTTGTATCCCCAGTTTTTAGCGCAATGCCTGACACATAGTAAAAGTTTAATAAATGTTTATTGACCGATTCTTCTTAACATAATTCTATGATCAGTGTTAGAGAGTTAAGACATCTAAGGAGGTTATCACCTAGACAACCTGATAGAACAATAATAATATTCTTGGTAATGAAAGAAAAGAGATCCAGATTAATCACATTATATCAATTCAAGTAATTCACCCTAAGGATAAGAAATTTCCTTTGGTTGTAGAACATTGTTGAATGAAATGTACTTTAAATTAGTATTAGATTTATTTTGAGTTCATTTATTCAGTTTTTCCCACTTGAGATTTTTGCTTAGTGACTGATAAGAAAATTGATTATCAGCCAATGTTGAGAGAAGTTCAAAATTAGGTGGATTTTTCAATACTTTAATGATAGAGTATTCTTTGGGGATATTTCTTACACAGAGTTCTTATGTTTTGACTTTTACATAAATTGTATAAAATAAACCCTATGCCTGCACTCATGATAATTCTGGCCTGAAGTATTTCATTCTATTAGCTCTTCATTGATTTCTGGAATTCCATTATTATAGATTAATTCTTGAAGTACCTGTCTTTTATTAAAATACAAATGCTTATAAAAGGGGTAACATATATGGTAATAACTCAAATTTACATATTACTTTCAGGTTTACAAAGTGTTTAATTAAAAACACTCCTGTGAATTAGGTGGGTCTTGTGGTATAGAAGTTGCCTTGTTAGTACCAAGTTCAACAGTTTTTGGGGAGAGAGAGAGAGAGAGAGAGAGAGAGAGAGAGAGAGAGAGAGAGAGAGAGAGAAGGAGGGAAATATGCAAACATTTATATATAAGCAAGATAGAGTCATGATACATTGGACAGAATCAAAAGGGCGAGATACTAGTATCATGAGGGTTTGGGAAAGACTTCTAGGTGGAATGAAGGGGGAAAATTAAGAAACTACTCTGTGCCAAGTAATGTTCTAAGCATTTTATGAATAGGTCATTTGAAACTCACAATAATCATGTAGGGTATATATTATTATCAATACCTATTTTTATAGTTGAGCAAATTTAAGTGAACAGAGGTTAAGCCACTTGTTCCAAACCACATACTTATTAAGCCTTTGAGGCCAGATTTTAACTCATATCTTTCTGATTCCAGGTCCAGTGCTCTATTCTTTGTGCTACTTGACTGCCTGACATTTTAGCTGAGTACTGACAGAAATTAGGGAAACCAGGTGACAGAGATGAAAAGGGACATAATTCCAAGTGTTGTTAATAGCCAGTGAAAATGCCCAGAGTTGGGAGATAAATTTCAAGGAACAGCAATAAGGTCAATGTTACTACACTGCAGGGTACATGAAAGAGAGTAAGGTTTAATAATGGAAAGATAAAAAATGGTCAAGTTATAAAAGGACTTAAATTTAATATTTGATCCTGGAGGTGTTAGGGAGCCATTGGAGTTTATTGAATAGATATATGGCATGGTCATACCTCTGCTTTAGGAAGATCATTTTGACAGCTGAGTGAAAGATAGATTGAAGTGGGCAGAGATGTCTAGCAACCTTAAATCCATTTCTGTTTAAGAAGGAGTTAAAATAAAACTCATGTACCAATCATTTAAGGGATTGGGTAACTTCTTTATTTTCTGCAAAAAAAAAAAAAGTCTGTTATATTTATATAGTTACCTTGAGTACATAGTATCTGGAAACTCTTTAAGTCTCATTTGTGTAGACACAGAAATATATTATCTTCTGATGTTTCCAGATGAGTCTCTGAGTGCTGAGTTATGAGGAAAAGAGATGAATTGTGATAAGACTGCCAATATGTAAGCTCAAAACTAAAGGAACTGACCCATATTGGATTAGGAAACCAAGGCTCAGAGGAGTTAGGTGTCCAACACCTTACTATGAATTAAATGTAAACCAGTAATACATACTAATTACTAAACATATCTGTTCCCTGCCTATACTTTCATCAGGAATGACTTTAATTTGTAGTTGGCTAACTATCATAAATAGCAAACTACTCCACTATATTTGTCAAGAAAATCCCAAAAGGGGGACAAAGAGATGGACGTATGACAGAACAACAAAACTATTAAGAATTTTGTGTAGATGAAGTACTAATTCACATCAGAAATTGTAGATGTTTATATGGTCACCTTTTATGGTTTTAATAGACTTTGGTATCTTTGTTTTTTTTATATATTAATCCTCCTACTGTCTTCATAGTCGTGTCATCCTAAGGATATATTTCATCCAATCTGGCTGAATCTCCTTGTTTTTATATACTTTACTGTCATTTCTGCTTTCTTTATCAGAAAACCTGGGATTGATATGGAAAAGTCCAGATTTAAGGATTCATTTTTCTAGATAGAGACAATAGTTTGTTATAATGATTATACATACATATATATATATATTTTTTTTTTCAGTTTTCTTCTGTGGTCTTCTTTCAAGTTCCATTTTTAAAGGCCTTTGGATGTTTTGCTTGATTGGCTCACTTGCCAACAGATTTTCTTTAATCTGGTTTTACTCTTCACTGCCTCTCTCATTTATGAGGCAAAACTGCTCTTAACTATCCATTCTCATTTTTCATGGATTTTATAAATTGGTCTACATGCTAGTCCTATATTAATTTTTGGTAACTATCTCCCTCAAATTTGGCAATTTAATTAGATATTTGCTGATAAATGTGACTTCCAGACCCTTTCAGTATTCTTGTTGTGGCAATTAATTTATATTGGCTTAACTTCTGTCTAAAATTATTATGGTTGTTGTTGATGTAATTTTAATTATCCATTTCCTATTTTTGTTTTTAGTTGCTAATTTAAAAGGTTCAGAATTAAAATTGTGTCAATTATGTCCCATCTTTTTCTTATGTTTTTTTTTTTTTTTTTTGGAAGGGGCATTAATTTGTCCTCAGTGATTCTTAAATAATTTCTTCTTTACGTGTTTTCCAGATCACTTGTTTTTAGTATTAGGTATCTTACATTTTCTTCTTCCTTTTTCTTTCTTTCTTCTTCCTTTTTCTTTATTCTTTTTCCTCTTCTTCTTCTTTCTCTTCTTTTTTTTCTTCCTTTTTCTTTCTGGTTATTCCTCTCCTCCTCCTCTTCCTCTTCCTTCTTCTTTCTTTTGTTTCCTTCTCTTTACTAAAGAATCTTATGCTTTTGTTTTGCTATTTCTTACTTTCTTGTGCGAATCATTGATTTCTATTTGATCTAGGTCAGTTTTCTGAGAGTCTTTTATTTGGAAAAAGTCTACTACTTTTTTCTACATTATTATTTTTTTTTCAAATTCTTTCCTTAAGAGCTCTTATTTTAGTTTAATTTTATTTCTTGTTTTACTATAGGTATTCATGTAGCCCTGAGGAAAATTCATTATTTTTGTCTTTGAGTCATTACTTATAGCTACAGATTTGTTTACATCTTCTTTTGGGGATATACAAGATATTTTTATTCTAGTTGGTATTTTCTTTAATTTAGTGATCTCCACAGCTTTAGTTCCTCAATTAGAGCTTTGACCAAGAGCCAAATTCTGCTCCATGTTTTCTTTGGATATATAGTCTGATGTTTTTAGTCTTAGTCTCATTCCCTATTATGCTGGGCTAATTTATTCTAGAATTATAATCTCCTGGATTTTTGCTATTCAGAGCTCTTGCTCTTCAGTGTTCTCTATGGAATCTCAGGACAGTGTGGTTGGGGTCTTAGAATCCATGTTCACCTTGATTGTCCTAGTCGGAGCATTACACATTACTCTTAACACTCAATCTTACACAGGTTTCCAAGGTACCCAATCTGTGGTTTTCTGACTATTTCTGTTGATCTTCCTGGGATTTGGAAGGTGGAGAGGGAAAGACTTCTGCTCTTCCTGATTCCAGATCCAGAATATCCTAGAGTACACATGTCCCTGGCTCATCTCTGATGGGATTAGGAGGTTGCTGACTTATTGTCTGTGCCAGTCTAGGTTTTTACCAATGACCTCCTTTCTTATTTCCTGTGGGCTTCTGACTGATTTTATGTTAAGTTCTCTGCTAGAAGTTTCTGTAGTTTTTCATTAGATTTCTTAATCATTGTTAAGTTTTGGGGAAATTTCAGGTTTTGCTGGAAAATATAGCAATTAGGAATACCAGTTACTATTTAGGTAGCCATCTTGCACAAAAGTCTTTTGACTTCATTTGCAATAAGAATGTGAAGGTTGATATGATTTATTTTTTTCAGCAATGTGTTACTCATTAGTCAATAGATAAGTATCTCAGATTTAGAGTACGAATAATAAAATTAAAGTTTATTGTTATCCTAAAAACTAGACAATTTTGAGAATCCTTTATTCTCCTTCCCATCACTCTGGGATCATCACTAAGGAAATAGAAGAGTGTCTCATAGGAATGAGAAAATTCTTTGATGGATTTACAAAGTCAAATAAAAAGTTCATTGCTAGATGGATAGGTTACTTAATGATGATGTACCTCTTTGTAGTTAACTCAACTGACTTTTGGAAAACTGACCACCTATATACCATGATGACATTTTGAAGGAGTATTTGAAGGTGAAGATCAGTTGTTCATTATTAAAGAAAAATGTTATTAATTTTAAAAAAAATTATGCCAGAATGTGTTTCTTGCTATTAACCCCCCAGATACCAACCTGTTTATAAAAAATAAAAGCAGTTAAATAAACTAATTGACAAAATGACCACATCTTATATCAGAGGCAACATTTCACTATGGTGGTCCTTCACCTTTCTTTGGATTCTATCATTTATATTCTTTATGTTCAGGATTGAATATTGCAATTAATATGAATGTGGCTGTCTTTCAGAATTGTTTCTTTTACATTAGTAGAGCCACTGTGTATATTGTTCTCTTATTTTTTGTATATTTGCTCAATATTAGTCCATACAAATTTTCCTATATTTCACTGCCTTATAATTTGTTACAATAAACTAGAATCACTTTATCAAGACATGAGGATAGTAATAGGGACCGAACCTATGATTTCACTGGTATAAGGATAGTTTGGGTGAGCAAACTCCTTTTAAAAATGCTAATTGATTTCTTTACAATTTAAAGTCTTAGAAAATTGTATACAGCAAAGTATGAAATGCTTAGTCTGTTAGTCTCATTGAAACCAAACATTCCCTGGTGTACCCCAAATCACATTAAAATGCAACTGGAAGAATTCAACAAAATAAACACAAATACAATAGATATAAAAATATTGATATGTGGTTTTCTGTTATGTGCTCATAAAGATCCTTATTTAAGATTTAGTTGCTCTATTTCTATTTGAACTTGACACCACAGGTATACAGCATTAAATTAGATGGCCCAATAGATAGAGCATTAGCCCTAGAGTCAAGAGGACTCAGATACTTAACATTTGCTAGCTGTGTGTGTTTTCTTGGTTCTTTCTTTTTTCCCTACCTTCTGTCCACATAGAGTATCATATCTTTACCTGTGAGTTCTGTGCCCAAAGAAAAGTAAATTTTGATGGCTGAAACTTTATCTGACATTTTCATGTTTATGGGCTAGATTTTTTTCTTTTTTTCCTAAGGACTATGCCTTGAACACAAATCACTCTGGTACTTATTGATTGATCAACTATAGATTGCAGGCCAACCTCCACTGAATTAGTGTTTGGACCCTCACTGATTTAGTTTTGGCCCCAAAACCTGAAAGTCTTTCCCTCCCAGATTGATACATATATATATATATATATATATATATATATATATATATATATATATGTGTGTGTGTGTGTGTGTGTGTGTGTGTGTATGTGTGTGTGTATGTATATATATATATATGCAGATATTTCTGCATATTTTATACATATGCCTCCTTTCTTCCCTAGCCTTAGTCATTGATTTACAGTGTCTCAGTCAAGCAAAAATGTTAAAGTCTTTAAAAAGTCCAAGGTTTTTCTACTGCCACCAGGTCCATTTCCCATGGTCCTGACCATATTTTGCCTCTAGACCTAGATGGTCTTTGGAGGAGGAAATGGGAAGGTGACCTTGCACAGCCCTCCCTCACTTCAATCCAATTCATTTGCATGTCATGGTATTACCTCTGTAATGTCACAATCCTCTTTGAGAATGAAGGACAAACAACAACAGCAACAATATAGTTATATAATACATCTGTAAATATTCACTAATGATACATTAAGATGACACTGATTTTTGTTTACTCATAATTAATGAAGCATCAATTATTAAAGTATTTTCCATTATGCTTTGTGAGAATGATTTATTAGATCCTTTTTAAGTGACCTAGTTGAGAACAACTCCTGACTGTCTTTACAATAAAATATACAAAAAGAGGTTTGATTAGAGATAGTAAGGGCGGGGAGAAACAAATACAGAGGCAAGAAAGTTTAAGGAAGGTAAACTAAGGCTTCTGGGAAATGGGGGAGCAATATGAAAAAAGAGAGAAATGTCAAGAGGAAGAAGGATGCTAAAAGACAAGATGGACACAAAAATTTGGTTTTATTTCATTATTGAGGATCAGCAAAGCATTGTGGATATAAGTGGGTTATAATGAATGCAAAGGATTTCTATTGACAGGTTGGTCATATCAGAAATAAATACAAAAGCAAAGTTATAAATATGGAAATAGCAGATAGTGATGGGATGGGGACAATGCTGACAAGAAAATCAAGAGGTTGATTTGAGTGGAGGAGGTCATACAAAGAAATATTAGATAGGGCCAGTCGTGGATAAGGTGTGTGTGTTCTGTAGCCAAACCCTTCAAAGTACTGAATGCATATAGCACCAGTGGTAGCTAGAATTATCTTTTAAGTTAGTAAGGAAATGCATGCATGTATCTATAATAAGTTAAGAGTTCTTATTACACAAATTTAGTTTTCCTTATCTTGTCCATTTGGGACTTTAAGAGCCAACTCTGGTCAGATTTAGATCTGGAAAGAACATTGGATGCCATGTAGTCCAAACTCCTCATATTTACATGACTGAAATTGAATCCAGAAAGTAGAATTTGCCTAAAGTAAAAAAGGGAGTAGTTTTGGAAAGCTCATTTCAAACCTCATATTTCCAACTCCATGCCCAAAGTTCTTTCTATTGCACCAGCTATCTCTCTGAAAAAGAACTACACTTAGAAGTAAAAGACTTGGTTTGAATAAGGCTTTCTCATTTACTAGTTGTGTAAGTCATAATTTCTCTGAGTCTCAGTTTCCTCATCTGAAAATATGACTCTCCACTTATCTCACAGGATTATGTTTGTACATGTTTATGCAGTGCTTGCTTACTATATATCAGGAACTATGCTAAATTCATTGATTCTTATCTCATTTGGTTTTTCACAACAACTCTGGGAAGTAAGTGCTATTATTCTCCTCATTTTACAGAAAAGGGGACCAAAGCAAATAAAATTTTAGTTATTTGTCCAAAATGACATATATAGTAATTGTCTGAGCTCAAATTTGACTTCAAGTCTTCCTGACTTCAGGACTGGTTCTCTATCCATTGTATTACTTAATTGCCTATAAAGTATTATAGAAATTCAAGTTATTATGTTTTGATCATTTTCAGGAAGTCTTAGGATATTTGGACTTAATGTCTGCTCAAGAATTTCTAGAGCTACTTAGTGGCTCAGTGAAAAATGAATGTTTTCATATGAAATCTTGTATTCCCTACCAGTATCCTCTGTAGAGCAACTATGAGTTTCTCCAAGATCAGAAACCGGATAGAAAACCATTGAGTAAATCTATGAACTTCTCTGAGTTCCTCTGTTCTTGGAATAGTGAACTGAGCCAAGCACTTTGAAAAGCAACCTGGAATCATGCCCAAAGAATTATTAAACCACCTATGCCCTTTGTCCCAGGAAAACAATTATAAGATCTATTTCCAAAGATGATTAAGGAAAAAGGAAAATAACCTGTATGTTTTAAAATGCTTAAAGTAACTGTCTTTTTGGTGACAAAGAACTGGAAATTGTGGAAACGTCTTTCATTTGGGGAATAGCTGAACAAATTGTGGAATATGATTGTGAAGAAATACTACTGAATTGTAAGAAATGATGAGCTCAATGATATTTGAAAAGCGTGAAAATTCATGCATGATAAAATAAGGAGAAAAATTAGCAGAACCTAGAGAATACTGTATACACTAACAGTAATATTATTTTAAGAACAACCAAATGAATACATTATTTTGACAATTATAAATATCCAAATTAAATTAAAGGACTTCGGAAGAAAGCTGCTATCTTCATTCAGAGAAAGAATTGACAAATAGAAGTTCATATAGAATAATCATATATATATATATACATATATATATATATATACATACATATATATATATATATATGTATATGCCTTTTTGTGTCTACTGATAGCTACCAAAGGGGTAAAAAAAAGAAATTTACACATTAACTTTGTCACATATTCAAAAGAAATAGCAATTGTACACAGTTGATTTGCAGGTTCATGTGCAATCACCTTTTTATTGTATTGTTATGGAAATGCTTGTTTTATTCCATAAATTAAAAATAAAATTAAAAATGAAAATGAAAGATTAAAAAAAGGAATAATGGCTAGGGAAGCCTAAGTTAAAGGAATTTCCCAAAAGTTTTTAGGGGAAAATTAAGCTTTTATAATTTCAGATGCAAAAATGTTGAGTTAATTATTTAATTTTTTAAAATATTGAAAAGTTCCTTTTTGAATTTAGGTTAACCACAGTTTTGTGCTGTGTCACTCTAGTTAATTTTCCAACTTTACAAACTTTCATTGAGTTGCTCAGTGTCTGAAAGGATTGCATTTATAATTGTAGCTTTCTAATCATTCAAAGAATGAAATTTTAATGCATATACAATGTTTTTGAGATGATTCCACAAGAAAAAAAAAAGCATTATAGAGACTGATCAGGTGATTGATAGGATCAGGGAAGGCAATCTCTTTTACTGATTCATGGGTTTGAGAGGATGTCACCTAAAATCTGTCACACAAACAATATATAATAATAGGGTGTTTACTCTTGTTAAAATTAAGATCAAAAATCTATTATTCAAAATTTATAAAGGCATGTAAATTGGCAAGAAATATAAATAATTAAAATTTCAAATGATATCTTTATGTTTGTAGTATTTATATTTCTTCAGTTATTAAAAACTTAAAATTACACCAAGACTTTTTGGGGACATGTTAAAGTTTTGCAACACTATAATTGTTTTTTTCTCCCTTTCTAGGGACAGCCAACATCATGGATGAAAACTGATGTATCGTATTCTCTAATGGCTAATGCCAAGCATTGGTCCAAAGAAATTTGTATCATTAATGTTAGTGAAATTTCCTTTTGGTATGTTAAACAAGTAAATTTAACGTGAGAGTCATTGAGAGAAAATAGAAATTTAAAAGGCCTTTTAACAGTCAATTTCAAGTGTAACTGTGCTTTAAGATATGACTTACAGTTTTGTTGGTTCAAAATTAGTGTTTTGGGACGTTAAAGAAATCTCATACAGATAGTCTTCTACTAGAAAACTAAAATGATTTATTTCTTCACATTGGGATATAGGCCAATATTTTTCTTAATTATAAACATAAAATATGACTGAAATAAATCTGTGAACTACTCTGCAGACAAATGAGGGCAATGAATTTAAAAGTGATGAAAGTAAATAAAGTAAATGAGCTTTTGGATATGTCAGTCTACAGCAGAGGAATAAGCAGGATGAGGACAGTTACAGGACTCATGGCATGGTAAACACTTATATTTGAAATATTTCATTCTTAGGGGTATTGTAGAAGGGTTTGTAGCGAAAAAAGTACCATAGATGGCAATAGTGATTATAATTTTTGCTGACCAAAAATTTATTAATATGATCAAAAAATACTTGTATAATATTTGTCTTCTCTGTCTTTAAAATGAGAGTTCTTATCCTGAATTTTTATTGTCAAAGGGAAAGTTTGTCATAACTTTTCACCATATTTATTGGGGGAAGAGGGCAGAGTCTCTAGATAATGTGATTTATACTTCTGGCTTTATCTAATGTGAGTTTTGAAATGTTAAATAGTGTTTTAGAATATAGATCAATGACAGTCTCAAAGTATTTAGAAGGAAGGTAAAGGAAGAGAGACACAGCAAAAGATACAACTGAAATGGTATTTGCATAGCTCACTCTTCAGCAAAGAATATAAAGGCCGCTTGACTACTTTTCAGCCTATTTTGGGGTCTTCAAGGTATTCTAGGACCCCCAGAGCTCCAGAGACAACTATTCCATGTTTTCACAATCCAAATTCATGTGAATCCACCATATAGTATGTTCCAAATTCTTAGTTTACTTTTAGGCTATTAAACTTTAGTGCTATTAGAATTTAAAAGTACAGTAAGACTTTTGGAAACCCCCAAATATACAGCCTTTATCAGACAATCCTTTACATATATATATATATATATATATATATATATATATATATATATATATATATATATATATATATAATCACCTGGACAACAGAGTCTGCCCTTTTACAATGTTTGCAGACCTAAACATCACCACAATTCCAGTTTTTACTCAGTGTCTGGAAACTAATAAAATTAGTACTATAATTTCTACTAGGAAAGACATGGTAATCAACTCTCTTAGGGATTGACTCATAATACTTCTGATTAACTAAACCAAAATTACCTTCTCTTGCCATCACTCATAGATAAGTTGTCTCCCTTGATAGAATATAAGCTACTTGAGGCAAGATGCCATCATATTTGAATCCCTAGAACATAGAAATTGCTAGGTGATTAAGTAAATAGAGTTCCAAGTCTGGAGTCAGAAAGATTTGAATTAAAATCTGATTTCAGGGATTTATTAGCTGTGAAACCCTGGATAGTCCATTAATCTTGTAAGCCTCAGTTTCCTCAATTGTAAAATGGGATATTACTACCACCTACACTCTAGGATTGTTGTGAGGATCAAGTAGGGATAATAATTGTAAAACACTGTGTTAATTAATGTGTTGCAGCTTTTTCATTTCCATCATGTACTTTCCCATTGCCCTTTTGGACAAAATAGCTGTCAAAGTAACTGAAGAGCTGTTACATGAATTTAGAACAAATTTTTAAAAATGTTTTTGTCTTACTCTCAAAAGAAAGAATTAGAAGAAGTGGATGGAAGATGCAAAGAGGAAGAGTTCAGCTTCATATAATGAAAAACTTCCTAAACTAAGGCCTAACTGAAAGTCAAATGGGCTGTTTCAGAAGACGCAAATTCCATTGCTGGAAGCCCTCAAATGGATTCTGGATGGCCAAACTTCTGAAAGATGTTATAGAATGGTCCTTCTTAGGGACAGGTCCTATACATTATGACCCATGTGGTCCTTTCCAGTGCTGAAATTCTGATTGATTGGTCTCAGGTGTTTTTGAGATCATATATAGACTCAAATTTTCCTGATTCCAGGTACTCCACTATGCTATTTACTAGTCTGTGTCCTGGTCCTTCTTCTTCACCCACTGAAGACTTCTACAATTCTTCATAGACACCCTAGGAAATATCAGGTTCCTCTCCTAATCTGATCAGTGGTTAAAGCTCTTCTAATGATTTAACTGCTTTTTTGGTAAAATCGCATATTAGGAATTTTCTCTATTAGAGGACCTTCATTCTCTTTATAACTCATTTTTCTGTGCATATGTCAAACTCATTTATAGTTTTTCCCCTTTATCACAATGATATATACACCTGAAAATCAGTTTTTGTCCCAGGTCACAAGAAAACTTCAGTATTATTTGAAGACGGGGTGACTGAAAACTCACCTTATTCTACCTATATCTCAGAATTAGGACTGAACATCCCTTCTTGTTATTGGCTCATTGGTTAGCAAGGCACTCCAATTGTCCTCAAATAACTTTGGACTCTTAGCAGTGCTCCCAGGAAATCACTCAACTATTTCTTTATATTTGTGGTTCATGTTTGATTGGCAGTGTGCATGCTCAGGAAAGTCATTGGATTTGGAGTCGAGAGACCTAAGTTTGGAACCCAGCTCTGTCATTGTTACTTGTATAATCTTGGAAAGGTATTTACTCTTTCTGAACCTTGGTTTTCTCATCAGTAAATTGAGATTATATTAGGAGACCTCCAAATCTCCTAAGACTATAATTTTTATGGACTTTAGCCCACATGGGAGCTTTCCCATTTACCACCCAAATATATTATTGTAGACAAAACGTTGACATTTACTTGGTTTTGTAGTTAGCACAGCTTTCTGTTTGCCTGGGGTTCAGAATGTAAGTGTTGAGATGTGACCACGTAGCAGCTGGATCAAGTATTTTCAGTGGGCACACAATCATACCATTAAAGCTTTTTTTCTTTCTGTAACTATGTGTGTCTTCAACCTTAGAAACCCTCCAATCTCCCATCTCCTTTATCTATAATTAAGACCCCAAGCATAAGCCCTTTTACTGCACCTTTCCTCTATTTGTTAATGCCTCAGGCAATGCTGCTGGGAAGGAGCCTGAGTTGAAGACCTTATATCCACTTTTATGATATGTCTCTGTGAAGATATAGGTTTCCCCAAGAGCTTTTCCTTCTTCAGAAATAATCCTGGAATTTTAATGATTTTTTTTAAATAAAAGAACACTTTTTAATTTGAACTATGAGTATGGCGTTTTCATGCCTATTTATTTAAACAATCATAAAAAAATGTTCGTGGGGAAAAAATTAAGGATTTTCTCTTAGTTTCTTTCTAATAATCTAAATATGGCATTAGTACTTCAATAATATAAAACTTAGTGATTTCACAGGTATGGTTATTCTTCCCAATGACAGACTTTAATACCTCCATGCCATAAGTGTAACCTTTTCAGAAGAAATAGGATTTGAACCCACATCTCCAAGGGAGACTGTGTCCTTAACTCAGAACCTTAGACTGTTAGGCCATCCTGAGAAGGTACCGTGCACTATGAGCAAAACAGTAATGAATTAGTTCAGAAGAAAGGTTAGGTGCACAAAGTCAGAGAATCACCCCAATGCTTCATATGGACTATTTATGTCCAATTTGTGGAAAAGTATTACAAGATCATATTGGTCTGATCAGCCAAGTCAGACACACCTGTAACTTGCCTCTAACATAGTGATGCCATTTTGGTCCCCTTTGAGAACAAAGGACAACAATTAACAAAGGACAACAATCAACCAGATTCCTTGTCTATTGTATTCTCATCTTGTAGTGGCCAACCCTCTGATTATAAGCACTGAAAAGATTTATCATAACTTAGCAGTTCTAGAGCTTGAAAATCAGACATGTGGTCCATCATAATGTCCATCTTCACAGCCTTTTCAACTTGCTATTCTTCATATATAATATTCTAGCCCTAACATCTGTGTCTTTGCCCAAGCTGTTCTGAGACTGAATTGCAATTCTTTTCATCTAAACATTTAAAACCATTAACTTTCTATAAAGCTCAGTTCAAAATATTTATTTTCCACATGAGGACTATATTGATCCTTTAGCTACTAGTGCCCTGACTAGAAATGACTTTGTATTTACAAATGAATAATAATTACTATCATTTATATAGCACCTATTATGTGCTAGGACCTACACTAAATGTTTTACATACATATCATTTTATTGTCAACAGATTTGGGAGGGAGATGATATTATTATTCTCACTTTTTAGAACAGAAAATCGAGGCAGAGGATAAGTGACTTAACCATAGAGCTAGTGTTTGAGATCATATATGAACTCAAATTTTCCTGATTCCAGATACTCCACTATGCTATCTGCTGTGCCTATGCATGTTTTTTTTTCCCCATGAGACTGTTAGCTTCTTTAGGATAGGCCTATTTGACTTTTGTATTTCTATTTTTACTTGCACATTGCTTGACAAACAATGTGTATCTATCTAATACTCCTTAATAGAGGAGGACATAACAGAACTCTGCTCATTTTGGACTTCATTATTTCATGTAGCTATCCATATTTTTCGAAGATTGCCAAGCTCATCATTTTTTAAAGCACAGCAGTATTCTATCACAATTGTATACCAAAATTGTTCAGCCATTCCACAATTGATGGGCATTTCCTGTAATTTCAAGTTCTTTTGCCACCACACAAAGAGCTACTATAAATACTTTAGAACATATAGATTTTTTTCCCCTAATCATCATGGGAAACAGAATAAGTAATGGTAGTGCTGGACCAACGGTCATATAAGCAGATTAATAATTCTTTGCTCATAATTCTAGATTGCTCTCCAACATGTTTGAATCAGTTCATAGCTCCACCAACAGTGAATTTGCATCCCACTTTTCCCACATCTCCTCTAACATTTATTGCTTTCCCCTTTTTTTTTTCAAGTGTGAGCATAAATCATTTGCTACTATAATGAGGGTCTATGGTAACATTGACTACAATTTTAATAGTTAACATAAATAATTGTGTATTTATTTTCTTTCATTAATGAATTATTCATTATCAATGAATTACATATATAATTTCAATACTTAGTTACTTTTAGAAGATTAAAGAATTTAATATGATTTCTATCTAATAGAAAAGTATGAATAATTACTTCTGGGAAAAAAAGATTGTTTTATTAAATTAATAATATTTGATGAGCTAGGATAGGGGTTCTGAAAGAGCTAAGCTATAATTATATTAATAATGAAATATAAAAATATACTCCCTGATTGTTCTGGAATTTGAGGTGTTAAAATTAAATGTGTGATTATATTAAATAGTAGACAGAGTGAGATTGGTGACAAGTGTAACTCTATTACGTTTGAAAATGTTGTAATGGTTGTATACTAGACCAGAAAAGCATCTTAGCAATAAGGTAATTATAAGTCCTTATATTACATATGAGGAAACCAATCCATGCAGAAGCTAAATGAATTGCCAAAGGCCACAAAATAATTCCATGATTAGGCTTTTCTTTGGGTATAATTAGAGAAATCTCAGTTATCAATTCATATATCAAGTTACTTATTTTAACCTTGGTATTCAAAACAGTACCTTTTTAAAAAGAATTAAATGAATTATGTAACTTTTTTTTTCAAGAGAAGAATAAAAAGGTAAAATGCAATTAGGAGAGACATTTAAAGAGAGAACACTGAGGTATTATGTAGTTTCTATTTTATTTAAACTGTTATTTCACTATGACATGGCTCATCCTTCTAGGCATTCTTTCCAATGGTACAAGTAAAAATCACTCTTAAAAAAAAACCTATTCAATTCTTTTTCCATTTCTATCATAAATCTTTTAACATGACCCCTTGACTAAACTTTAAGTTAAAAATCTACTAGTGTCAGCAGTTTTCCTGGGCTATGCTCACTAAGAACTCTGATCTTTGGAGTCCATTTTTTAATGCCTACACCTGTGTTCTAATTGAAAGTTGCAAATGGCACAATGTCCTTCCTCTTTTAACTATTTTTTTTTCTTCAAATACCTAGTTTTAGGTAAGCCTTCAGTTCATCTTTTCCTTTCATACTTCTACTGACTGATTTTTTTTTCTATTTAAACAGAAAAAAATAATTGTGAAAAGAGAAAGTAACTGTAAATTTCTGCCTACCTAAAACACTCAATTTCATAATTAGGATTTTATTTTGGTAGCCAGTTTTTGTTTAAATAATTTCCTAGATTCTCTTCTCACAAAGAAAATCCCTGATCTATCTTCTTTCTGCTCCTTTCTTACTCAAACGTATTTCTATTTTGTAAATCTTTAAGATACAGTAATTTTCTTTACTGAAGAAGCAAGCCAGACCTTTATAAGATCTCTAATATCTAAGATTTTATGAGTAATTTCAAGGTTCCTTTAATACAAAACCTTTCTTTCTTATCTCACACTTGTATTCTTAAAAGTGTCTGTGCTTATTTTCTCTTCTGTTAAACTTTTAAATATGTTTTGAAGAAAGTTGAAGTTTTGTAGATGTAAAATTGGAAGGAACTACTTGAGTTCAGAGTTTTTCTTCTACCACCTCCTCACCATCAAAGATAATGTGACTCAGGCACAGTGATGTAATTAATTATCTGACTTGACTTTCTAATGTCCAGAGTTTCCAAAGCACTATCCCTTGAATGGTATCTTTTTTCTTCTTTCTTTGTGAGGATTTGTTTAATGAAAAAGTTCCTGACCTTCTGAAGCATCATTTTCCTCCCTCCTTTAGCCATCACTTAACAGATTAGGAGGTAGTATGGGAGAAGCTTCCTGTTGTTTTTAGCTTATACTCTTCAAAAGCTAGTGCATTCATCATTCTACTCCTTAATTGTAATGACCTATGACAAGCTTCTATTGATTATATATCCATTCTTCAAGTACAAATCTTAGCATCTAAGGAATCACATCTTACTTATCCAGTTTTCCTGAACATTAGCCAGTGTAGAAATGTCCTTTCATTAATTCAATATCAGTATGTTGTGTTATTAATGACTATGTCTGAAATTTTCAATAGGATCAATTTGAAACAAATTTCCTGAATTTTTTTCTTACAACTTAAATATTTGTAATATGTTATCCCTTTATTACTTTTTGCTTTACCCTTGCCAACAGATCACTATTCTCCTTTTGATACTGTGATCATTTTTATACTCAACAAACTAGAGATAATGTAGCAAGATCTAGTAAAGCATAACTTTCATATTTATTCTTCTATTAAAAGTGTGTCTTATGTGGTCTCTTTTAAAAAAAGAAGAAAATGTTTAACCAAATGTACTATTTCTATCTTATAATACTCTGAATTAAAAAAAAAAAGAAACAATTTTTTTTTTCCTTTCTTATTGAAGTTTTTGACCAGGCAATTTAAAAAACACCCTATTACTCTAGCAACATGCCATTATACCTTTTTTTGCCACTGAAAGGGTAAAAACATTTCAGACTTATGAAGTACATTTTGAAATTCAGAGCTCCTAAAATACTTAGATAACCAAAAATGCATTTTTAAACATAATCTCATAAAATAATTTATGCCATATAAAAGATGAACAAAGAACAATGATATAGCTTCAAACCTAGGCATTTAAAATTATCTAATATAGAGTAAGAGTATTTATCACTCTAAGGAATATAATGTTAGAAAATTTCAAGTACCTTTTGAGCATAAATTCAGGGGAAAATCTGTTCTTAGAAGACGCTATTTTCTATTCACTGAAAGCCCCTTGAAATTGCTCAAGATTATTAACCTTTTCACTAATTATGGCAACCATGTGATTTTGTGGAATTCAGAGAAATAAGATAGATATAAATCCACAGATAAAAACTGGAATTCAGTTTCATAGCTTGAGAAGGCCATTTAGCAATATAGTGTCAGAGCCAAAATTTATATTTAATAGCTTGTCAGGCCCAAATTCTGTTTGAAAGCAAGGTATGTAGAGAAGATTTTAGATAAATTAAATGCTTTTATATTAAATAGCATACATATACAAACATGACTCTGCATAGAGGGAATCAAAACACAAGTCTTTCCTCTAACACATACTGGATATATGATTAGAGGAAAGTCAGCAACTCAGTGAGCAATTCAACTATTAAAATGATAAATTATAGATAGATTGTCCATGTGCATTCATAGAAAGTGTTTCTCTGTGGAACATTTCTTAGCAAAGAAAATCATAATTATTGAATACACACACACACAAGATCAGAGTTGGGTGATCTTAGTAGTCGCCAAGTACAACCTTCATGTGAAAGGAATACTCACTTTAACCTATCTGAAAGATAACTGTTTATTCTTGAAGACTTCCAAACAGGCTAAATCCAACCTCTATTGAAGTAGCCAATTCCACATTTTGGCAGCTATAACATGAAAACATTTTTTTTTTTCTCATACATATTGGGATACATCTATTTGTTTGAGTTTTTCCAATGGCCTCATTATCTAAGGTCTCTTTCTTCCATCTATAGATAAATAAGTTACTTGATCATCTCCAAAGATGAGTAATAGTAATTTATAATTGCCCTCCTCCGCTCAATTTTATCAGTGTTGTGTATAATACCTTTATCAGTTACAATGCTCTAAGTCCTCTGAGATATAGATTCAGAAATAAAACAGGAATGTCACTTTGTCTCCTCACCAATTAAATATGGGAGAATATAAATTGGAGATTGAGAAGCAGAGGATGAGAAAAAATTCTGTAGAAGCAGATGCCCAAAAGTATAAAGGCACAAAGAGTATAGGAACAACTTTTGTTGTTGAGTCATTTTTAGTCATATCTGGCTCTTTGTGATCCATTTCAGGAGTTTTCTTGGCAAAGAAGCTAGAATGATTTGCCATTTCCTTCTCCAGCTCATTTTACAGTTGAGACAACTAAGGCAACAGGGTTAAGTGATTTGCTTAGGGTCGCATAAATAATAAATGTCTGAGGCTGGATTTGGACTCAGGTTTTCTTGATTCCAGGCCCTATAATCGATCCACTGCACCTTACTTTACTTCATTTGCATGTGAAGATATTTATAAGCTTAGAAAACAGGTCTCCTGAGAATTAGAAAGACCAAATAAGGAACTCTGAAAAGCCACTTCATTGTATCCTAATCTAGAACTGATTTACTTATGCTTTACGCATACTTAATGCTCCTTGAATTAGGTTAGAACAAAAAAATCTATCTTTCTTCCCACAGTAAAAGTAGATTAGCACTTTTTTCCTATATTGTGTAAAAAACTACCAAGTTATTAATCACTCTGCCCATCTTGGTGAAATCTGAGTATTTGCCCCCTCCATGTGGAATGTAATCATTTAGTGCCAATAAAATGCAAGTGTGTGACATAATTTTTATTCATAATGAGATTAGCTAGCACTGAAATTGTCCAGGATCTTTGTGCTTGGAGTTCAGAGTAGTTGCCACCAGATGGTGTTCTGTACAATTGAAAAGAAATCAAATGATAAAGATGTTTTTTGGCAGAGCCAATGACAATTTTTTAAAGTCAAATTATTATCTTTTATTTTGACAATACCCTCTTTCCCTCTTCTCCCCCTGCTCCCAGTGACTTATCTTTTATAACAAAGTTATTTTTTGTTTTATTTTGTTTTAAGGAAGAAGAGGAAAAAAAAAGATAAATTCATTGAAATAATCTGATTGCAATATGCAGTGTCTGACATCTGTCTTCCTTCCTCCTGCACTCCTCCTCTCCCAATCCTCCTATAGTTCTGTAAAATTCTGAAGCCTCTTCTTATATATCTTCTTTTGAATTATGCTTGTTCTTTGTAATTTTGTAATATTCATTTTCAATTGTTTTGTGTTTGTTCTTTCTATTTATTTTGTTATAGCCATTGCATACAATTTCTTAAAAATATAAATTCCTTATTAAAATAAATACTAAACTGGTCAACTCAATTCTTCAAACAAAGCTAGAAAACGAAAACATTATTTTTTTTTGAAAGAAAGAAATAATAAGACTCACCCTGTGAGTTTTTCCTTTAATATTGTTTATTTTTTCTTAACTAGAGAAAAACTGTAATACTTCTAGGACTCAGGCTCAAATTTACTCTTAAACCTCTGGAAAAAGTCAACACTTCACAGGGCATCTTTTGTGGTCTAGTTCTCTCTCTCTGTATGTCTTTCTATTTCAGTTTCCGTGTCTTTGTCTCTATATCTCTTCTTTCTCTCCTTCCTTTCTTCTCCTTATTAAAGCTGACCATCTCTCTAAGCTTCTACTTTACTTTGATGGGGAATCACTAATCACCAATCAATCAGTAGGTAACCTTTCATTAAATCCTTAAATAAGATCTAAAATTTCCTTTTCATTGTTTGGCTTTTAAAGAAATGCTGTAAATGTGAAACCAGTAGGCCTTAGCAAATGATTGGATATGTACGGTGAGGTGTCAAGTATGACTTCTAGGTTGTGAACCTGAGTGACTGTAAGGATGGTGTTGCCCTCAAAAATAACAGAAAAGATAAGAGGGGATAGTTTTGGGGAAAGATTATGGAGTAGATTTTGAACATCTTGAGTTTAAAATATTTATAGGACATTTACTCTGAGACATCTAGAAGTTGCTTGGGGATATAAGATTGGAGATCAGCAAAGAGTTCCTTGGGGAAGGATAGGTAGATTTGAGACTACTCAACAAATATAAGGTAATTAAATCCATGGAAGATGAGATCAACAGGTGAAGTAATATAAAAGGAGAAAAGTAATATAAAAGGACAAAAACCTGTGGGATTGTGATTTGGATAACGATCTTGCCAAAGAGACTGAGGATACTGAGGAGTGATCAGTTAGATAGAAGAAGAACTAGGAGAAAGTCTTATCATGAAAACCTAGAGAAAAAAACAGTATTGAGGAGAATGAGGTGATCAGCAGTGTCAAAGACTGCATAAACGTCAAGGAAAATGAGGAATTAGAAAAGGTCATATAATTTGGCAACTAAGAGATCACCTGTAACACTGGAGTTAGAAGTCACAAGCCTGACTATAAAAGGTTAAGAAGAGAGTGAAGAGATAGTGGAGGCATCTATTGCAGATAGCCTTCTAAAGGAGTTTAGATGCAAAAAAACAAAAGATATATAGGATGATAATGGAAAAAAGAAGAATTAAATGAGGTTTTTTTGAGGATTGGGAAGACACGGGTATGTTTGTAGACAATAGAGAAGGTAACAGCAGATAGAGAGAGACAGAAAATGAGTAAAAAGGAGAGATGACAGACTGGATAATCTGCTGGAGGCAGGATGGAATGATACCATTTGTGCAGGTAAAGGGGTTAGCCAAAGATAAAGAATAATGTCACTACATCATGTGAAACAGGAATGAGGGAAAAGATAGTGTTATGGGTCATATCAGCAATATGAGATGAGGAACAAGTAGCTCAAGACAAATGCCATATTCTCCCCCACCTTACTTTGGTAAAATATGAGGAAAGATTCTTAGTTGAGAAAGTGAGGTGGGGAAGTAAAAGGAGGTATCAAGAAGGAATGAAAAGTTTGGGTGAAACACTTTGGAGAATGGTATATTGAGTAGATAAGATAAGTAGAATTGGAAGGATTACCTAGCAGCAGTAAGGATCCTGTTGATCTGGTGTAATATAAATTTGTAATAGATCCATTCAGAAACATTGTGTGATTTTCTCCATTTTTATTCAGCACACACACACACACACACACACACACACACACACACATATATATATATATATATATATATATATATATATATATATATATATATATATATATATATATATATATATATATACACATAGGAATGTGGGTGGAGGATGGTAGGAATGATCCAAACATGAAGCTTGGCAGGGTGCAGGCCACAAAATGAAATGGTTGTGTATCCTTTCTGATCTTCTTAAGTTATTACTGACCTTCACTAGTCTGCTTACAATCACATAAAAGCAAAACCAAGTTCATGTGTGCATACTTTGAGAGCCTGAGTGAGTGAAAAAGACAAGCATTTGATTCTGAAATCTAATTTTTAATCAATATCTATCATGCAATTTTTACTAATATTTTGAAAAACTGGGGAATTAAATAAAAAATTTTTGGGTCTTACATTTGCTGGATTTTAAAAAGTTGCTCATATTGAGGTTACTTGTAAGAAAAATCCCCACATATAACAGTGAAGGGAAAGAATTCTATTGTATGCTTTAGATTTCAAAAGCATTGAGCTCAAATCCCTTCTGAGGGGACATTTTTTAATGAAAAATGCATCAGAGCTTTATTATTATGGTCAAGTAGACAACTCAACTTTCAACGTTTATTTTCATCCCACATCTTTTCTATTTAAGGCAAATATTTTTTAAAATATTTAAAGAATATTTACAGTAGGAGAACTTCTGGTTGCTGTGCTCTCTCTATGCCTTTCCTTTTACATAATTCTAAATAGCAGATGGTAGAATTCAGAGGACAGGGAATTTAACTCATTCTTTTACCTCTTATTCATAGCTTCAAATTTAGAAAGTCAGACTCAAAGGAAAGGAGAAATGTGATCAGCATAGTTTGTACTATATTTTCTTTCTACTTCTCTACTTTATATGAGTAAATATAGTCTTATCTTTATACTGTTGAAGTGCATTTTTATCTTATTTTACCTTATTTTTTATGCATGAGAAATATTTTGGATCTAGTTATTGGCATCCCATCAAATTCACATAGGCTTTCAAAGCTGATTAGATTTCAGTTGATCTTTCCAAACTCTTAAAAAAAACCTATCCTGAGATAAAGTAACAGTTTAACACATTCACAGTTTCCTTCTGGCTTTGACAGTCAACAATTCTTACTTCACATCAATGCTGGGCAAAATGTTCTTAGTGGTCATGGTAGTGATAGTGATGGTGGAGGTGGTGATGGTAATGCGCTGTGTGTGTGTGTGTGTGTGTGTGTGTGTGTGTGTGTGTGTGTGGTGTATGTATGCTGAATTGAGGCAGGCAGAGTTACAAAGTTCAATCCATCTATTTTACAAATTGGGAAACAGAGACCCCCAAGACAATAAATAATTCGTTCAAAGATTCAAGTTTACACCAACAATAACTGGCAGGCCTGAAATTTGAACCCAGGTCCTCTGATTTAATGCAATATTCTTTTCATTGCATCTTACTACCTCTCAAAAATAGAACCCAAGAATGCACAACGCAGCATTATAATATTTTTCAGCCTAAGCCTCCTTTGTAATTTTTTTTCCTTTTCAGGAAGGAGGAAATTGGGGAGGGAAAATCTTTCCCCCAATGCATATCAGCAAGTCATCTATCATTTCCAGTCTTAGAAAGTCACCTAGATTACTAAGAGGTGAATTGATGTTGATGGTTACATGGATAGTATATGTGAAAGTCAGGAAGTGAATCAAGATCAACTTGGTTGTAATATTTCCTCACAATGACAAAAGGGACTAAGAATGTACAGGATCAGGAAAACAAAGGTCAAATGCATCAGGTAGTTGGAACTTTGTTCTTAAATAAACATGTCACAGTAGCAGGCATTCTCTTACTCCTCTAGCCTCTGATTTCCTTGGGGACAGTAAGCACTGGTGAGATATAGATAGTGATGATAATATTGTTACTTCTATGTTTTTCTCATTCTACTTACTAAGTCCCATTTTGAGAAATTGTGGCAACAAAAGGGACAATATATTTTATAGTGATCCCACAGAATAAGTGTTATTGAATCTGGTAATCTATGGAAAGTAAATTATATTAAATATTATTTAATGTATTTTTATGTGTTCTGATAAAGTCACAGAGTCTATAGTTGGGGTGAAACAAAGAACTCTGTAGTTCAAGAGAAATAGAGGCAATTTTCTGCGCCTTAAAAGAAGGCAGGGTGCAATGGATAGAGAGGGTTGAAAGTGTAGACAGAAAGAACTGGGTTTAAATCTCATCGTAGGCATTTTCTGGGCTCAACATTTTATATCTTTTATCCTAATTGTACTTATCTATATAATATGAATTATAACAACATATACTTCACAAGGTTGTTGTGATGCTCAAATGAAATAATGTATATAAATCATTTTGCACATCTTAAAATACTATGTTGTTATTAGAAGAAAACTGGAAAAGCTTTGTGCTAAATGGGGCACACTTGGACCAGGTGTCAGTGATTAGGGAGGACAGACTGTTTTCTGAAACTCAGAAGAATTAGGAACTCTTCTCTAACATTTTTGGGAAAGAGGTTGTCATATGTGGTTCTCAAGTTCCATGTGAAAGAGAGAAATGGATTAATTTTCCCCAGCATAATACCTGAAATGGTAGGTATTTAATAAATGTTTATTGGTTAATGGATTGCGATGTAGTTAGAGCTGGACTAAGGGGAACCTTGTAATGAAAACGGGGCTGGAGGAAGCTTGAACAGTCCCCTGCAAGCATTATGACTAAAACTGCCCAAAGTCATTTAGCTCAGTCACAAGGAGGTCCTGGAGGGCATTATCTATGATGCCTGGAGCCACAGTATGATGTAGAAAGTCGTCAGGATCCTATTCTTGATATATAGCTTGGGTAACAACAGAACAGGGTAGGCCCAATATGTCAGGACTAAGACAGTAGAGAAGCTGGCCAATATTTTGAGTCAGTTGAGTTAGTGATTGGTCTTACTTTGATGGTCCACTGAGGTATGGAAATGTCCCTAAGCTCTTAGAGGTAATGTGAAATGCTGTTGTGCTGGAAAAGTCTTAGCATAAGATTGTGTCTGCATTCTGAAACTGTAGAGAGCCAGAACTCTGGAGAAGCATACTTGAAAAAAGTTGTTAACTCAGTTGAATTGATAAGACAATGGTTATATAGTTTAGCATGGTGATTAATAGTTCTCTAGTTCAGTACCTATACTTAGAACTTAATATAGATCTACCTAATAACATATAGTACATAATCTAGTTCTATATTGACACCTATTCTACAAGATTCACACCTACGATGATGTACTTATAATAGAGTATATAAGAGCCAACAAGGATTGGATGAGACACATTCATTCCATCTCCCACATTTATGGTGGCTGACCTGTCCTTCATTTCTCCACTGAAACCAAGTTCCATCTGAAGGCCTCCAGAAAGCAGCCGGGCTCCAGGCAAGGAGGCAGACTATGAAGGAGACAATAAAGACTTTTGGACTTTCTCTCTGGCTATTCTCGTGGTGATTACTCAGCTGAAAAGAAGGCTAGTCTAAACACCTCCAGAAACCTAAACCAGAACACTACATGAAGCCAAGTCCTAAGTATTAAGGGGCTCATTTCCAGTAGATTATACATTAGGTGATTAACCTTTTAATCATTATAATCCAGGAAACTAAAAAACAAAAACAAAAACAAAATTATTCTCAGTGCTGGCTCTATTCTTCCTTTGCAGTACAAGTGAAAGAGCAGTAGAAAAGGAAGAAGAGGGTTCTTGGAATCATGAAGTTTTTAAAGGATAAGATCAACTTAATTTATTGATACTCTAAACTGGAGATCAACAATTATACTACTAGATGGATTGAATCCTACTGAAGTTCCTTCTTGTAAGAATTGTTTGCTGTTTTGGTTTTGTATCCCTCTTGCCCACAACAGCATCTTGTTCATAGCAATCACTTAAAATGCTTATTAAATTAGATTGAATTTTTACTGAAACCATAAAATAAAGAGCATAAAAGGCATTATCAAAAGATATATAATTGGCGAAGCAGAAGGGCTGGCCATAAAGAGAGTAAGTCACTGCATGTGGCTCTAACTCCTCAAGCTGTGACAATTATCGCAAAACAAAGATGTATATTTGGGGAGAACTTGGATCAAGAGCTAGATGAGCTAGGAACTTTATTTTGTTGGTGCTTTGTTGAGGACAGAGAAGTCTGTCAAAGCTGATCCAACTTTAAGCATATCTGCTCATATTAGGAAAGTCTAAATCCAAAAAGTCTTCTATCCTAAAACTCAAGCAAGGCAGGTCATAAGGGAACTGAGAGACCAAAGTTCATTAGGGGCTAGATACTCTAATATCCAGCCTGGATCCTTCCTGAACCTAGAAGCAGGAATGCAGAGCAGAGAGGAGAGGATAAAAGGCTAATCCAATCACTGTAGAAATTCTAGGACTATCTATCTAATCATCAGACATATACGCATTGTCCAGTGTACATGATTTATTCTTTGTATATAATTGCAATATGTGACATGTTGTATATGACTTCTGTGTTTGGTCTATTACATGCAACTATGTTATTACTATGTATCTGTATATAGTCTCTGTATCTGATATAGTATACCTGTAATCCTATAGGATTATGTGATTTAAGGGATATTGGACTTTTACCTACAAACTATGCCTCTTGAATTATGATTTGTAATGTTTTCAAATTTTGGGAGCTGCAGATGGGAGACAAAAACCTAGAATGCAGAGCAAAGGTAACCAATAGAATATAAAAGGAATAAATTCACTCCAACATAGTTATCAAGTGATCCTGAGAAATATCTCCCTAAAATAGAAGTTGGAAAAAGACTTTGGCTTGAAACAGCTAGACATTACAGTGGGAAGAAGGCTAGACCTGGAAATGGAAGACCTAAACACAAATCTGTGCTTAGATTCCCAGGCAAGTCATCTCATCTTTGTTCACCTCAGTTTACTCAACTGTAAAATAGGAATAATATCAGTATCTACTTTCAAGGGTTATCGTGAGTATCAAATGACATAATATTTGGAAAATGCTTGGTAAATGGTAAATGTTTATTTCCTTCCTTAAGGACTTTTTTTTCCTGTTTTAATGGAGTGAAGTTTTGGGTCTAACAAACAAACTGTGAGTATGTCAATCAGGCTTTTGGTGAGGTAGGATCTTTCACAGAGGGTAATAACACTGTTTTTGAGGAAAAAAGAAACCCCAGCAGCTGTATATAACTAACAGATATTGGCAGGTCAGTTGAGAAGAGACTCAACAGAAGATAGCAGCAGCTGTGCAGAGAAAAAATTAGCAACAGCTTTGAAGGCAGAAAAGAATGGCAGCTGTAGAGGTGATATGGAATAGTAGGGTCAAACTCAAATAGAAATGATGGCCACTAAATTTTTGATTAGAATGCCAATGGCCATATCTTATCTATGCTTTATTGCATTTTTATTTATTTTGTTAAATATTTCCCAATTACATTTCAATTTGAATTGACTGCACACAGGAATTGACCTGTATGTTTGATATCTGTGGGCACTGAGGTGCAGTAATTTTCTTGAAGACAAAAGAAGCACTTGGGTAGCTAGATGGTACCGTGGACAGAGTACTGGGCCTGGAATCAGGAAGACTCAGGTTCTCTATCTATAAAATGAGCTGGAGAAGGAAATGGCACACCACTCCAATATCTTTATCAAGAAACCCCCCAAATGGGGTCACAAAGAGTCAGACACGACTAAAAATGACTAAACATCAATAAATAAAAACCTTAATTGTCTGGAGAATGTCCCTCTACCACCAGTATTATGGGAATTTGTGATAGATTATATGATTATGTGTAGTGGGGTAGGTCCTCTTGTTATTACTATTTGATTTTCTTTTTGCTTATTTTTTGATTTATGGTTCTTGCTCTATTGATGGCAAAGAGTTTTTTTGATGGGGGCTTTGATCATATTTCCATAAGTATGGTAACCTAAAATACTCTATGCTGAACCTGGAGGTAGAAAGGGATTTCTTAGTTATGCATGTTCAGTGGTTCATGGATTTAGAATGCTGTCTAGAATAGAGATTAATACCAAACCAAGGGGGTATCCCGAGACTGAGGTTCCTTCCATATGTGCTTCTTAACTAAGAATGAAATTGTTCCCAGAGCTTAGGGTAGGGATGAGGGATTGAACCTGCAGATCCGCACATTTGGCTGAAGGAGGATGATGAGAAAACAGTGAACAATAGGATTGCTGACAACCGCTTTATGATTCTGGAAGGGTGCCATTGTCAATTTTGTGCAGTAGCCAGTTCCAAAGCTTTCTGGACAGGGCTTTGCTGACTATTGAGAGTAGCAAGATAGATGCCACAATAATTGCTATGATTAGGATTCCTGTCTTTCTTCTTGAGAATCTTGAAATAAATGGTTGTAGAAATTCTCACATACATGCACTAAATAGTTATTCAATCAGCTTTCAATTATTCACACTAGCTAAATGTAACTTTCAGTGAATCTTTAAACTTTTTTGGACTTCAGTCTCTTCATCTGTAAAGTTTTATGATTCTACTAATGGAGGATTGGGAAAATGCAAGTCAATGAAATCTGAAGTTAATTCAAAAGCTTCATATATAGAATGATTATAGTTCCTTCCCCCAGCTAACTCTAAGGAAAATGACAGAAGTATGTGGAATAATTGTGTAATCCAAATCCCCCAAGCTCCCATTTGTATGGGACTTTCTCTTCATTGGTGAAGATTAATGTGTGAGGGATGGGGTGGAGTGGAGAGGGGAGAGATAAATTCAGTCTGTTGGCTCTTCTGTCTCTGAATTTCAGGTACTGTAGTTGGTTCAGGTGCTTCTGCCTTCTAGCTTTGTGAGACAAAATGAACAATGCCAACCATATTTTAGATTGTTAAAAGAAAATATTCTGAGAAGCTTATAAGAGAGGAAATAGCAGTTTCTTCAGGTCCCTCTCAGCTTGCTGCATTAGAGATTTTTCTTTGTGTAAGATCTAGGACTCTCTCTCTCTCTCTCTCTCTCTCTCTCTCTCTCTCTCTCTCTCTCTCTCTCTCTCTCTCTCTCTCTCTCTCTCTCTCTCTCTGTCTCTCTCTGTCTCTCTCTGTCTCTCTCTCTTTCTCTCTCTCTCTCTTTCTCTTTATTTCTGTCTCACTTTCTCTGTCTCTATCTCTGTCTTGGTCTTTCTGTCTGCTGTCTCTTTCTCTGAGTTACCTCATTCTCGGGAGCACTCTTCCACTGTATATTGCCTGGAATATACAATATTCTAACATGCATACTTTCTCCCTGATTTCTCTTTTGCTATTGACTTGGGTATGAACACGAAAACCACATCCCTTAGACTAACAACATTTAAAGGTGAAGATGAATAAAATTCTACCTTGATGCCCCCTCTCTTTAAAGAGAACAGAGTGGACGAGTGGACAAGCTTCTGTCTCCAACCTCCTGCTTCCCTTCCTGGCAGGAATTAAAGTTTCCCTTAGGTAAGGATAAAGGGGAAAAAGGCTAGAGATGTCTATTCTACCTTCCCTTCAGTTATACAATCATACATGTAACACCCCATATTACATGGTGTGAGGTAGGGCAGTTCTAGTTATAATTGGAAGAGTGCTTTACTAGGATTCAGGAGACATGTTCTGGTACTGGTTCTTTAATTTACTAGATATACTGGGTCTATATCACAAAGAAATCATAAAAGAAGGAAACGTTCCCACATAAGCAAAAATGTTTGTAGTAGCTCTCTTTGTGGTGGCGAGAAATTGGAAATTGAGTGGATATACATCAATGGGGAAGGGCTGAATAAGTTGTGGTATTTGAATGTAATGAAATACTATTGTTCTATAAGAAATGGTGAATAGGCCAATTTCAGAAAGCCTAGAAAGACTTACATGAACTGATGCTGAACCAGAACATTGTACACTGTAACAGCAATATTATATGATCATCAATCATGATAGACTTAGTTTTTCTTAGTAATTCAGTAATCCAAGACAGTTTCAATAGAGGTGGGACAGAAAATGCCATCCACATCCAGAGAGAAAACTGGAAATTGAGTAGAGATCAAAGTATACTATTTTCACCCTTTTTTGATTTTTGTTTGCTTCTTTCCTCATGTTTGTTTTGTTCTGATTTTTCTTTCACAACATGACTAATATGGAAATATGTTTAAAATGATTATATATGTGTGTATGTATATATATATGAAATCTATATCAGATTGTTTGCTATTTTGGGGAAAAGAAGGAAAATTTTGGAACTCAAGATTTTATAAAAATTAATATTGAAAATTATCTTTATATGTAATTGTAAACATAAAATAATATTGAAATTTTAAAAAGTGAAGTAAATCAACAAAAGAACAATTTTCTAGATGTGTTTTATTGGGCCTCATCTATAAAATGAGGGAATTGAACACCTTTTTGAGGTCCCTTCCAGCTTTTAACTTATAAAATAAACTTGTAAAATTATACAGTTAGATGAAATCATCTCTGAAGTCCTTTTCAGCTTTAGAATTCCATGATTCTCTGTGAATCTGGGAAATCATGGGCCCTACAAATATGTGTTTAATAATTGTTTAATTATTATTTCTTTAATTATTTATTTGATCATTCAATTTATTATTTACTTAATTATTTAATTGCTCTATTTAGTAAATGCTTATTGAACAACTGATTGAATAGTCTGGAAACCCCATGAAATATAAATCATTTCCATACATGATATAAAATAAGAGGAAAAATGATACAAAATATGTTTTATTTCAAGTGGACTTGATTTCATTGGCATAGGGAATTTCTTGGTGAGAAAACTCCCTCTACTCATCCAGGCTGGTACCTTTTTGGTTTCAGAGAGTTGTCTAGAGTACTAGGAGGTTAAATGACTTGTTAACAATATCTATACTGCATTATTTATTTATTTTGAATATTCCCCAATTACATTTTAATTTGGCTTTGGCTACATATTGAGGTCCACAAACCCTGAGTTTGATATCTCTGAACTATAGAAAGCTGCCTATCATAGGCATAGAAGACAAAGAAATGAAAACAGCTACTATTTATACAGTGCTTATTATATAGTGGACACTGTGCTATGTACCTTACATTTATCTCATTTGATCCTCACAGCAATCTTAAGAGATAAGTGCCGTTGTTATCCTCATTTTGCAGATGAGGAAACCGAGAGATTAAGTGACTCACCCAATGTTATAGAGCTCTCTCTGAGGTCAGTTTTGAAATCCTGATTCCAGACCTGGCACTCTAACCACTGTGATATCTAGCTGCCCCAATAAAAGTAAAATATCAAGGAAAGTTAATTTCTATACCATAAGCTTAAAATCCAATTTGCATATTATTTAAATGCATAGTACATTATCATATAAGAATAATTTAGATTTCAGATAACTGTTCTTAAATGCATTTCATCTTTCAGCATTATTTATTCAATCCCATATGTAAATCTGATAGATTCTTGATTATTTTTGGTAACTATATATGGAGTCATATTGTAATAACAGTACATTTAATGTTGGAGGTACCAGGATATATCATGTATGATTAGGATCAGAGCTACTTTATTTCATTTATCTATCACTTGTCATCCATTTTTGCCAATCAGGAAGTGAAAATGGAACCTGTCATCCCTCTCTATGCATTTACTTCAAAGCTTGAAGACAGCCCATTGCAGGTTTGCTATCTTAGGTTCCACTACCCTCTGTGATTACATTTTATCTGTACTGATATTCAAAACAACATTCAAATTTGTTTGTTAGAGTTTGGATTTTCTATCATTCTAGAAATCTGAAGTAGATTTTGAATACATTTTAAAGGGCCTTCATTTAATCAGAGCTATCTATATAAGCCTTTTCAAGCATAAATGTACAGCTTTGGTAAGTCAAACAGCAAAAATCACCTGAAATACACATATAGGATTTCAATTTTATTTAATTTAACAAAAAATATTAAGCATCAATTGAATACTAAACACCATACTAGATCTTCGGGATATATAAACAAATATGGACCAATTTCTTTCCTCAAGCAACTTATATGAGGTAGGGCAGAGGGAGAGAAAGCATACACAAAGATAAGTAAATGTGAAAATGAACAAAGAAATTGGGGAATTGATAAACAATGTGGAGTATTCTGGAAATGCTTTAAACAGGAGCTAATCTTCAGGGGAGTTCAGGATTCCAAGAAGTAGAGGTGAGAAATGAGAACATTCCCCAGCAAAGACATGGAGGCAGGATGTGATAATTATTTCTTGACCTATACATGCAAAGCAGCTAAGAGCTGAATCTCTCAGTGCTTAGGCCTAATTCTGATAGAAAAGGTTTAATCTTAAACCAGCAGAAATAACTTGGCAAATGGGATTATCAAACATATGGCTACCAAGGTTGTTTTTTTGGTTTTTATTTAATGATACATTAGATTCCATCAGATCACTGAAATGATTCAAAGGTGAGCTATCATTTGTTTCTTGCCACAATATTTTAAGAAAGCAAATCATTATAAATTTTTGAGAAGGCCCTTAATTGTTTTCTAACTTCTCAGATGATTGGTGAAGTCCATTTAGGTTTTGAGGGAATTGCAACCTAGCAATGTCTAAATGTCATATTTCGTGGTATAGTTTTAAAGATCTTTTTCCTTTTTCCCTTTCTTGAAGTTAGTTTCTTATTATTAGCAAGAAAGCTTCAAAGAAGTCAAAACTTGAAATGTTCTAATGGACTGTTTTAGCCAGCAGGATCTCTTCTGTGCTTCTGCCTCTTCAGGAATTTCTTAGGTTGCATATCATTGACTGGAAATATTTAAATGCCTTGGTAGCTGCCAGCCTGTAGTGGGTCAGCAGTGATTTTTACATATAGAGAAAAGGTCCCTGGCTACAAATGTACTTCTTGTTAATTATATACATGCCAATCAATGGATGTAGTAATTTTAGGAGATTAGTGACAGCAGGCAGCCATGGTTTAGAGTTCAATGTGGTGGATAGCTCAATGTACCTTGGGGTGCTAGCATTAGCCATGCCCTGGAGCTACGGTCATTTCCATGGATTTTCAGCTGAACACATCTGGGAACTGCCCCCAAAACCTTGCAATAATCCCTCTCTTTATTTGTTTTTTTTTTTTTTCATTTTAATTTAGCCAAGTTGCTATTGCATTTTGCTATTTTACTTTTATGAAACCTAATTTATTCAGGGAGTTTTGGTACAGGGTGGAACCCTCAAAGTGAACCTTTGAAAGAGTAGCTTCCTGGAGAATGACTTTCCTCTCAGTACGGGTGACCATTCCTTTGTTTGTCTTCTTAAAGTTGTGAGGGTATATCCTTCTCTTGATTCCTGGCCAAGAGAGGGGTATACAGAAGCAGTGGTTCAGTGAAGACAAGTTTTATCTGCAGTGTTATGGTGTTTTTATATTTTAAATGTTTATTTATAACTTTCATTTTTATATCAGTCATTTTCTTTCTTTTTTCTCCAAATTGAACCTCCATTGTTATGAGAAAATGCAATCAAAGATGCCAACATTGCATCTGACAATGTGTTCAAGATTCCTCCCTAGTAGAAGAGTTCTTCACATGAGCAGGAAATTATGCTTTACCATCAATTCTCTGGAACGATTAATATTTTCTTTGTTATTTAGAATTTGGCTTCCTCTGATGTTCTTTCAGTTTACATTACTAAAATCATTGAATTTATTCTTCTTTGGGATATGCTTTATTTTAGGTATCATCAATTCATATAAGTATCACTTTTTTTCTTTGAATTCTTCATATTTGACATTTCTATTTCATAATAATATTTCATTCTATTCACATACCACAATTTGCTCAATCATTTCCCAATTGTTTGATACCTATTTTATTAATAAATCTTTGCCAAAATGGAAAGTAATATGAATATTTGGTAGATAAAACATCTTTATTTCTATCTTTGACTTCCTTGATGTATGTGCCCTCCAGTGGCATCACTGGTGTAATGGATATGAATAATGTCATATGGTAGAGCAGAGTAGAGTATTATATGATATAGCACAATATAGAATAGATACTATTTGTATAATAATAATAGTATGGTACTTTTTACATAATTATAAGCTAAAATAAAAGTAGTTGGACCAATTTAAACTCCACCATAGTGTATTAGTTTGCCTGTCTTAGTTTGTTTTTTCTACATCAACCACTATAACTTTTTTGACATCCTGAAATCCCTGAGTTGCTTTTATTTTTATTTATCTTAGTGATCTGAAGTAATCAATGCCACTAAATATGTTTTGTTTGGCTTTTTATAGGTTGCAATTTTTCATTGGAAACTGTTTATATCTTTTAGCTATCTATTTAGTAATGGCTTTTGGTGTTATATATTCATTGGGCAGGTAAGGGTCCCAGTGGATAGAGATCTGGGCTTGAAATAGAAAGACCTGAAATCAAATCTGGCCTTAGATACTTAGCATATGCCCCTGGGCAAGTCATTTAACCCTTTTTGCCTCAGTTTCCTTATCTGTACTATGATCTGGAAAAGGAAGTGGCAAACCATTCCAATAACCTTGCCAAGAGAACACCATATGGAGTCACAAAGACATGACTGAAATGATTGAACAACAATAAATTTGTGTAAATTCTTTTATATCTTAGCAGAATTTTATCAGTAATGTTTTATGCAAATATTTTCCCACTCAACAGTTGTTCTTGTGCAAACATCTTTGATTTTGTTCATGTTAGTTTTTTTTTTAATTTTATCTAAGAGAATAACTTTTTTAAAGTGTTTTTTTCTTGTTCAGTCATTTCAGTTATGCATCAGAAATATAGTTGTTTCCCATTTCCTTCTCCAGCTCATTTTACAATGAAGAAACTGAAACAAACAATATAAAGTGACTTCTTCAGGGTCACACTGCTAAGTGCCTGAGTTTGGATTTGAATTCAAGTCTTTCTGATTTCAAGTCTGGTACTTCTGGTATTCTATCCCACCATGGCATCTAGCTGTCCTATTTTAGACTAAGAGTTCTAGTCATAGTTGCGACAAGTTTTATATTTGTTTTGGTTTTGATGTCACCTTTTTATGTTTCTGTATTCATTTAGTGCTTATTGGTGTAAAATGCCTACAGAAACAATTTCTGCCAAACTGCTTTCTGATTATCCCACTGAAAAACTCTAAGAAGTCATGACTTTATCAAATGCTGAATTATTGTTTTTTGTTGCCTCTTATTCTTATATATTAGCCTATTTTACTAATTAACTTTTTTTAAAACAATGTCGAATAGTTTTGATTGTGACTTGTTTGTAATATAGCTTAGTCCTGGTCATACTGTACTTCATTCCTGCTTTTGTCATTACAAATCAATTTTTCATTGTTCAGACTAAATTTACAAAGTATCTCCTTTGCAATTTGGTATGGTATTATATCTATACATGTATTATACTATCCTAGTTCAATCATTTCTAATTAATTCTTCCTTTATTTCTGTTAAGAATGCTTGCATGTGTCTTGGTAGGCTTAGCCCCATATGTATTACTCATTTTGACTGAAATTTGTCTTTTTATTCTTTCATTTTGGGTTTATAGAAATGGTAATGAGAATTTAGTATTTGTTTAGCAGAGTGGTGATGCAGTGGACAGTGATGCAATGAAGAAAACCTATAAGATCAAATCTTTTTGCAAGTACTTGCTTAGAAAATTATCTTTGCACTGGAAAGGACAGGAAAAAATGACTAATATGGAATGAGTACTTAGTAAGGAACATCTACCTGATCTTGTAGAATTTAACCAGGTCCAAATGCACTTCCTGCTTGAGCATTAAAATAACAGGCAGATGTAAATATTAATATAATTGTATTTGTGACTTTGGGAAAATTATGGAAGATGGGAGAGGTATCACACGATCATAGCATGGCAAATGTTCCTGTTTTCAAGAGAAGAAGAAAGGGTAGATTCTGAAAAAATGTTAAGGCAGAGAGTTTGGCTTTGATTCCTGGCAAAATAGAGACAGAACTAGTGATTTTATTGACATAGGACTTTTTCAGTGAAGAGATTCCCTCTACTGATACAGGACAGCAATTTCTTTGTATCTATAATCTTAGAGAGTTGCTAAGAGAATTGAGCAATATGCTTCAAAGGAAGAACTAGAACTCATGTCTTCCTGTCTCTGAAGCCAGCTCTCCATCCACTATTCATATTATCTCTTAGAAGATAAGTAACAAATATCTTGAAGAAGCAGCATTCACATGGCTTCTTTAAGTTCCCATTAGGCTATGCTTTTTTACTTTTGACAGATTTACTAGCTTGTCAGATGAAGGCAAGTATTTGACAAAATTTCCCCTATTATTCTTGGATCAAGATGGAGAGATGAGGATAGTAGCTGGAGGGTAGGTTAAGAACTGGGTGAATAACTAGACAAAATGACTAATTTCATGTTAACTTGGAAGGAGATCCCCAGTGGGGCTCCCCAGTGATCTCTATTTGGCCTGATGACATCCAACATTTTTATAAATCACTTAACTATATTCGTAGAATCACAGAATCTCAGAGCCTCATAACTGGGCTAGGAGGACTCTAAAATGCTATGATTTTATTAAAAAAATGGGTGCTTTGCAGAGCTTAGATAGGTTGTATTAGCTAAAGGGTTAGTGTCCCCTCTTTTCAAGACACCAAAGGTTGGATAATCTTCATCTAGGTTTATGTCTGGGGAATGTATATTTTTGGTCATGGACAATGGGTAATTCATTTTGTCTAATAGGCATATTTATTATAATGATGGTCTTTTTCTTTTCATTTAAATTGGGGAAGAAACAGAAAATAAAATTTAATTTTTTTAAAAAGTATCTTCACAGAACCAGAGGCATAATCAAAGAAATAATCTTGTCCAATCCCTTCATTTAACAAATAAGGAAACAAGGTTGGGGAGGGAAAATTAATTGCCCAAAGAGGATGAATGTGGGACTCATGACACTAAATTCAGTGGTCTTTCTGAAACTTTATACATATCTACTGATAGAGAGAACAACCCAGGGGAGAAATTAAGCCTGTCAATATTTAAAAAAAAAGACATAGAACAATCAAAAGCAAGAGAAATATGTATGGAATAAATAAAGATTTACTTTCATATTAAATGTTCTTCCCATTTTATCTTCAGTCTAGGGAATAAACTTATGTATATTTACCTTGGTATCTAAAATGATTTTCTCTGCATTCATTTGTCTGAGATATTAAGTTCCTGTCATATATAAGCCACTGTTTCTAATTAGTATTCTATATATTTTTATGTATATTCTACTTTTTTTCTACTGAAAAAAAGTTTTATTCTACTGAAGTCAATATAGGTAGCTAGATACATAAAATATTGAACTTAAGTTAGGAAGATCTGAATTCAAATCCTACTCAGATACTGCTTAGCTATGTAACTCTGGACAACACACTTTTACTTCTCGGGCCTCAGTTCCTTATCCACAAAAAAAGGGGATAATAACAACACCAATCTCACAGATTTAGGTTGATCAAATGAGACAGTATCCTTAATGCATTTTATAAATGCTAACCATTATGATATATTGAGCACACTCATGAAACTTGGCATGGCCTAAAAATTTCCTGCAAAGAAATGCGGGGAATAAAATATTGTGAGGCCTTATCTGAATTAAAATGAAGACACAGTTATGTTGATTAATTTGTGCTATTATTTAGAAGAATTTGCTTTAATTAAAAATATTCTTCTAATTCCAAGAACTACTATTATTATTTGTTATTGTTTTTGAGATACTGGCTTGTTCTTTGATTAGAAGTGTTAGTACATGAAATTAGTACAGGAGTCAACTGAGTTTGGCTCCATGGTGTGAAATACAGAACACAGGAAACTTAAATATACTTGTGGAAATTTCAATATATTTAAATTTAGTAATGTGTACAGTCAATGCTGACCTCGTACTTAAAGGAATGATTTGCTTTTGAGAGCAATTTAAATATTAGAAGGTAATTATTTTTCTCATTATGGACCTTTGCCAGAAGGACAATAGTTTTCCTATAGTTCAGGCTCATTCATATATCACCATCATATTAAGAAAATTGTATGATCTGAGCAAATTAACATATAAATGAGAGGATGAAATGACAATCAAAATGACAGTAATGCAGACACATAACGTCAGTAATATAGATTCTATCATGTTGTCCCCATCATTTGCTCTATACTGGTCATAGTTTATAGTGAAGGATAAGTAGGCTGAAACCTAGATTGCAAGTCTGGGGGATATATGGGTACATGGCAGTACAAAGACTTGAATATTGAGGTCTTCTTAGGGGAAGATTGATGATTTAAGTTGCAGGTATTTGGAATTTAGGCCATTGTCCTTGAAACTGGAATGGATAGCTAGGTAGGTATATAATTTAACCAGAGGAGAATGACAATTTGTTTCTGGCAGATACAAAATAAACAGCTTAGTCTCATATGTAACATAATTGATGAAGGTCCTCTCTGCAATACAGTGCTTAAGATATGGTAGCTTCCTGTCCCTCTCACCTCTCCAATAAAAAATCAATTAAAAGGTCATTGAGACAACTTTTTAAAAATATCAAGAACAGAAGGAAGTCCAGAAAGCAGCATAGAAAAGAAGGGCTTTGAAAACTATAGGTGGACTTTATTATGAACTTTAAAAGAAAAGCAAGTGGCATATAACCTATTTTCAATTTCATGTGCAATCTGCTTTTCTTTTCTATTCTACTCAGTATGTGTGTGTGTGTGTATGTGTGTATGTGTGTGTGTGATATGTGTGTGCGTGTGGAGAGAGAGAGAGAGAGAGAGAGAGAGAGAGAGAGAGAGAGAGAGAGAGAGAGAGATACAGACAGACAGAGAAATGTTCACTTTATTTAGAATTTTAGTTTAGAAAAATTTTTTTAAATTATGTCAAGGGTTTTGGAAGGACTAGATTTAATAAAAGGCAAAGAGATAGCCCATAGAAAAAAGAAAAAAAAAGATGTTAAAGAATAAAGAAACAACAATAGGAACTCGTTAGGTTGAAGGAAATAGAGAAAACCATATACTGAATCAAAGTTAATTGGATAGAAAGTAAGTGAAGGAAAAAAATGCTTACTAAGAACTCTGAACCTTTTGCAGAATACCAATGGAACAGTTATTCTTCATTTCAAATCAACGTATAGCCAGATATTTTTACTTTTGTCATTCTTGGTCAAGGTTAGTAATATCTTATTCTGACTTTACTTTTCAAATGATAAAACAATTTTTGATTCTCTTATTTTTCTTTTTCTCACAATAAAGGCAGACAAATATAGTCCTAATAATCTTTGGTTAAAATTGTCTATGTCTACTATATGTCAATATATATACACACACACATATATGCATATCACATATATATGTATATGTATATGTATGGATAAAAACTACACGGGTATTTTGTGTTATGCATATATGTGTACATGTATGTGTATATGTTTGTATGTGCATTTATATTTTTTCCAGAAAGCTTTAGCTTCTGGTTTCCTGGCTCACTTTTTTTAGTGATCCACAACTTTCATTCAAGTATTTATTGAGCACATACTATGTTCTAGCAAGCCACTACCTGTCACTGTGTTAGACTGTAAGCTCCCTGAGAATAGAAACTATTTCTGCTTCTTTTTGTATACCCATTGCTTAGCAATAAGAACTTAAGTACTTAGTGGGAACTTAATAAATGTTTATTGATTAGTTGTTAGACACTAGGGATATAGATTAAAAATTAAAATATGTCTGAAAACAGTCCTCAAAGAGATTATAATATCTTCTTCATGGCCTTTCTAGACATATTTTTTTTGAAAAACATTTTTAGCAGATACTGTGTGCTATGTAAACTGTTACTCAGAATTCCTGTCTTTTATGATAAATAGTTATCAGTGTAAAAAATAATGCATTTCTTCAACACTGGTTAATTTCATGATTATGAATGTATTATTAGTACATGGCTTCCATGATGCATGTGTTGTTGACTTCCATGACATTCCAGGAAAGACAATCATCCCACTGAAGTTTAGTTTGATAAAATGTTAATTTAGTGTTTAGTACTTCAACATAGAGGTGCTTTGTTGCCACAATGGAAAGAGCATCAGATCTAGAATTGGGAAGATTCATCTTCCCAAGTTCAAATGTAGTCTCACACTCTGAGCAAGTCACTTGTCTTTGTCCTCATCTGTAAAATGAGCTGGAGAAGGAAATATCAAACCACTCTAGTATCTTTGCCAAGATATCTCACTCAAATATTCATGAAAAATCAGACATGACATACATATATTGCATTTAATTTATACTTTAACATATTTAACATGTATTGGTCAACCTGCCATCTGGGGGAGGTGGGAAGGAAGGGAAAAATTAGAACAAAAGATCTGGCAGTTGTCAATGTTGTAAAATTACCCATGCATATATCTGGTAAATAAAAACTATTTTAAAAAAAATCAGACATGACTGAAACAACTCAAAACAATATTTAGCCATATTTATTTAGTATTTATGGTCTAATAGAACCATAATTCTTTTAACCATATTTTTCAAAAATATTGAGATCTCTGCTTTCTTCTCCTATAGTTAGATCTCTTCTAAATTACAGCTCCCCTTTTTTGACCCAGCTTCAGTTTATAGATGCTCAGTCTTATTTTTTTATTATCTGTTTTCTTATAAATATCATCATAAATAATGGTACTCTGCATGTTTGCAACTTTTTACATTGTATAGAGCATATGGCACACAAGAACTCCATGAAGCCAAATAATATTATAATTTACATGCTTCATTACTTTGGGTGTAAGATCCTATTGTTGCATGCACTACCTTCCAGGGGTAGAAAAGGCTATCTATTCATGACAAAGCAATTTTTGCCCATGTTTTCTCTTCAATATTTTGTATCTAACTTTCTGGTCTTCCTATTTTAAAAAATTTTATATATATATATATATATATATATATATATATATATATATATATATATATAATATGCATTTATAATACTAAATATTAATTATATTTTAATTATCATTCCTTTATTCTGTAAGGATCAGTGTAATCCATCTATTATCCATTGCCACACATCCTTTCCCAATATATTCCAATATATTTCATTGATAATGTATTACATTACTTCTATGTATGCCATAAGTATAATAGCTTACTGATTAATTATTGTATTTCCCCATTCATGCCATTATTATAATAGCTTAAAGACTATTCCCACTCATCATATAGCTGATAGCCATTTTTCTTTGGATCACTCTAATTTCACATCGTGGTATTACATTAATGATAGATATACAATATCAATGGAAGAATATCCATGTTAAAAAATAGAAGGAAATGGGGGCTTATTGAAACTTAAGTGGTTCACCCATGATCATATAATTGATGAATACTATAGTTGTCAGAACTGACTAATGCTAATTGGCAAATAAGCTATCAGAAGGCAGTTTAGACTTGAAAATCCTGACTTTCACCTTGATTATTCAAAGGGATACTTACTCAGTACTTTTTTGGTTTCCCCTTTATCTGATGTTGACAGTAATATATCTTTCCTTGAGTGGATAACTTTTGTCTTTTCATTCCTTCTTGAAATTTTTTGCTTGACATTCTATCTCTCCCTTCCTTTTCAGAAATTCCTTTTTCCTTGTGATCTCTTGTTCTAAAATCAATAGATGCTTCAGCCATCTTCAGTCATGATCTTTAGAGATAAAACCAGACTCTGGTTTCTTTCCTAGACTAACCATGACTAGATTTTGGAACTCTACTTTGTCCCAATGTGCCTGTGAATGTGATAACTATGTGGTTGGTTTATACTTGTGAGAAAATTAGCCAAAACTGATGTTGATGCAACAGGGGATTAAATGTCTTTGTTCTATCTGCAGATGTGTAGTTGTTTTTATAAAGGTGAAAAATAGAGCAGAGCTGAAGAGATAGAGGGGTATGTGGTATTCCTTTAAACCATTGGAAATGTGAACTAGAGAACCTTGATTCGGAAGGATAAAAGAGAAGGTGATGAGCTCAGATTCTCCTTTCTAGAATCTGTTTTAATTACATTCCTCTATTCCTTGTGTGATGAGCTAGTAATGAAGAGAATTAGATCAATAGCCTCTCTGCCAACACCAGGATACTAAAAGTAAAAACTTTTAAGTTCTTATGGTTATACCTCAGTTCAGGCCCCAAGAATTGAATCCTAGACCTGGAATTCTTTCATCTTCCATATGATTTTACTAGATTTCATGCACATTTATTGGGAACTGTTTTATATATATTCTGTCTGCCCACAGAAGGAGTGGCCAGAAGCTACTGAGCAAATTGGACTGTCTTTCCTGGAACTCCTGGTTTTGTAGTAACCTATATTTTGCTTGAGAGTGTCCTGAATCTGAGATACTATGGCAACATAGACATATGATAAGTGCTCCATTATGTATCATTCATTCCTTTATTAATTCCTTGCATTGAGTAAAATGTTAAATACCTTATACAGCATCCAAGCATTCTTGTCTGGGGAAACTGAGATGCTTTAACAATTGTTATGCTAATTAATGATAAAAAATAAACAAACCAAAACCAATTAACAATTACAAATTTGTTAAGTGCTTATTATGGGCCAATATACTAAACTCTGGAGGGACAAATAGAAAAATTGAGACAATCTCTACATTTAATGAGCTCATGCTCTAACTGGGGAGAGAACACATAAAAGAAAGTAGTTGTTAGCCAGATGGAAAGATCCAGAAATCCTAAGGGTGTAGTGGTGGGGCCATGGCAAGTTCCATAGGCCTAAGGTTACATAAGTAGGTCAGATGATGATACTAAGAGACTGCAGGGCAAAAGGGGAGGGCAGACGGGAAGATCTGGAGGACATTAGGAAGTACTGACAAGGGGATAGCATGGACTTATAACAAGTCTTCCATCTCATTAGAAGAAATACAGTTGTTGATTCCCATTTCATGTAAGTCCCACAAGCAGTCAAGCAATCTGATAATCTCCTAACCATTCTTAATGAACTATTAAGCTACTTATTCCATTAAAATTTTATTTATATGTCTGCTCAATGACCATGATCAATTACACGTGACAGAGACCCTCAGGGTTTTACACAGAAAGATCTGGTTAAAGAGGCTTACAGGCCTTGATTATGAATGCTGCAGAGAGATGCTGTTCCAAAAGGAAGAGAATGAGAATGAATCACAAAAGATAAAATGTCCATTAACGTGTGATTGGTTTTGTCTTCCTAATTAGAGGCAAATGCATTTTTCAAAAATCAGTAAAATTTTCAATCTTCCTGAAAAGGGAGACTGTTTCCCTTTCAATGTCTGTACCTAACTGCCATTAATTAGAAAAGGCATTAAACATGTCCATCAAGCAGAAAGCTAAAAAGTCCAGAGAAAGGGCTAGGGTAAAATCGAAGCAAACTTGAATTGTTTTTTGTGCATAAATGTAAAATTCAGCAGGATCCAGCTCTCTTGCTCCTGTAAGAAAAATCTACTGAACATATTTTTGTTCTACAAATAGTCACGCATCAAGAACATTTTAGTAAATGGTAATGAATTTCTTGGCAAGGAAAATTTTTTAAAAGGTGACTTGTCTGTCTTCCTGAGATTTTTTTTTCTTTTCTGAATATCTCTTTGCATTATAAGTGGCTTCAAGGTTGGGACTGTTGCTAGGGGGAGATAATTGTAATAATAAATATTTATATAATGCTTTAAGGTTTATAAAACATCTTCAAGTATTATTTAATTTGATCCTCAGAACAAACATGGAAGATAGATGCTTCTATTATCCCAATTTTACAGTTGAGAAAATTATTATTATGTGACTAAACCAGGATCATACAGCTCATAAATATCAGAGGGAGAATTTGAACTTAAGTCTTCCTGCATGAAGGCCCAGACCTCTACTCATTGCACTATCTAGCTAATAGGGTGGGTTTTCTTTGTGTAAGTAGGACTAAGTAACAGTAGTGAGCTGGGATAGTTGGTGTTAAAAGAAAAATATATTGAAATACAACTTGGATCAATGCACAAATGCCTTTGAGAACTAGAAAGCAATGTTGGTGGATAGATTGGAAATGTTTCCAGTAATTGGTGAGAATGATGATCTGCAAGACCCAAAATGCCATTGAGGTTGCTAAGTTATAACATGTTGTTATTTTCCAGTTGTGTCCAAATCTCCATGGCCTAATTTGGGTTTTTTTTTGCTAAATCTACTAAACTGATTTGCTATTTCCTTCTCCAGTTTATTCAGATAAAGAAACCGAGGCAAACAGAGTAAGTGACTTGCCCAGTATCTAACAAGTGTCTGAGACCAGATTTAAACTCAAAAAATTCTGACTCTAGGCCTGGAACTCTATTCACTATGCAACCTATAGAGCTTTGGTTACATGATAGCTATAAGACACTAAAGTATATCCAGACAAGAAGTTAGACTTGGAAGGAAGTTTGAAATCATCTAGTCCAGCTTACTTATTTGATTGCTGAGAAAACAAGTCCCAGATTAGTCAAGTGTACACCTCAAATACAATTAATGACTACCAGAACTAGGACTTGAACCCAGGACTACTGACTAATTAGTTTTACTCTTCATTTATCTTCAGCCATCTCAGTTTGCTAAGGCTATCTTCTGTATTGTACCATTGTACCAAGTCTGTCCTATCTTTTCTGTATAATAAAGATGGCAACACTATAAGTCCTAAAGTCTTTGCAGTTGAAAGTGACTTTTTTTTTACTTGGCATAGATCTGTTGTAGGGTGCTTAGATATTTCCAGTTTTCTGAGGATCCAGATCTGAGACCTTAATAACATTATTTACTATTGTATTCTTTTTGTTATCATCACATCACACAAACCTGTGTGGTTTCACTCAGTCTAAAATTGATGATTCTCAATTTTAGGTAAATTGCTCTTCAACAAGACTTTTATAACATACACTGACCATTTAAAAAAACAAACAAACCTTTATATCATAAAAAAGATCCAGACTCAATACACGGCTTGCTTACTTTAAGAAGCAATGAATACAACAAAATTCCAGTGTTACCAAAGAATTTGTAGAGTCTTTGTACTAAGGTTTAACATAAAATTAGAGTCATTAAATTTTTCAGTCTTGGAATAGATCTTAGAGGTCTTGACTGTGTTGGACCGTAAGGAAAAAAAAAAACAGAAAACTGAGTCCCAGAGATATCAAATGACTTACTCAAAAATCACACATTAATTTAATGAAATAGAAAGGACTTGAACCTTTCTCTTACTCTAGTGTTTTTCCTACTACATTAACCTTCTCTCCATTGGTATAAATGCCATTTATTTATTCTAAAATGAGTTTGAATTTGTTTGGGAAGGGATATCCTCAGGAAAAAATGGCATGGTGAGGATATAAAATATTTTAAAAGGTATTACATATGAACAACTATTATTATTGACATTACATAGATTAAGTTATTCCCCAGATTAGATGATGATTCACCATAGTCCCCAAACTATTGATATCTCTTCTAGTTTTATCTCAGGAATTAACATTGAAGATTAGATACTTTACCACAAAATCTCAAAACAGGTGACATTTAGATACTTTTGTAACTGCTATTGAGAATATTATTTTGTCTATGACAATAGATGCAAATGAGTTACATTTAAGTCTCAGGTCATTGGTTAAGCTAACTGCCTGGAATGTGAAGGGGAAAAAAAATTACAATTCTATGTTTAGGCCATTCAAGTTGAAGTCAACTAGAGCTGATCTGGCTAGAGCTTAAGCTAGTTGAACAATTGCACTGCTAGCATTTAGTCCCTGGCATTTGTTTTTCCTATATTTTTTCCTTGTCTATTTCTGTTTTCCCAAATAATTGTCCAGATCAAATAGTACCTTTAATAGGAAAATCCTGATGAAGAATTTCACTCCATCAATGCAACCCTATAATGCAGACTCAGAGAGTTATCTGGGGACAGTGAGAATTTAACTAGAATCTATAGTCACAAAGGTAGTATATGTCAGAGGCAAAATCTGATCCCTTATCTTGTTGACTTTGAAGCCAGATTTCTATTTTAATATGCATTGATGCCTCTCATAATGAAAGTAACACAAAACAAATGCATAAAATTGTTAATATTTCTTAATAGTATTAACAAAGGACAAAATAGTGAGAAATTACATTCAAAATAATTGCAAAATACATATTTTAATTATAAGAGAGGGCATTGCTTTTAATGATAATAACTAACATTTATATAGCACGTAGGAGGTGTCAGGAACTGTGCACTTTACAATTATTATCTCATTTTATCCTCACAACAATTCTAGAAAGTAGGTGCTATTTTTATCCCTATTTTTCAGATGAGGAAATTTTGGTAATCTGAAGTTAAATGATTGCTTGGGCAATTGTCACATTGCTAGGTAGTATCTGAGGTCAGATTTTGAATTCAGGCATTCCTGACTCCAGCTCCGGTTCTCCAGCCACTGTTATTTATTGGTCCCATTGCTTTTATAATCAGAAGACAACGCAGAGAACTTGAGTTTTGATTCTAGGTCTGCTACTTCCTATCTTTACTTGGGGCAAGTTACTTATCCTCTGGAACTCAGGTGGTTTTAGAGGTGAATCCTTTTTATTTTAGATTTTTGTATTAGAAGGACCAGACTGTAGGAAAAATACATGCTTCTTAGTCTTTGTTAGTTACAGTCTATCCCTGACTAGAAGCAGGCTGTATATTTTAAGTCCTTACCCAAAGATTAAAATCCCATCCTTAGGCACTACCTCTTTAAATATCTTTGCTTCTCATATCAATTTTCTGTTCTGTTCTTTGCCTTCACTAAGCTACAGTGAAGAATAGTTCAGTGATCTGTTTCTTGCTCAAGAATTTTTTTTTTTTTTGAATTGCTGACAGTATTTTCTAGGTTCCCACTGATAGTGTGATTAGATCTGAAGAAGTAGGTACCAGTCACCTATTTTGACAAGTCTTAGAAGAGTATCTGTTTTAACTTGGATATATATGCTCCAGGAACAAAACAGACCTCTCTATTATTGATATCAGATTGACAAATAACTGCCTCAATATCCCTAAACATGGAGTCACCAACCAGCATGATTGGATCCTTTCTCTTTCTTACAGTATTTTCTCTGATACTTATAGTCCTATCTCTAACCTGACAGCTTATATGGCTGTACTTGCCATTTTAATTTGTACTTTGATGTCTTGGAGAAGACAGGTAGTTCCTTCTTCCTCAGAACAAATAGCTCCCCCCTCTTCAAAATAACCTTAATTTTTTTCACCTCTAAAAGTACAGAGAAGTTAAGAACTAATGTATTCTATCTACCCTGACAATACCACATTCTGTATATTATGTTCATTTCTGGGAATCACATTTTAGAAAGGATTTTAAATACTTGTGCATATTCAAAGGAGGATAACTACAATGTGAATGGATTTGAAATGTTCATATAAAGATTATCTGAAGGATCTAGATATATTCTCTACACATGTATGGTTTATGTAGACTTCTCTTCAGACATTTGAGGAATTTTCCTGTGCAAGAAGAATTAAGACACTTCATGTTCTGACTCAAAGGGAAGACAGATTTGTGTTTATTAATAACTGGAGCTCTTCAAAAGTAAAATGAGCTAATTGTTAAACTAGACAACCTTTTGGGAGCCTTCCAATTTAAAAATTTATGATATAATTTGTCAATATAATCAATTAAATTGGTCCTCAAAGTAAATCATGGATATATAAAACCATATACATAGACTATAAAGTTACATAGATTTTTATCTCTTCTTCTATGTTCCTGATCATGCAGTGGAATGTAACATTTTCCATTTAGCATTCAAATTCTTATACCTTTCACTATCTGAATAAATTTCTGAGTTGAATTCTTGCTTAATTGTTTCAGTCTAAATGTTTGAACTAAATATGGACAACAGACACAGTTAAAGTTATTTGACCAATCCACCATACCACCCTATTTGTAAGAATATATCATTCTCTCTCTGTCTCTCCCTCTGTCTCTTTTTGCCTTTATTTGTCTCTATCTCTGTCTCTCCTCCCCCTTCTTGTTCTGTCTTCTCCCTCTCTCTCTCTTCCCCTCCCTTCCTCTCTTTCTCTTTCATATTAATAGAAACTGGGCAAAAAAGAGTATACTTTTTTGTTTTGTTTTGTTTTTGCTGAGGCATTTGGGGCTAAATGACTTGCCGGGGGTCACACAGCCGAAAAGTGTTAAGTGTCTGAGGTCAAATTTGAACTCAAGTCTTTTTGACTTCATTGCTGGTGCTCTATCCACTATACCAACTAGCTGCCCCAAGAGTATATGTTTTTTTAAAGAAAAAAAGTTAATTGTTTTTCTTTTCAAAACAAATATTCTTGAGAAGTGAAAAAATATTGTCAGTTTTTCACATTATTGTCATATTTTTCAAGCCAGCTTTACTATGTAGTCACTACTTTGTGGATGGTTAAGTTCCTAAAGTCAGTTCTTTACTACCAGGTCATTCCTACATTTTTCCTAACTGTGCGGAAGAAGACATTTTATGGCCACTTCTAAGACTGATTAGAAATGAAAAAATTTTCTGCCTTGTGGATAGGATATATTTGAGATAGTTGGGAAGAGTCTGATATTTAATCCTGTCTAGGTGACATCAATAAATGAGGGGACAAAAGATATTCATCTGTATTTAGAGATGATTTTAAATCCTGGTATACTAAGTTCCTAGTTCTCTTTCTGCCCACCTCACCCCTCCTACTCCCTCTCAACCATAACTACTAAGGACAAATTTTTCTCCCTCTTTTTCTTTTTTTCTTTATATTTAATCTTTGTAAAATGACAAAGAAGGATCTCATTTTTTTCTATATGTTATTTTTCTTATCACATAAAAATATTCTAAATTGCCAGATATTTAACAAGCAGGATTTTGAAGTTTCAAATATATTTTTACTTGCTTCTCAGGTTACTTCCTGGAATAAATGGACGCCAGGATGGGGTAATAAAACAGTTTGTTTCCCATAGAGAACTAGAATTCTGAAAGTAATTAACAAGATTGCTTAACAGGTGAATTAAACCAACCAGAAATAGGCCTATGTATCCTTTTCTGTCATATCCTTACTCCAGACCCATATTTTGCTCAAACTAATCAGGGTCAATAGCCTGGCAAAGGCAAATGGGGAAAGAGCACACTTAATAGACCAATTGATTATTAACCAACAAACTCCATAGGAAGAGTTTTCTGCCATTTTTGAACATGTGATGCATGACAAGGGAGGGAGAAGATATCTAGGAGGGCATGTAGAAAGCAGAGAAGGAGGTGCTGTTAGTTAGCAGAATATTAATCAATCTGGAATGACTGGGAGGAGACTGGTGGGTGGTACATGGGAGAGGCTTGGTTAATAAAAAGCATGCTCTCACTTCTGTACCAGCATACTCCTTCACCAATAATGTTACCACTTCTTGTAAGGTTATAAATGCTCTTTCACTTACTCTGGAAATTTTTACCATTTTGGGTGATCTTAGATCCCTGATCATATTCATAACATGTATATATGTAAAAGAAATACCAGGTATTTGTTAACTGAGATTGAATAACCTAACAGCTTCTGGAATTTGTAAACTAGTTTCAGACTTTACATAGCTCTTATAACAAAATATCAAGCTTTTGGCTCAAAATAATTCAGAAGTATTATTTATAATATGAAATCAATAAAACTAAAAGGTAGAACCAATTCACAAAAGAAACTTTAAAATATATATTAAATACATTCATATTAATTTTCAAATCATAATCATAGCTTTTGAAAATCAGAGACCTATCTTTTGAAGCTACAAAATAAGTTAAAATTCTTATATTCTAGTATTTTATGAGCATTTATTGAATCAGAAGTATTATCTTTATGTAATCTTAGAATGGAAAATTAAAATAAAAATGATCTCTCTTCTTAGCACGAACTCCAACTGCCATTCTTCTAATAGAATTCTGATGTAATCCCAGTATTAGTTATGCTCATATGCATTTTGCTTTTTTATATATAGAATGATAAAATTTAATCTATTTATTACCAAGATGTTCTTTCTCTATTTGTAACTGTAATTCTTTTTTTTTTTTTAAAGTTTTCCTTTTCCTTATCACTTCAAAAGTCATATCAAACATGAGTATTTTCTAATACAAATAATAAAGTGTGGTGTGTTTTTAAATGAAACCATGAATCTCAATTACATATGGCATAGTACAGGTATTCTTCTTTCTCTCAATACCTTGACCCAACTATACCACTAAATAAAACCCAAAGAAATCAAAGTAAGAAGAAAAGGATCCTATTTTCAGAAATATTCATAACACTTTTTACTGTAGTAAATAACTGGAAACAAAATATGTGCTCTCTACTCAAGAACTGTTAAATAAATCATGGTAAAATATAAAAAATATTATTATTCTATAATAAAACTAAGGGAAAAATTCAGAGAAAATCTGCATTCAGTACAGCAAAAATAACCTGAGAAGCAAGAAATGATCTTTGGAAGTAACATATGAGACCCTATGAGACATAGGACAGTGGTGTCTTAGACACAGACTCATTTGGCAATCATATCACCTCTGAAAATGAACTTGATGGAAGGTCAAGTGTTATAAAACAGCCTAAATTGAATTTATCTTCTCTTAATTCTTCTAATCACTTGTCTCTCCCAATCAAAATAGTGTAGGAGAAAGTATTCCTCTTAAGATGTGGGGGAAATTTTTTGTACATGTCTTGTTATATGAAGTAATTGTAACTATTAAAGCTTATTGATGATAAATATTTAAATGGAACTGAGGCATTAGTCCTTGACTCTTAGTGTACAAAACATAGATATTTGGTTTTCAAGCTGGTGGCATTAAAGAAACACCCCAAATCTCTTAGAGTATTTTAGAATTCTCAGGTCCTGTTGTAACAGACTTGGCTACACGTCTTTTAAATTATTTTTCTTCATAATACTAAGGTTACTTTATAAATTATTCACCTAATCCTGCCCAATTTGTAATGCAGGAGACACTAAATCAAGATAGAAATTAGAGAGTTTTTAATGTTTTATTTGAGATGGAGGGAATGTGCTGGGGGCCCCCAGGGCTGATGTCTCAAAGCAAACAGAAGTGGATGTGAGTTCTCAATGACTTGTACATGACTCTAAGCTCAGGTAGATAGACAAAGGGCAGGGGGGGGAGGGGAGGCGGGTAGAGTCCAAACTCTGATGAGTGGGAATCTCCAAGAAAGGACCATCAATCCGGTTCTGACAGGTTGGAGGTAAGACCATAAATTCTTATAAATTAGGAGGACTTAGGAGGTGTGCAACTAGAACCAGGAAGTCTGGGATTTAGAGATATCAATTAGGTATCTGACATAAAATATCTGGAGTTATCATTTGGGATGTCAGATCTCCACAGCCCTAATTATTTCAGTTCTAATGAGCAAAAAACAGGGTTTGCAATCAGGGGGATTGAGGGAGAAAAATTGGGGAAACTCTGGCAGGACAATTCAGGGAAACTAAGACACAACATATTCACTCAGCATTAGTTCATGAAATCCTTTGAAGTTTCTCCCAAGTTATATCTTTTATCATTTCTTTTATGAAAAAAAAATGTTGCTTTACACGTATATACTATTATTTGCTTAGAAGTTCCTCAGTGGATAGGAATTCTATTTTTCTAGTTAGCATATCTCCAAATTGCTTTCCATAATGGTTGAAAAACCAATGGTGTATTGTTATGTTTGTATCATCAAAATACTCCACCTTTCATTGTCATTTTCTTTTTTTCTGTCATCTTTTCCAATATAGTGGGCTTGAGGTTGGAAATTCAGGATTCTTTTCATTTACATTTTCCTTATTTTTGTGATTTTTATCATTTTTAGATCATTATTAATAGTTTGCCTTTCATTATTTAAGAACTATTTAATTCTGTTCTTTTACTACTTAATGTATTATATTTATATATTTGTATTATTATGGTACAATCATTCTAGAAAGTAATTTAGGATAATATAAATGAATTGGCTAAAATATTAATACCCTTTTTGTCATATACTCTAAAGAGATAATTGAACAAGAGAAAGACTGTATATGTATTATAATATTAAGAGCAATATTTTTTTTGGTAGTAGCAAAGAACTAAACTAGAAGCAAATAGATGCTTACCAGTTGGGGAAAGAGTTAAATAAATTTGGTGTATGAATATGGAATATTATTGTATGTTTTAAAAAACTCACAAGCATCATAAATACAAGGAAACATGGAAAGAGCCAATAATACAATATATATAATGTCTACAAAAATAGAAATGAAAAAAGATAACAACTTTTAAAATAATTGAAATGTGTATTGTGAAATTATAAAGAATGAAATTGGCCATAAAGAAGATTTGCAGCAGTTGAGCTTTATGTGTAGAATGTCAATTACAACACCTTTTTTTCTATGTGTTCATAAGTTTTACTCTTTTTGTCTTTTCCTCTTCTTTTTTATTCTTTATTTTACAAAAATATTCTTTGTTATAAAGATGACTATAATTGGGAAGAGGAAAGGATACAAGGAGAAATCTAAGTAATATAAAATTAAAAGATAAATTTAAATTATTAAAATAAATTTAAAAGGAAAATTTAAACCTTAAATGTCCTGCAAAGATTTTTTCTAATTAGCTGTTTTCCTTAGAATTTTAATTACATTGGTTTATGCAATAGCCTTTCAATTTTACATAATCAAAGATATCCTTTTGATTCCTTCTTATCTTTTTCATCCCTTTCTCAGTCAAAAACTCTTCCCCCAGGAGCAAAATTCCTCCTTTAGGGGTAGGCTAGTAGAGATGTCCTGTTTCCATAGCAACCAAACCCCTGGGGTAGAGCCTCAACAAGATCTTCTTCTAGGGCCAGCCATTCTGTTACCACAGTAACCCAACAGCAAGGTCCCACCCCTGGGGCAGGCCAGCAGCTAAACCCCACACCTAGGGGAAGTCCTAGTGCACAAGTAGAAAATCAGAAAGATAGAATATCTTCAGTGAAAGCTGACACCTAAATCCTGAAAGGTAATGAAGACCAGTAGTAAGACCATAAGCCCCAATACAAAAAACTTGGGACAGTTTAAGACCAGAGCCCAATTAGCATAAATACCAAGTCACAAAAAGGACAGAAAAAAGATGAGCAAAAACAAATTTAAAAAAGAATTGATTGTGGAAAGTCAATATGGTGTCACTGAAGATCAAGGCATAAGCTTAGAACAGGACAATAGTGTCAAAATGACTACATCTGAGGTTTCAGAGAAAAAGGTAATCTGATCTCAGACCTCCAAAATATTCCTGGCAGAGCTTAACAAGGATTTTAAAAAACAAATTTGAGAAATAGAGAAAAATTAAGAAAAAAAATTAGAGTAATACAAGAGAATCATGAAAAGAGTCAATAACATAGGAAAATTTAGGAGTAAAAAAATTAGTGAGAAAAATAACTCCCTAAAAATAGAATTGACCAAATGGAAAAGGAAGTACAAAAGCTCATTGAAAAAAATAATTCCTTAAAAAATTAGAAGTGAGCAAGTGGAAGCTGATGACACTATGAGATATCCACAAAATTAAAAAAAAGATGAAAATATGAATTTCATATTGAAAAAACAGCTGGCATAGAAAATGGATCCAGGAATTATTGGACTTCCTGAAAGCCATGATTTTTTAAAAAGTCTGAACGACATCATTCAAGAATTTATGAAAGAATGCTGTCCTGAACCAGAGGGCAAAATAGAAATTGAAAAAAGAATACACCAATCACTATATGAAAGAGATCCCAAAATGAAAACTTCTGGGAAAATTAATAGCAAAATTCTATAGCTTACAGATCTAGGAGAAAGATCATAGATGCAAGCATCCAAAAAGAAAATTCAAATATCACTGAGCAACAGTTAAGATTACACAGGATTTGTCAGTTTCTACATAAAAGAACCAAAAGTCTTGGAAGAGATGTAACAGAAAACAAAGGCATAAAGATTACAATCGAGAATCACCTACCAAGCAAAATTGAATATAATCTTTCAGGAGAAAATGGATATTTAATGAAATGGAGAAATTTTACACCTTCCTAATAAAAGGATCAGAGCTGAATAAAAATTTGAAGTCTACATGTTTACTCAAGGTAAACATAAATTTAAAAAGAATCAAGAAAAAGAAAACATAAGAAATTCAATAAAGTTAAACTGTATTCCTGTATGGGAAGATATGTATAACTTTAATACTTTTATTATTATAAGAGCAATTAGAAATATGCAGACTTAAGATATTATTTCAAGGTGACTTTGATGGAATAATACCCCACAAACGAAGTGGGAAATGGAATAGGGATAAATTATTCCACATGAGTATGAATGAGCTATTATAATAGAAGGTAAGGGAAGTTGGTCAGCAAAGCTAAAACCTTATTCTCATCAAAATTGACTCAAAGAGGAAATAACATATACATTTGGTTAACTACAGAAATTTATTTTATCCTACACAATAAAAAGTTTAAAAAAAGGATGGGGATAGTAGAAGGGAAAGGGGGATCTGAAAAAAAGAAGGGAAGATTGGAGAAGGGAAAGGGAGTAAAAGAGAGGGGGAATAAACAAAAAAAAATCACAGGAAAGAAATACCCAGTTAGTTATAACTATAAATTAGAATGGGATGAACTCACCCATAAAACAGAAACAAATAGCAGAATGAATTAAAAACCAGAATCCTGCAATATGTTTACAAGAAATACATCTGAAACAAAGAGATACACAAAAGGTAAAGGTAAAGGGCAGGAGGAGAATCCATAATGCTTCAAGTGAAGCAAAGAAAGAAAGGGTAGGAATAGTGATCTCAAACAAAGAAAAACCAAAAACAGATAAAATTAAGAGAGATAAGGTAAGGAAATTATACTTTGTTGAAGGTATCATGAACAATGAAATCATATCAATATTAAACATATATGAACCAGATGGCATAGCATCTAAATTTTTGAAGGAGAAATTGCATGAGTTACAGGAGGAAAGATATAACAAGACTATGCTAGTGGGGGCCTTCAACTTTCCCCTCTCAGAATTAGATAAACCTAACCAAAAAAAATAAATAAGAAAGAAATTAAGGATATGAATTAAATTCTGAAAAAAATAGATATGCTAGATCTCTGGAGAAAACCAGAAAGGAATATACCTTTTTTCTCAGAAGGCACCTTCACAAAAACTGACCATGTATTAGAACATAAAAATCTCACAGCCAAAAGCTGAAAAGCAGAAATAATCAATGAATCATTTTCAAGTCATAATATAATAAAAATACATTCAATAATGGATAATGCAGATATTAAAATTAATTGGAAATTAATCCCATGCTAAAAATAAATGTGTCAAAGAATAAATTGTAAAAACAGTTGATAATTTCATTAAAGAAAATGACAACAATGAGACAATATACTAAAATTTATGGGAAGCAATCAAAGTGGTAAATAGAGAAAAATTTAAATCTCTTACTGCTTATATCAATAAAATAGAGAAAAGACAGACCAATAAGTTAGACATAAAAAAAAAAAACTAGAAAAAGAACAAACTAAGGATCTCCAATTAAATACCAAATTGAAAACCATTGAACTAGTAAAACTAGAAGCTGGTTTATGTAGGAAAAAAAACACAATAAAATAAGTAAGTCATCTGCTAATTTGATTGAAAAACCACAGAACCATATTACTAATATCAAAAATGAAAGGGGTAAATTCAACATCAATGAAGAGAAAATTAAGACAATTATTATCTATTTTGCCTAATTATATGGACAGTCTAAATGAAATGGATAAATAGCTACAAAAATATAAATTACCCAAATTAACAGAAGAAACAAATGTTTAAATAACCTAGTCTTAGAAAAAGAAATTGTCATCAGTGAACTTAAAACACTATCTGCAAATGAAATCTAAACAAGTGAAAAAATATTAATTGCTCATGGGTAGGCCAAGCCAATATAATAAAAATAACAATTTTACCTAAATTGATCTATTTATTCAGTGCCATACCAATCAAAGTATCAAATGATTATTTTATAGGGCTAACCAATAATAATGAAATTCATCTGGAAGAACAAAAAATCAAAGATATCAGAGCATTCAATGAAAATAAAATGCAAAAGAATGTGGCCTAGCCATACAAAATTTCAAACTGTATTATAAATCAATAATTAATGGCTAAGAAATAGAATGGTGAATTGGTGGAATAGATTAGTTACAAATTACATTATAGAAAATGACCTTGGCAATATAGTTTATGATAAGTCCAAAGATCCAAGCTTTTAAAAGAAAAACTCATTTAACAAAAACTGCTGGGGAAACTATAAAACAATATGATAGACACTAATTATGATCCCAAACCTGACAGTACATAGCAAGATAAGATCAAAATGGGTACATGATTTACACATAAAGGGTGATACCACAAATAAAATAAGAGAGCATGGGAAAGTTTATCTGTGAGATTTAGGAATAAAGGAAGAATTTAGGGCCAAAGTCGATATAGAGTGCATTACAAAATATAAACTAGATCACTTTGACTCTATAAAATTAAAAAGTTTTTATGCAAAACCAATGCAACAAAAAAGTCAGACTCATCTTTAATAGTTTTCTCAATTATTTGCTAATTGCCTAACAGTGAAAAACCTAAACTATCATTTCATCACAAATTGGCTATATTTGCTTCTATTTTTCTTATTTTTATGACTTTAATTTTTTCTTGTTTTATTATTTTTTCTAGCATTTATAGAACTAGGCCAAGTAATGGAAGAGAATGAGAAAATATAATGCTCTGTTGCTGTTGTTCAGTTATTTCGTCATTTCTGAATCTTCATGACACCATCTAAGGTTTTCTTAGCAAAGATACTTGACCAATTTGTCATTTCCTTCTCCAGTTCAATTTATTGATGAGGAAACTGAGACAAACAGGCTTAAGTGACTTGTCCTGAGTCACACAGCTAGTAAGCATCTGAAGACAGATTTGAATTCAGGAAGCTGAATCTTCCTGACTCCCTACCTGGCACTCTATCAACTGTGTCACTTAGCTTCTCTTATATTGCTTTTCTCTTGTTTTAGTAAAGAATCTAGGATTTCCCTTTGCATATCATGTTAGATTTTATTTATTTTTAAAAAATCATATGATTTGTAGATTTTTTAAAAAGCATGAATGTCATATAATGCAAATCCACTTTATGTATTTATAATATGTTATGATATTGACTTTTTAAAATTATGATTACTTAAGTCAATTGTCTTCCTACTGTTGAATCTTTCTTGTATCTCTAATAAAAAATTCAGCTAGGTCATAGTGAAAAATTCTTTGACTACACCAATATAGTATAGTCTTTTTGCCAGGAATTTTGTTTTCATTTTAAAATCAATATTTATTAATTACATTAGTGTCTAGTTTTCTTTCTTTACTGTATTATTCCATAGTTTAGGTTTTAATTTGTCTCATCAGAGGAGTTCTGTAATGCATTTTCTTTCTCAGCTTATGGGAATAATTTGTATAGAAGATGTATTAAGACAGTACTTTTTTGGTACAAAGAATTGAAAACAATATTCCCCTAACAATTTATAGGTAAAAGGATGTACAAGTATAATGTAAGCATTGAATAAAATAATACTACAATAAGAAGGGGGCAAATATAGGGAATTTAGAGAAAAATGGGAAGACAAATGTACTGTTGCGGAGAGATCAGAACCAGAATTTTATTTATATATCTGGCACATAGTTGGCACATACTAAGTATTTATTGAATTGAAGTAATGTTTTATAGTCTACTTTTAAAGTTTAAATTATTATTTAGATAGCACTGAATTATATTAATATTCTAATAATTATTTCATGTTATTTTAATACTAATAAAAATGTAACACATCATACACTTAGATTATGAATAATAGTATAATTTAACAATGAACATTATTTCAGAATGTCCTTCACTGTCATATTTTAGATGTTCTTTGATAGACTCTTAGGTTAAGTTGAGAGGCGCCTCAGAGGCAATCTATCCTGATACTTTCATTTTATAGATAAGAAAATGGAGGTATAAAAAATTAAATTATTTGACTAAATTCATTAAGGGATGAAGTGGCAGAGCCAGAAATTCAAACCAGCAACTTTTACACTGTAACAATTGTTTCCTATTACTTTCCCTTCATGAGTTCTGTTTTGGAGAAAGGAAGATAAAGAGCTAGCTTCAAAATCAGTAAAACTTGGGCTCAAGCTTTACCTTTTACATTTGTTGCCTTTATGACCTTAACCTTATGGAGCACTTAACCTCAGAATATCCTCAACCAATTCTCAAAGATTACAAATTGCAGAATAGTTGCTAATCTGCATTGAGGAAAGGATTTTCTCACTAGTTTTTATTTTTGGTCATTACCACTGAAATTAAGAGTCCAAGAAATAAAACAAAACAAAATATTTAGTCATCCAATGACTCATTCCAGGACTTAACACAATGTTTAACACATCATAAATACTCAATATATTCTAATTGACTTCACTTTAACTTTCAAAGGCTACATTTATAATTGCTTCTTTTGTTGTTCTTATTTCATGCCAAACTCTTCATGACCCTATTTGGGATTTTCTTGGACAAGATATTAGAGTAATTTGCTATTTCCTTCACCAGCTTATTTTTACAGATGAGGAAATTGAGATAAACAGCTAGTAAGGTAACAAAAATTTGAATTCATGAAGATGAATCTTTCTGACTCCAATCCCAGCACTCTATCCACTGTACCACCTGACTGCTCATAATTGCTTCTAAACTACTGAAATAAAGTTTGATGCTGCTCTTATTCTTAAGTAAGCTGTTTTTATGACAAACCAGAAATTGATTTATCAAAAAAAAAAAAACCCTCAAAATAATAGCACAGACATGGCAAGCTTGCTTGGATATTGGTTTTAAAAATTCATTATCAACATTTACAAAATCACCCTTGGATCATTAAATAATTTTGTGACACCAAAAGTCAGAACAATAACCAGAAATTTTTTATTTTCTTGGCAAAGGATTTGAAATGTGCTCTTTACTCAGTTGGTAGGGAAAAAGTTGGTGAATTCCCCAAGATATAAGAGACCTAAACTGGTGGGAGAATACTGAACAGGGTCAAGAGAAGTAGAAGCTCATCTTGGGTGCAGCTGTCAGTGGGAGGAGAAAACATTATTAGCTTTCTATTTTAGGTAATTTTTCTTCCAATATAGGTATTTTGGGAGTTTCTGTACTGTTGAAAGATTGAAAACACTGTCAGATCCTCTCTGAATTCTAACAACTTGGGATGAGACCCTGCTCATTCTACCCTAATAATAGTCTGTCAAAAACTATGAGGAAAAAGCTGGCTTTATCATGATGCCATATAATTTTTCTCACCTTTCTGTTGGGCCTCAAATTTAGTTAGCTAATGAGTGCTTATAATTGCAATTTTACACAATTTCTTTTTAATTTTTAAATAACAAATTTTGGACAGCATAGTCAAATAAGTAATTCACCTGATGGTGTGCCTTTGAATAAATAATTTCTCATGCTTTTATTTATACATGTGAAACATCAAAATTGTATCTACCCTCTGCTACTTAGTGATGATAGACTGAGACCAAATAAGATAATAGATATAAAGTCATTATGAACTCCAGAAAAAAAGGGAAAAAATGAACTATGGAAATCAAAATAGAATCAATTCTTGATTATATATGTGCTGATTGTTAGACTTGTTCCTTTTTTTCCATAATGAGATTGTAAAGTCCTAATAGATATATCTCTTGCTATTTTAATAATATTTTTCATATTAGTTCTTTGTACATAATAAAAATTCAGATAAACAGAGTGATAATAGTGAAGATGACAAACAAATACCAAATAAGTTTATTTAAATTGGAGAGGAGGCACCAGGTTGTTTGCTGATTGCAGTGATCATTTTAAACCTCATTCCACCAAGTTTTCAAGATCCCTTTCAGTGTGCCTCATACATGGCATTTCATCTCTAATTTCCATTTCTTTGTGAAGTGGTCCCCTATGTCTGAAATGTTCTCTTTCCTCTTGGAATCCCTGGCCTTTTTAAAGACTTTCAGCTCAGTACCACCTCCTGTACATAGTTTTTTCTTTACCTTTCTATTTGTTCTCTTTTCCTCTAGAAATTATTTTATATTATTTGTCATAGATTTTGCATTTATGTAAAAGTTGTATCCATCTAATAAACAGGTAGATAACACAGTGGATAAAATATTAGATTTGGAGTGAGGAACTTCTTAATTCAAATCTGGCCCCAGAAACTAACTATATGAACCTGTTTGTCTCAATGTTTCTACTTATAAATAGGGGTTAATTTTGAGAATAAATTTTAAAAAAGAATATTTGTTGGTCAAAGGATATGAACAGACAATTCTCAGATGAAATTGAAATTATATCCACTCATATGAAAGGGTGTTCCAAATCACTACTGATCAGAGAAATGCAAATTAAGACAATTCTGAGATACCACTACACACCTGTCAGATTGGCTAAGATGACAGGAACAAATAATGATGAATGTTGGAGGGAATGTGGGAAAACTGGGACAGTGATGCATTGTTGGTGGAGTTGTGAAAGAATCCAGACATTCTGGAGAGCAATTTGGAACTATGCCCAAAAAGTTATCAAACTGTGCATACCCTTTGATCCAGCAGTGCTACTACTGGCTTATATCCCAAAGAAATACTAAAGAGGGGAAAGGGACCTGTATGTGCCAAAGTGTTTGTGGCAGCCCTTTTTGTAGTAGCTAGAAACTGGAAGATGAATGGATGTCCATCAATTGGAGAATGTTTAATTAAATTATGGTATATGAAGGTTATGGAATATTATTGCTCTGTAAGAAATGACCAGCAGGAGGAATACAGAGAGGCTTAGAGAGACTTACATCAACTGATGCTGAGTGAAATGAGCAGAACCAGAAGATCACTATACACTTCCACAACAATACTGTATGAGGATGTATTCTGATGGAAGTGGAAATCTTCAACATAAAGAAGATCCAACTCACTTCCAGTTGATCAGTGATGGACAGAAACAACTACACCCAGAGAAGGAACACTGGGAAGTGAATGTAAATTGTTAACACTACTGTCTATCTACCCAGGTTACTTATACCTTCGGAATCTAGTACTTAGTGTGCAACAAGAAAATGGTATTTACACACATATATTCTATCTAGGTTATATTGTAACACATGTAAAATGTATGGGATTGCCTGTCATGGGGGGGGGGGAGGGAGTAAAGGGAGGGGAGGGATAATTTGGAAAAATGAATACAAGGGATACTATTATAAAAAATTACTCATGCATATATACTGTGGAAAAAAATTCTAAAAAAAAAAAAGAATATTTGTGAAACACTGCAAACCTTAAAGTACTATATAAGTTCTGTGTTGTTCTATCATTTCATTTGTAGGTTTTCTAGGAAAAAATACTGGAGTGCTTTGTCATTTTCTTCTCAGTTGATTTTATTGATGAGAAAACTGAGGCTAACAGGGTTAAGTTACTTGGCCAGGGTCACACAGTTAATAAGCGTCTAAGATATCTGAACATAGGTTTTCCTGGATTTAGACCCAGAGATCCACTGCACCATTGAACTGCTTGTTATTATTATATAAGATCTTTGAAGGTGGAGATAGCTTTTGTTTGCTTGTTGACTTTGTATGTATTATAACTGGCACAGAAACTTTTACATAGTTTACCCCCTAGAACTAGGTAGAATTAAATTAATTAGAAGAATGAAGTAAGAAATGTATCCCATTTTCATAGTAATTAGATAAAGAAGCTTTCCAAAGGAAATAATAAAATAGTATTCCTATAACAAAGCTATGGTTAAGTCCTATGAGAAAGTGGTGCCAATTCTATTTAAAATATTATTAAACACCTATTACATGTTAGTTACTTTGCTAGGAACTAAACATGCAAAGGCAAAAAAAAAAAAAGAAAAGAAAAGAAAAAGAAAAAAGAAAAGAAAAGAAAAGAAAAGAAAAGAAAAGAAAAGAAAAGAAAAGAAAAACCCACAAACAAATCCAACTTCAATAGGCTTATATTTTACTTGGGGCAATGTACAACAGATATACAAACTGCAGTCGATTAACCTTTATAGACCTCAGTTTCCACTGTGAGGGAGGAAAGAGAGAGAGAGAGAGAGAGAGAGAGAGAGAGAGAGAGAGAGAGAGAGAGAGGAGAGTAAATAAATTATTTCTAAGATCCTCTCTATCTCAAAGTTTGTGACCTTATGATGGTAAATAAATAATCAAAATACAAATAAAAATAAAGCATATAACAAATTAAAACAATTCTAAGAAGGAGGAAATCACTTCCTGAGGTCACTTTCAGCATTGTTCCTGTGAAAATTAGCTCATATTTGCTTTCAGAAGAAATTGTTGATAATAGATGCCAAGGAAGAGCTTTGTCCTATTTGGAATATACATTTTATGACTAAATACAATAATTATATTTCAATGAATGGAATTTATTTTTCTTTTTAACTTCAGCTGAAGAACTATAGGTTCTGTATTAGTCCTTTATTTTAATTCTGTGTCTTTATGTTTTGTGTCTTTTATAAATAAAATATTGTTGGATTATGGTTTCTAACCATTTACTTTCATCTTTTGAGTTCATAATTGTGACTTTCATCTTATGAGTTCATAATTGTGATTGCTAATTGTGTTTTTCCCTCCATGATGTTTTCTTATATTTATTCTTTTCTCTCTCTTTTTAAAATCTTGTTCTCAAGAGTCTGTTTTGCTTCTGACCATTACTTTACTTAACCTACCTTCTTTTTTATCACCTCCATATTATCATAGTAAGAGGCTAAATCTTGTGTGATTGTGACTGTAGCTTCATGATATATGAATCATTTCTTTTTTATTGCTTGCAGTATTTCTTCTTTGACCTTGGAGCTAAGGATTTTGGCTATATTCTTGGGAGTTTTCATTTTGGAATTTCTTTTGAGAGGGGTCAGTGGATTTTTTAAATTTCTACTTTGCCTTCTGTTTCTAAGACATATCAGCCATTTTCCTATATAATTGCTTTAAAATGATATTGAGATTCTTTTTTATTATTTATGGGTTCTAGATCTATAATAGACCAATGATTTTAAAATCATCTCTCCTCAGTCAATTTTACAGGTTGGTTGCTTTTCCTATGAGATATTTAATTTTTTTTCAAATATTTTCATCTTTTTATCTTTTATTGCTTCTTGATGTCTTTGGAATCATTGCTTCCATATGACCAATTCTAATTTTTAGAGAGTTGTTTTTGTTAGTAAGGTTTTGTACCTCTTTTGTCATTTGGGCAATTTTAATTTTTAAGGAGTCATTTCTTTAATGTTTTTGTATATTTTTTTTCTACCAAATGATTAGTTTCCTTTTCATTATTTTTTCATATTTCTCATTTCATTTCCAAATTTTCCCTTTACTCTTCTAATTTGATTTTCAAAATTATTGTTTTGTTCTTTAAAAAAATCTGTCTTTAGCTATTTTATAAATTCTTGCACTTATGTACAATATTTATTTTTCTTTGAGGCTTTACTTGTAGAGCTCTTCAAATCATTTTCTTCTGTGTTTCTGTTGTGAATTTCCCTGTTACCAAAGTAGCTTTTTATGGTTAGGTTTTATTGCTGTTGTAGTTGTTATTTTCTTTTTGATCCAGCCTACTTCTTGATTTTGAACTTTGTTAAAATTGGGCTCTGCTCCTCTGAGGAAGAGGGGGAAGGGAGGAGATGACTGGCCTGAGCTATTGTTTTTATATTCTTCTAATTATTTCACAAATTGGTCAGGCAGTCTGTAAAAAGTATGATCTGGGGAGATTACTCCCCTTCTCTTCTGCAAGCTGATCCTTATACAGATGGGTCCTTTGCTTCCTCAAAAGCATGACTATTCCTCTCTCTGGAACCATGATCTATAATTGGGCTAAAAATAAGAGACCTAACAAATGACATATGATTCTATTTTCAGTGGCTGTTCAAGGATCTCCTGATCTCTCCATCTAGATTTCAGTTCCTTTAACATCCCTGGGCTGTGAACTGTTCTCTATCACTGCTATTGTAATCACCTAGCCCAGTGCTGCCATTACCACCAAATGCTGCTTCTGCTGTATTGTACCCCTGGCCATCTCCCACCCCAAGGTTTTCAGACCTCTTTTTCTGTCTTCATAAGCTTCCTTAGATTGGAAAGATAGCTCACTATGGCTTTGTCTTGTCTTTTCTAGAAAAAAAAATAATAAGTTTGAGACATTTTCTGTAATTATTGTAGAAGATCTTTAGGGAGAGCTTTAGCAGTTCTGACCTCTCATTGCATCATCTTGACTAGGGGTCCTCAAACTACGGCCCGTGGGCCAGATGCCTCCCGCTGAGGACATTTATGCGGCCTGCCGGGTTATGGCAAAATCAGACCAGAAGTGACGTTCGCCCGAAACTCGCGTTAGCAATGCACACTTCCGGCACTGGGCTGAGGTGGGGGAGACAGAATGTGAAGTGATACCGAGATGAGGAGAGTTCCCAGGCCGGGTGTATGGTGTGGGGAAGGGAGAGAGATGCAAAAGATAAAGAACTGATAGCCCACGGCCTTGTAAAGTAATGGAAGCCACCACAACAGATAGGCGCAAGGGATGTACAGTGCATGCTGCACATGTCACTGCCACTGCAAGGGGAATATATGGGCTGTGTCTGGTGCGAGGGTATAGTAACAAGTCCCATGACTCTATCCTTGTCCTTATGCTGTAATGACAATGTAATGGCTTCCTCTCTAGTGTATGTTGTGGTACTGACTGTTATTGTCTCCCAAGTGAGGCTCCTGGTACCAGGCATGGCCCTGTATCCATAGTGACCTCATGTCTGGCTGTTATGGTCATCAGTTTTATCATTGTGTGTATGTTCTGTAGTTTCACAGATAGAATATTGCTAACATATGTCATCACCTTATAATCACTGGGGGTCTGACCTTAGTGCCCCCCCACTTATCCTGAGTATAAGGGGGTGCAGAGCTGGTGTATTGCTTCATCCCCCTCCAGATTCTCCAGATTCTTAAGGTCCCCATACACTTGTGCAGCTTCAGGTCACATGATGACCTCCCCCAGATTTGTCACTGAAGCTCATTTTGCACATACAATATATCGCGTAGTTATATACATATATGCACAGTCTTGCCTGCGATTATGATAAATTACGAGTGCAGCATGTACAATCATGCAGAGCTGGATCATGAGAATTGATCCCAGGATTCAGAGGAAGCCAGGGCATTTGGGAGGGCCGCCTGAGCAGTGACTTGTGTTCAGTGAAGGTCTGAAGTGGGAGAGAGAGTGTGGGAAACGGAGGCATCACAGCAAAGAGGCAGCTTGGAGAAAATTGGGCATTACAGTCTGCATGTCTGTGTAGGCAAAGTTATTGCTGGTATATTGTTTATTGGTATTTTACTAATAGCAATTTGGAATCCCTTAGAAATAATGATGTCAAGAAAAAGAAAAATTGATTTGGAGTGTAGTATATTTAAAGAGCAGTGGACTTATGATCACTTTTTCATGCAGTACAAGGAAAGAGCTGTATGTCTGATATGCCAGAATATTGTGTCTGTGTTCAAAGAATATAATTTGCATCGACACTATGAAACTCAACATAAAGATAATTATGATTGTTTGGTTGGAGAAGTGAGGAAAGATAAAATATTAAAACTGAAAAATACATTGACAACTCAGCAAAATATTTTTGTGAAGCAGAAGCAATAAATATTTCATCACTGTGAGCAAGTTTTCAAGTTGCCAAGGTAATAGCACGCACTGGCAGACCATTCGTGGAGGGAAAATTTCTTAAAGAATGCCTTCTTTCTGTTGCCAAAGAGATGTGTCCAGAGAAGGCTGATTCATTTAGTACAGTGAGTCTTTCAGGACCTACAATTACGCGGAGGATTGAAGAAATGGGAAACAATCTGCATCAGCATTTGCAAAACTCCACAAAAAAATTCATATTTTTCCTTGGCACTCGATGAAAGCAATAGTGTTTGTGATTCTGCCCAACTTCTAATTTTTATTCGTGGGACGAATGGTTATTTTGAAGTCATAGAAGAGCTTGCTGCACTGCAAAGCATCCAAGGAATAACTGCAGGATAGGATATCTATGAAAAGGTTTGCCAAACTATGAATGTTTGGAGCTGGACTGGGCTAAACTAGCCAGCGTGGCAAGTGATGGTGCTCCTAGCATGGTGGAGTCTAAGAAAGGAGTAATTGTTAGCATTAACCAAGAGATGGACAAACATAACCATTCTCATCCAATAGCCATACACTGCCTCATCAACCAACAAGCGCAGTGTAGTAAATCACTGAAGTGGGATTGTGTTATGAAAATTGTGTTATCTTGTGTTAACTTCATTAGAGCTAATGCAATAAATGACAGACAATTTCAGGAATTTCTGTCTGAGCTAAATGTTGAGTATGAAAATGTTCTATATCACACAGAAGTCCGTTGGCTGAGTCGAGGGAGAGTTTTGAAATGTTTCTGTGACTTACTTCCCCAAATTACAACTTTTCTGCTTTCAAAAAACAAAGAAATACCAGAGCTCAATGATGCAGAATGGAAATGGCACCTTGCCTTGCTGACAGATGTAACAGAGCTACTCAACAATTTCAATATGCAGCTTCAAGGAAAGGGGAAGCTCTTCTGTGATATGCAATCACATGTCAAAGCATTTGAAGTAAAATTAGACCTCCTCATCAAACAAGCGAAGGAGGAAAACTTCTGTCATCTCCCCACAATTCAAAATCTGTTAGCAGAAAAACCTCTGATTGCATTCCCAAACAAAACATGTGTGGATTCATTGGAAAAATTGCAAAAAGAGTTCCAATTTAGATTTAAAGAGCTTCATCTCCATGAACAGGACATACAGCTTTTCCATAACCCATTTTCTATTGACATTGAAAATGTGGATACAACAATTAATAATCTAAATTGAGACTTTAAATTCAGACTTCTATCCATTGTGCTACCTAGCTTCCTCCAAACAAAGATATTTTGATTAATAAACCATAAAGGTAGTTTTTTAGAAAGAAGAACACAAAATCTGGGAAAAAACATTTTGAGTTTATTTTACTCTTTGCTCTGATGCTTTAAAAGTCCCTTAACCTGTCTGAGTGTATTCTCTCACCTATAAATCAGAGAGGTTAGAGTAGATTACCTCTAAGTTTTCTTCCAAATGTAAAATTACCTGTCTCCATGATGTTAAAGGTCACACTGATGCAGATTCAAAGGACTAAGACAGACTTTTAACCAGCTATCTAGTATTAGACACTTCTAAATGAAGTTTTATATTCTCTATGGCTGATGATGTAGTGATTTCATTGGCAAATAAAAAGTACAGGAGAAAATGTATTTTTTGGCTATCTCCTATATCTGGGTATTTATGACTGTCATAGAATATAAATATTATTATAATTGAGACTCCCTCATTAAAGTTTTTATTATAGACTTTAAATTATATTCTGCCACTTTTTTTTCAATTTGTCTAAAAGGATAGTAAATTTTCAAAAAGATATAACCCAAAGGTTTTATTCAACCAATTTTACTCACTCATGTTCAAAGATACAGTAAATAATTTAGAAGCCAAAGTTAGAATTTACCGTAGATTGTTAGACCCACATGTTACAAATGCCATAATGTCCATTAAAGGCTCTAGACATATTGGACTGCAATAAGAACTGTATAAAATAAATCAAGTGGGATTTTAGTGTCATAAAAAGGAACATATATCTAACTGAATCTCAATTCAGTGAAAGAAGCTTTTTTCAATTCATTTTACCAGTGCCCAAGAAAATACGTTCTATCTTGAAGAGTTAGGAGATATTGCTTCTCCCAAAAAGTATATTCCAATTTATAGGGAAATATAATAATCTCAAATATAATAATTCTTTCATGTATCAGTAAATTTATGCTTGTAATATTAAATCTGTTATTTTTCTGAGATATTAATTCTTTTAAAAAACTATATAGTAATATATTGTATTAATCCTCAGCATTTTGAACAGCATATCTGTTTAATCTAAAAGAACTGGCTTTAAAAATATAGACTGGTATTATTGATTCTTGTTTATTTATATTTTTATATTTTATGACTAACCTAAATGGATGTTCAAAAAAATATAGACAGCCTTATTAACATACCTATATAAAGACTGAATCATAATAGCAATGAAGGAGAATTTTTGCTTTGTAGAATTTTTTGGTTTCTATTGATTTATCTGGACTTCTATCTGATGAATTTTTATAATTTGAGAGATTATTTGAGATATTCCTAATTGAAGTTAATTTATGGCACTACTGCACTCATCTGTTTCTGTATGGTTATAGCTTAATAATAGCTAGCATTTAAGACCAACCAGTTCTATGTGATACTTGTATGAAGATTATTCTTTGTGATTGTGGTCTATTTTTAAGATGTTACCAATTGTTTAAAAAGCATTGATATATTCTGCATGCCTAAAATATGTTGTGAAATTTTGAAATTAATATGTGATTTTTTAAATAGATTTCCCTTAAGGGATGGGTTGGGTTAGAAGAAAAAAATTACTATATAATTATATATAATTGCATTATATATACATCAATCCATCAACTGTGGACAGTTGACTGTTGTCACATTTTATTTGCTAATTTTCAGTTTGAAACTAACATTTAAAGTAAAAAAGCGAAGGAAGCACTTATCTCTTGCTTAGGCAAAGATAACCCTTATGAACTGTATACCCCAGAGGCAACTCAGTTTTCTCACATGTAAAATGAGCAATGAGAAGGAAATGGCAAACCATTCCAATATATATGCCAAGAAAACCCCAAATAGGATCATAAGGAATTGGAAATGACTAAAATGAAACTAAGCATTTTTTAAGTTATTTTAAAACATTATTCTGAGAATGGGGTACATAGGATTCACTAGAATGCTAAAGGGGTCCCTGAAAACCTTTACTCTAAAATCAAGTATAAACTCCTTTGAACTCATGTAAAGCCCTTCACAAATTTGTCCCAATGCATATTTATTGGTTAATTATACATTACTATATACATTTTACTGTTAATCATCTTGGTCTTCTTGCCTTTCTTCACACAGGACTCTACAATTTGTCTTCATGTCTTTGCATAGACTATTGCCCATGTCTGAAAGACACTCCTTCCTCTCCTCTTCCTTTTAGAATCTTTTTTCCTTCAAAGCTCAAGTTAAGTAATATCTTCTATATAAAGTCTTCTCTGATCCTCAAGTCTCCCCCAGTAGTAAGAACTTATTTGGTTTTTATTTTATACATATTTATATGTGAGTATACAATCCCTCCAAAGATGTACTGCTGTTTAACAATCACCTCTCCAAAACAATGTAATTACTTTTCAGTTTAATTAGCATTAACATTTCTTTCATCAGTTAATTACATCTATACAATCAACCAAGAAGTATAAGAAGCCCTAATTTCTGATGTTTGCTGCTTTCTGGGATATAAATTCTCATGCTGAAAATTTAAACATGCATTCTTTGCTAACTCTAGCATATATATCTCTGAGTCTCTCAATACAAGTCAAGTTCCTTGGAAGCAAAAGCTATTTCATTTTTTTCTTCATCTCTCCCTAGAGCCTCACATAGTGCCAGAAACATAGTAGGTGTTTGAGAAATGTTTGATTGATGTATATATTTTATAAGCTGCTATATTTAAATGCAGCATCTAGGAAATGTTTCATTTTTCAAGTTATTATTTTCAAATATGTTTAATATTTTCAAGTATGTATAAAATTATACATAAACTTCATATATTATTTTATGTTCTGGTGTTATTTTTCTACATGACAACGCATCATCAATCTGGATCAAGAAGGAAAATTAGATGTCATCTAGTTCAACCTGCTCAATTTACAAGTAAGGAAATCAAGATCCAGAGAAGTTATAGTCATTTGTTCAAATGTATATATGGAAATGGAATTTCATCTCATGTTCTGTGAGTCCAAATTCAATGCTATTTCTCCTATTAGATGGTCAGCTCCTTGAGATTTAGCAAGCTATTGATTTAGACTCAGGAAGATGAGTCTTCCTGACTCTAGGTCCATTGCTCTATACCACCTAGCTGCCCAAATTTCATTTATAGGTTAGTGAAAATAAGGATGTCAGTTGTTTTTATTGTTTTTTGTCCCATCCAAAGTCACAATCCCAGATTAAGAACCCCTGTTCTTTGAGTAGCAGGAAACCCAATAGTATTTAACAGAGTGGGGAAGGGACACTGGAAAGACTGTTCTGTAAGGAAATAATTTTGACAGTTGTGTGAAAGATGGATTGTAGAGGGGAAAAACTTGAAGCAGAAAGAACACTTAGGAGATTATTTTAATAGTCTAGATGATGAGTCATGAGGGACTGAACTGGCTTGGTGGCCTTGTGAGTAGAGAGAAGGGTAAAGATGTGAAACATTTCATGGAGGTAGAATTGACCAGACTTAGTGATTGATTGGAGAGGAGAGATGAGGTAGAATTAAGAGCTGATGATGACTGATGAGTCATCACTTCTATCCAACTTTTCTCTGCTGAATGATGTGGGGGCTTTTAGAGTTCTCTTTAGTTCAATGGGTAGTTTATTGTAATTTAAGAAATAAACCCTTTATTACCTGCCTACAGTTTGCACATAGAAGGACAGAGCATAAAGTGCTTGGCCCGGAGTACAAATCACTTCATTTCTGTCTGCCTCAGTTTTTTCAACTATAATAATGGTGCCAACTGCCCAAGATTGTGTGTGTGTGTGTGTATGTATATATATATATATATATATATATATATATATATATATATATATATATATATATATATATATATATATATATATATATATACATACACACACACACACACACACACACACAATCTGATTGGATGCCTAGAAGATATAGAAAAAACAAAAACAAAAACAAAAAACAAAAACCTCCCACAGTCTCCATATAAAGTGCAGCGAATCCTTTATTTCCCATTAGCTACACTCTGGATTTTGAATTTTACTCCAACATCATCATGCTACTGATTTGAGCATTTCCTTCCTTCTCTCTCCTCCCTCCTCCATTTTCTAGCTTCCCTTTGTGCATTGTCTTTTGTTGGATGATAATCCCCGCCTTGTAATCCTTATACTTAGCACAATATCTTTTTGGAACATAATGGACTCTCAATAAATGTTTATTTTAATGTGTGTACACACACACACACACACACACATGTACACACATATTCTTTCTATTTGAAACTTAATAACTAATTCAACCAACCAAAGTGACCATTTTTATTTGAGATATAAAATTATGAAGACAAAGGAGCTTTTAAAAATGATGCCCCTAACTTAAGGAACTTAGAGAAAGCTTTCTGGTACAGTGCACAGAACACCAGTCCAGGAGTTATGAAAACGAATTCAAATTTGGCCTCAGATATTTCTTAGTTTTGGAACCTTAGATAAATTACTTAACCTCCATTTGCCTCAATTTTCCTCATCTGTGAAGTGGGGAATAATAACTTCTATCTCCCAGGGTTGTTGTTAGAATCAAAATGGGATCATATTTTTAAGATTTAGTATATTACCAGGCACATTTAAATATGTTTTAATATTTTTATTATTTATTATTAATAATTAATATTATTTATGGTTAATACTTTTAATGTTTTTAATAAATGCTTCTTCACTTTTTCTTCCCCTTCCATGCTGATTACTGTGCAAGACACTGTGGAATTGGAGTAATTTATTGTGTAACTCATAGCAAACTTCAGCATATAGGCATTTTGAAGTATCTGATAATTTAGCACTTTGAGAGTGAAAACCTTGAAAGTGCAGATTAAAGATAGTTCAGATTTGAAATAATTGCTCTCCACGGATATGATCATGGTATTGTGGATATTGTGTTAATAAATACATTGGCTTCCTTTAGGGAGCCTCTCATCTTTATAGTTACTTCACAATTATTTTAGAGCCATAAAAAATTATAATAGAGTTTTATTGTGCCTCTGTTGGTGCTAGGGTTGTGGAGTAAATATGGCACCTGTCAGTCATTAAACAAGCATTTAAGTGTTTACTATCTGCCAGGAGCTATGCAGGGGGCTGTTTCAGTGGGAGAAAAAGACCATGTGCATATCACAGTGTACATGGGAGACAAGAATTATTATCCATTATAACGTGCCAGGAACTATTCAGGGGGATCTGACAGTGGGAGAAAAAAGACCATGTGCATGTGCAAGGGAAACCAGAATTAATATCTAGCATAATGCATGCTTTACAGTGGGATTTTAGAACAATCAAAGATTTCATCAAGAGTCGATCCTGTGTAGATAAGCCTTTTTTTTTGCTGTGGTTCAGCAGCTCATCTGTGATTTATAATTATCTGGGGACCTAAGAAGTTAAGTGACTTGCCCATGGTCACACAACTAGAATTTGTCTAGGTAGCATTTGAACCTAGGTCTTCTCACTATAACACCAGCCTTTGGTCCACTATAGCACAGTATATCTGTAGAATGAGGTTTAACTATATAAATATAATTTTTTGTGAGTGTGAATCTATTTAGTAAATTTATGTTAATTACCACCTTTTTATAAGGCACATTGCCTTTGGGATGGTGATAGGAGGGGATATAAACATCAGTACACTTAGATTAAACCAGTCTTTTTAATTAATCTGCTACCTTGAAATTTCTTTTTGTTTTATTTTATGGTTAAGTCTCTTCTCTGGGGCAGTTAAGTGGCACAGTGGATACACAGGCCTGAAGTCAGGAAGATCATCTTTGTGAATTCAAATTTGGCTTCAGAACTTTCTGTGTGACCCCCAACAAGTCATTTAACCCTGTTTGCCTCAATTTCCTCATCTGTAAAATTAACTGAAGAAGAAAATGACAAACCACTTCAATATCTTTGCCAAGAAAATTCTAACTGGAGTCATGAAGGTTAGAACACAACTGAAAAATGACTGACCAAGTCTCTTTATTGCCCTTGACTCTTATACACATAACTAACTTAGTTAATTTTTAATGTATAATAAGACCCCATGGATCTTCAAGTTCTTAAAAAAAACTCATTTCAGTATTTAAAATCTTAATGTCTAAAATATATTTTTCATACCTAAAATATGTCTGTAGAGCTAATCATGTATTTACATAATTTAACAGAAATTTTTGAGTTGCTATCGAAACAATGGAGACATTGAAGCAGCATGGTACAGTTGAATAAGAGGGATAAATTTAGACCCAGTGTGTGTGACATGGAGTCAATGGGTTCAAATCTTGCTTCTTATTTATTAGCTTAACTCATTTAACCCTTATGTACCCCTCTCTAGGACTTATATTTTAAGTCTCTCTTGAATTGTAATAAACATAGTTAGAGTTAATTCCAACAGTAGTGGTTTCCAAACATTGAAAAACAAAATCACAGATTTTTCAGGTATTTAAGTATCATCTAGACAAACCTATTAAATATGTTTTTTGAGGCCTATTTCTTTGAAAGAGATTGTTTGTAGGGAGAGATTTGTCAGCATGGTTTGCTTCTTGTACCTCTGAAAGTTTCTGAAGACTTTGTAGCCTGAGGCCTTATATCTTAATTTTCATAGTTTTATCTATTCAGTTAATTTAGTAAGACTTAGATGATCTGCATTTATAATATGCATAAAGTGAGGTAATTGTATATATAATTGACTCACACATTTAAATGGAGCGTATTTGCAGTTTCTAAAAAATGCCTTGTAATCTTTCTCATATATTTGGCAGGGAGGCTGTTATCTATATTGAATTTGCTAAAGCCTTTGAAATTGGCTGTTACTACTGGAAATGGAAACTTTTATTGGTCGGCTACCAACAGTATAATTTCTGATCTATTGGTTTATAGTTTTTATGTTAACTTCAAGTATAATTACCATTTGTAATTACTAAGAAAAATAATCATAATTATTTTTTGCTTTGAAAAATCACAGAAATTATCACTTTATAACCTTAGAATGTTATTGCATTGCTCTATAATAACTTCCATTGTCAAATTATATTACTGTAACTAGAAATAGCTGCATGAAAAACTGCAGTGGAGAAAGAAATGCTTTTCCAATAAAATATTAAATAAGCATATCAACATTCTTTTGCATTAGGCTGTTTACATATTGTGATGGAGTTGTGGGAACATTTGCCTACTTTTTTGGACATTTTCTAGTTTTCATATGGTTGAATGCCTCCCTACTTCATCAAATTCCCTCCTTAGTTTCTTTGACACAATTTTGACATAGTTCTCTTTTTACTTTTTTACTGGCTCCTCTTTATCTTCCCAGTCTCTAATCAGGAGTATTTCTTACAAAGGCCATTCCTTGATATTTGGCCTTTGTCCTCATGCATTCTTTTCCCAGTCTGTTGTAATTGCTTTTGTGGGACTAAGAAAATTCTTCACAAGGAGTTAATTGGCCAAGATATGCTGAAATCAATAAGCCTTTATTTGGCACATCTTACCTAAAATAGTTAACTTTTAGGCTCTCTTGAGGTGGAAGAAAAACAAATCCAGTTTATAGCTACCAGAAACACAAAGATAATAAACTAATTGCCAATTAGGAAATCTTTGATTCAAGTATTGGAGAACAGTTTTGGGGTCAGTTGATCATTAAATCATGGTAAAATGAATAAGAAAATTGGTAGTCCATTAAGATTATTTCAGGTTTAAAATAATGGGCTCTTTTAATATATATATATATATATATATACATATATATATACATATATATATATATGTATATATATGTATATATATATTATATACATATAATTATATATAATTATATGTATATATATAAAACTCCTATATATATCCAATCATCCAGTTATATTGATTATTTCTCTAGTATCACTTTCATTTTCATTATTTCCTCTATAATTTCATATCTATCATATCATCTAGAGCTTCAGATATTCAGAATATTGCTTTGACCTTGTAACCCAGTTTCTATGACACTAGAGTCTTCCCTATTTAATCCTGTATTCCATCACCAGTTATCTAATCTCCATGGACCTCAGTTTTCTCATCTATAACATGTAGGGTGTGCACTAGATAACTTCTGAGGACACTTTCAACTCCATATCATCTATGATCCTTTGATAATATATTCTATTTCAATAGTCGTTCTGATCATGTTAGCTCATCTCCAAACCTTGTGTCATCCACAAAGTTATATCAGTCCAGGAAAAGAAATCTGAGGCTAAGAGAACAGAAATGACCAGCCCAAGTCACACAATTATTAAGTAACAGAGCCATGATTTTAACTCATCCAGCTTGTTAATATATATCCAGTTTTTAAAATATTCTACATGGCACAAAAATGAAAATAAAATTTTACATGTGGTTTGAACAAATCAGATTAAAGTTAAAACTATCATCTGTCTTTCCTCCCTCCCTGAGCCTTATGCTTTCCTTCATGAAATTTTTTTTACATTTTGTTTTTTGGCCTCCATGTCATTTAATAACTCTATTAGAGTTTGTAATTTAATCTAATCTTCAGATTTTTGTTGTTGTTGTTGTTGTTATTGTTGTTTTTCCAATCAAACTTTTCTCATCTTGTTAAGCTAATTTTTATATAAGCCCAAGTTCAATAATTTACAGTTGTTTCTATTAAATTCAACTTTTTAGTCAGTTTGGAGTATACAATATATCTGTTTTCTGAGGAGCAACCTAAGTATAGAGAATATTATCTCTAGTAGGCTGACCAGTGCATGATTAATTTTTTTGTTCATGACATCTATGAAAAAAAGAATTATGCAAAATATCTCTTCAAACTATGAAACATTTAAGAATGAATGTATTGAAAGAAAACAACAAATGGGTGAAAATGGGAAAGATATATAAATATTTTAGGATAAATTCTTTTCACCATCAAAGACAGTATGCCAACTCTATCTGAACAATGACATAATAGTTTTAACTGTGCTTCTTGAAAAGATAAGAAAAAAGCAATTGAAGTAAATTGAGGTACATCCCAGAAGTGATATAGTTTTGAAAGTGTTGAGGGAAAATTTCTCAATGTGGGAAAGAATGGAAAGATATCAAGTCATGGAAATACTTTATTGTTGCCTTTAAAAGTGACAGATCATTAATAACCACTGATGTGTATGCCTCCTTTCCTGTTCATATAAAACACTAATGATGATGATCCACCCACACATTAAGTGTGATAGAGGATAAAGTAAGGGTTTCATAAATAAAATTCCTCAGTAGATTGCATCTTTACCATCACAGAGTTGATGGAAAGAAAAAGAGAATGCAAGTTACCACTATATTTGTTGACTTTGAATTATTTTTAATAGAACAAACATCATTTTCAAGGTTTTACTCCAATGAGGTGTTTCCCATGCATCTATAAAATTTGTACTTGATTTCTTCTAATGCATATATGACAGAAAGCAAATGACAGTCCCTACTCTCAAGAAGCTCCTGATCTACTAATGTGATAACATGAAAATAATATGTATGAACAAGCTATATATCACACAAATTTGAAGTAATCAAGAGAAGAAAGGCACTAGAATTAAGGGGGAATCATAATGGCTTCCCATAGACAGTGAGATTTTAGCTGGAATTTAAAGGAAACCAGTGAAATCAGGAGACAAAGATGAGAAAGGAGAGTGTCCCAGGCATGGAGGGGACACTGAGTGAAAATGCTCAGTCTGGACTTGGGTCCTGTTTCTCAACTTTTTATTTTTATTTTTTTTGGCTGGGACAATTGAGTTTAAGTGACTTTCCCAGGGGCACACAGCTAGGAAGTATTAAGTGTTTGAAGCAAGATTTTGAACTCAGGTCCTCTTGACTTCAGGGTTGGTGCCCTATCCACTGCACAACCTAGCTGCCCCCCCCCCGTTCCTCAACTTTAACATGAAATCATTGAAAAAAATTGCTTGAGTCCTTTCTACTTCTAAATTCTGAGTCACTGATGCTGCTACCAAAGTTTCCATCTCTTTAGGTCTTTTTGTCTGACTCATTTCTTTACTTTAGGGATTAAACTGACTATTTCAACATAGTTTATACAGAAAAAACCCTAAATTTTACCTGTATCTGCAATATTGAGTAGTAGTTAGAGAAGCCACGTGTGTAAATACCATTTCATTTTTGTCTTCAAACCCTTAAGGGACAGGTAGCAATCACTTCCTCACAATAATAAAGGAAGATATAAAAGTATAACTCAGCAAGGAGAGTATGGTGTTGATGAGCTTTTGAAAGGCAGAAAATTAAGGGGATGTAACTATATTGTTGTTGCAGGTGGCTAAAGTAGAGTAGAAAGAAGTATTGAATTATATTCAATGTGAAACAAGGTGAACATTTGGGTTCCTTGGCCACCTGTTTGATTACTTATAATAAAGAGGCAGCAAAATGCAGTAGATAGAAAATTGGCCTCAGATTCAGGAGCTAAAATCTAGATTCAAGTTCTCTACCAGGTATATACTAGCCATATGATGCTGGGCAAAATTATTTAACTTTCAGTTTTCTGAGCAATTAGCTCTTAAGACTATGTGCTGCAAATCAGATGCTCAGTGGAGTATGGACATTTCCTCCCTGGGAGTTCCTTATTCTAATGAAATCATAGACCTGGTACCAACTGTCCTTCTGACCTTCAGAAAACAGCATGTTGTGGTCATTTCCCTTCTGCCTGCCATTCTGTGTCCTTCTTGTCCCTGTCTCACTATAAATTCATTACATGAGGCTCACTTTTATAAATGTCATAATATTTATGATAGTTTGTGTCTGTGTGTGCATTATACAAATAATAGGCAAGAAAATGCAAGCAGAATGTATTTTAGGAAGGCAGAGAAAAGAGAGGAGCTGTAGCTTGACTTGTCCCTTATTTTCACTTAGCTAACAATTTTCTTTATAAGAAGGAGAAATATGAAATATTGCATTTTTCCAGTTCTCTAGTGCTCTCTTAATATTTATTTAACATTTGTATATATATATACATATGTATATATATACATTCAAAAATCTATGTGTACATGTATAAAGTCTTGTAATGTTTATATATGTAAACAATCCTTTTCTATTTGCCTATGTATTTGTATACAAACATATGTCTTAGATGTATATACTTCTATTCATATACAGTTACTTTGTATCCATTTTGTATTTCCCTGTATATATACACACATAGAATATATAGGCAAATACAAAATTATTTATGAATAGCCAAATACAGAATAGATAAAAATTATTATTTCTATATATTTTAATGCATATATGTATATACACATACAGATTTCTTTCAGTGGTGTAATGTAATCTCCTTTATGACAAATATTATTTAACTTTTGTCTTTATATATCCAGCATAAAGGGTCTGACATTTTGTGGACATGTAAAAATGTTTGTTGATTAATTGATTGGATGTCAGTATTCATTTTAAATGGATATTTTATGGATTAATGTTTTAAAAAAATTGTCTTTGGTGCACATTTCAGTTCCTTCCCAACCTGTCACTCTAGAGAGCTATAATCGGCATGGGACAACTAGAGCTTTGCCCAAAGGCACTGATATCTGACATCTCCTTCCCCTATTTTATTTGCACTGGATGACATGGAATCAATGAATAACAGCGTGAAGTTGGTGAATGACTAAATGAATTTGCATTTATTGATTGCATGTTATACATGTTAAGTATGAGGCTAAAAATACAAAAAGCCAGACAATTCTTTCTTTTATTTATTTTTCTTGTGAGGCAGGGTTAAGTGACTTTCCGGGGATTACACAGCTAATAAATGTTAAGTATTTGAGGCTGGATTTGAACTCAGTTCCTTTTGAACCCAAGGCTTTGCTGTATCCACTATACCACCTAGCTTCCCCTTCTTTGAAAGAGTTCATATGCCAAATGAGAAGGTACGAATACTTAAATGAACCCTATGCCTCATCATATTATACCTTAGCATCTTTCACCAAGACTTTCCACCATAAAAATCATTCCACTAGTCTGTTTTCTTCAACTGCTATCACTCTGTCTAACTTTGAACATGTGCTTAGTCTTTGAATTTAGGATGGAATTGTAATAGTCAAAAAAATAGGGGATGGGGGCAAAAAATGAGAAGAAAAATGCTTTCTAGGCTCAGTGAGTTGCATAGCAGAAGTATTGAGGTAAGAAAAGGTGGGATCAGTCCAGGAAATGATAAATCATTCATTATGGTCAGAATGTAGTCTTAAAGGAAAGAACTACCATAATATATGACTAAAAAGGTAGATTGGACATAGTGTGGAAGACCTTGGAGGTCAGACTGAGAGAAGCGTGTATAACATCTTTGCTAGCTACAAGTATATGCCTATATCTATATAATATATATGACAATCCATATATAATTAGTTTCCTAACTCTCATGCTTAGTCCCTGACTAATTATATTGATATTCCATATTCTTTACTCAATGTTCTTATTCAATGAGACTCTGAAATTTATTGACTCAGCTCACAGGGTACTATTAATTCAGTAAGATATTATGTGTGACTCTATTTAAACTTTTAAAAAAAATCAGACCTCCTTCTTTCTCCCCTCCCCACCAGAACAACATCAGAAATAGGAAAACAGGGATTTCTGGCAGCATAGAAGCAAAGTGTGTAATTTTCTAGCCATTCAGCTACCACCTGCCTTGCCACCAGAGAGTTAGTCTAATTATCCTCACTGATCTGAGCCAGCCACAGAAAAAATATATGATATATGTGAATGGAATTTAAGTCAGTCTCCTCCTTTAAAAGGCAGACGCAGCTTTGACTTGTGCTCTTTATTTGCTTGTGATGTATCCTTCAACCCTATGGATGTGAGAGGATGGAATTTAGGATATGAGGATTAACAGAGAAAAAGTGTTAATGATAACTGTTGGAAGGAATACTTGTAGAACTCAGGAAACCTATTTCTATATGACTACATCATGAATCAGCTACTAGACTTTAGTCAAGTGACCACCTCTCTTGGTCTCAATTTTTTATTGGTCAAAGGAGAAGATATTATAAATGATTGCTTAGGCTCTTTTCAGCTCTACCATTCTATAATTCTAACTTCCTGCCTCCTCCCCATACAGTTCTGAAGGAGGCGGGGAGGGTGGTTTTTAAAGAAAGAGTTATTTTCTTCCTGTTTTCTTTTTTTTTCCCCCTGACAAATTGGATGCTGTTTCCTAAAATAAAAACAAATGACTGTGTAAACTTTAGGATATCAATGTTTGTGACTTTTGGGCACAGCTGTGGTATTTCGTTTGGTATGATGAGGGAAAAGTGTTGGCTATGGTTAAATGGTGCCATCACCTACATTAGATTTGGGAGCAAGTCTCTTTCTGGCCTAAAAATGACAACTATTAGTAGTTTATCCCTCTCACTTTCCACTACCCAATTCTGGATTCTTGCCAGATCCTTGTGTAGAGGTTTCTCTCATGATCGGTTTATATGGTATTAATGTTCTAGTGTATTTATCTAGGTGTCCATTCAACTGTTTTTATTCATCAATGTTATATTTAGTATATATATATATATATATATATATATATATATATATATATATATATATATATATATATATATATATATATATATATATATATATATATATATATATATATATATATATATATATATATATATATATGTATATATATGTATATATATATACGTATATATATGTATATATATATATACATATTATATATATATTTGTGAAGGAATGACATTTCATTTGTTTTAGGGTCAATGAAGTAATCTGACAATCAATTATGCACTATGGTCAGATTTATAAGCTTAGTGCAACTTAGTGCAATTATAAAATTAAAACAAGTCATGTATTATTCTGAACCTATGAGGAAGTAGCATGGCAGAGTGTACAAAGGATCAGTCTTAGGGTCAGGGACATTTGGGTTTCAGTCCTGTCTGTGAGAGGGACAGAATGTGACACTTTATTTTTACTGTCCTGGGTCTATGGTGCTGAGTTAAAGATGACTTGCTCCTGTGAAAATTTTTCATATTGGAATTTTCCCAGTTCTGATAATTTGACAAGTCTGAATTGCATAACCCCCGAGGTATGTGAGTAGTACACTTATCAAGAGAAAAACAAATTTCTATTCCTTGCCCATTTAAAGTAAACTTTAATTTGGTTCAATAAATATGTTCCCATCTCTAATTATTGTAACTATTTTGTGTCATGCACCAAGGCAAGGAGTGGTAAAATGGCAATTAGATATCATCTAGACCTAATTGTAGCGAGCTATCGTCTCTAGAAGCTGCTGGATCGCTCTCTGGGAAGAGATCTGCTGTGTCTACTCAAATCTCTCAGACAGATTCTTCTTCCTGTAACGAACCTTTGTCTCCACGCAGTTGCTGTTAACTCTTGTCCTTAAAAGTGACTTCCCTTCCTGCAGAGAGCCCCGTCAAGCCTGATGCAATGCAGAGTCTTTCTTCTTGAATCCTGGCTCTGAATCTCCTCCAGCTCTTATCCTTCTCCAGGCCGATCTGCTCTCTGCACCCAGTGCTGTGTCTTTTAATCCTCCCAGAGAATGGGCGTGGGATAATGCAAGGGCTTCTGGGAAGAACCACCCCAGCCAATGAGCTTGCCCCCTCTATCAAGTCAACCTGAGTTCTCACCTTGTAATTGTCCAGAAAACCTGAGTTCTCACTTAGTAATCCTAACACCTAATCATTCACTTTACAAATGAAACAACTAAGGCCCAGAGTTGTGAAGGGAATGATAGAACTCTTAGAGTCCTTATTCCCTACCCGATCTTCTTGCCTTTACTCATATTTATCCAAAATTGACTAATTTAAGTTTTGGAGGCAACAGGAGACAGTGGATAATAAGATGATCTTAGAGAGACATGAGGACTCTGGTTAAAATTTCACATATGACATCTAGGGTCATTGGGACTCAAAAAATCATTTAATTTCTCAACTTCTCTAGACAACTCAGTTAATGGCAGAGAAGATACTTACTTGCATTGACAAACAACATTTTCTCATTGGCTGTGCCTTTTGCCAATAAAATCTCAGATGGGACAACAAATCCAAAAATAAGAGTAGTGTGCTTCTCCTAGGGCAATTAACATCATTGTTTCATAAAGCAAAAATAATTTTCTTATCCTCTGTGCTCCAAGCCTTCCTTCATTGTCACAAAAACGATTGATGCTTTATGGAAATGAATTAAGCTAAACTATCTTTGCTGTTTTCTTTTCTTTACCCTCTTTAAATCAATGATGTTTAACCAATTAAGGGAACTCTCTTTGACTTCCCCTATGTTCTCCTCTTCTTCCTTTCACACCATTAACTTCCATGACTTTTCTGATAATCTTAATTCTTGTCCTTTTATTCTTCTGATCCTCTGTAACATAACATTGTGTCCTGCATGAAGGGATATCATAGAACACAGAGATACTATTTTGCTTAGTGGGTTCACCTCAGGTCATCTTTATTACTAGCATTTGTTAAGCATCCAGTTATGTGCCTAGTTGATGTGTAGACTTCTGCCAGGGATATGCAAAAGTTTATGAAATAGAAATTCTGTTCTCTTTTCCCAAGATTTTATTCCATAGCAGTGAATCTTAATGTTAGTATGCATACAAAAAGTGATGAAAAGAACATAGATACGTATAATTCATTTCCAAATTTAAGAAGGGAAATTAATATGTATATATGTATGTATATATATATATATGCATATATTTAAATTATTTATTTTGGCACATATGTGTGTGGAAGATAGAATTAAATCATTTGGTTTTTTACTCATAACTGGGTATGGGGAATTTAATATGTAGGAATAAAAACTAAGATTAGAGGAAAGATGGGATGGAGAAATGAAAGGAACTGATGACCATTATCAGCAGAACAGGAATTAGGAAAAAAGAATGGAAGTAGAGCTTATGGAAAAAGAAGGAATGAAAGAACAAGAGATGGATGGTGATATTTGAAGGGAGAAGGAAATATTTATCTTCTAGGAAATCAGAAGACAGTTCGATCTTGTTTGGCATGATGCCATGAACAAAGACACACTGCCATACTAAGTTTCCCCTCCCATGATGATATTCTTTTTTGTTAAATAGTTCTTAGAATTTACTCACAAGTGTAATATATCTATATCTATATAACTGGGGACATTTAATATACATTCAGAGTAAAAAAGTAGCTTTTGAAAAGAAGGCAATAATATTTAGAGAAATTAGAACTGATAAAGACTTTAACTCTATAGAATATAGCATTTTAGGTGACTCTTGAAAGAAGTTAAAGACTCTAAGAGGAAAAAAATGGATAAAAGAGGACATTCTAATAATCAGAGCCAGCCAGTTTAAATGTCAGGAGTCAGGAGAAGTTTCCTGTATAAGGAATATCAAGTATTAAATTAACTTGTAGAAGAGGAGGATACATTTTCTACTTCCTTGATCCTTGAAACAATCTGCCACCCTTATTTTAGGCATTTTATAATATTTACTATTAAGCATTACAGGAAAAAATTCAGTGTGTTACATGAAAAAAATGGAAATATGTTTAAAATAATTGTATATGTCTAACATATATCAGGTTGTTTGCTATCTTGCTATCTTGGAGAAGGAGAGAGGTAAGGAAATAAGGGGAAAAACTGGAACACAAATTTTACAAAAACAAATGTGGAAAACTATGTTTACATGTATTTGGGAAAGTAAATACTGTTAAAAAAAGAAAATAAAAAATGAAAAAATGAAGTGTGTGTGTTTTACTGAGATAATCAAAGAAGAAAATTAAAAATTATTCAAGCTTTGACAGTCAAATCTAGTTTTCCTAGCAGTCTTGTGAGGCACTGCTTGCATCTAGTTCTTTAATTTCCTTTTTCCTATAGGACTCATCTCCTACTTTTCCACCTGTCCCTAGAGTTAGATTGTTTGGTGTTATATCAATTCTTTTACTCTGCCAATGGATTTGGTAAGAAAAATCTTTTAGTTGTCTTAGCAGCTCTGGAATCTATTGATATGACGCCTATATTGTAAACAATAGTGATCTTTTCAGATATCCACTTTTCTGCTAACACTGCTGGTTAGCCTATTCTACTTTTCTGTCATGGATGATGCCTAGAGTGTTGGATCTCTAACTCTTTTCATTCAGCAAACATTTATAAATTACTTTACATACGCAAGACCTGTGGTAGATCTAAGGGATGCAAATGAAACAATTCTTGTCCTCAAAAGATCATAATCCATTGAATAAATAAATCTCTTTCTTCTCTTTTTTCCCCAATATCACTGGTTGAAAGGAGGGAGAGATATATACTATATCTCAATGCAGCTTGACAATTTCATCAAGCTTGATGGAGGGGCAGTTAGGCGGTACAAAGGATAAAGTGATGGTCCTCAAGTCAGGAAAACACTAATTGTGTGACCCTAAGCAAGTCACTTAACACTAAATTGCCTCAAAAAAAAAAAAAAAAAACGACTCTGATGATCTGACTCAATATGAATTTTGCAGAAGGAAGTCTCTAGTAGAATACTACAGGGATCTATGTTTGTGTTGTTTGCTATTTTTAATAGCTTGGATGAAGTCATGGATGATACGCAGATGATAAAATTTGGGAGAAATAGTTATCATATTGAGCAAGTCAAAACCCAAAAGATTTTGACAATCAATTCAAGGCAATACACATATATTAAGTACTTGCTAGGTTCTGTATTAAGGGCTATCACATGAGATCCTAGATGTACTATAAAGCTTGGAGGACTAGAATGGTGGGCTAAATCTAATAAAATGAGATTCCATAAGGATAAATATCTTATACTTGGGTTCAAAAACCAATTTCACAAGTAAAGAGGAAAGAATATACGATCAGATAACAGTTTGTTAAAAAAAATTCTAGGTTTTAGAGGATTGCAAACTTCATGTGAGTCAGAAGTAGAAAATGTTATATTCTCCTCTTCTACAAGTTAAAACAAGCTCATGTAAAATAATCTTGCATAGACTAAGCTTCTAGGAATAGTCAATTAGTGCTCCTTTAACCTTACATTTGACTCTGAGTCTAGTGAAATTTTGACTAGACCATACTGCCTCTGGCAAGTGTATTCTTCCCCTCCTCTCAGGTGTAGTCCTATTTAGGAAAAAGAAAACTTTGAAAGATAGACAGTGTAGCCTCCTTATAATACTCAGAATATCATTATATATTAAAATTTCTCTTCCATTTCCTGTCCCTATTCAAAGAAAAGAATAAAATTCTGTATGTCTCCTTAGAAACAGAATTTTAGAAAATCATTTTTACAGTTCACTGAGGTAATGATTTTTCCCAACAGCCAATGTTGGAGATTGGGAAGGAATTTTAGAAAGACCCTAACTATATCCTGCCTTCATTCCCAGATCCTTTCTGCAGCCATGGAACTTCTGTTTATTTACTTGCTATTGCTCCTCTCTCCCAATGCACATGAATCATTGAGGGCCAGTGACTGACCTGGCTGTCAGGTAAAAGTAATTGATGGCCATAAATTTGGCCCTTTGCATTGCCCAGGGGTAAGGATCCTTTTATTTCATGGGTGCATCATAAATTACCAACTCACAGCTAGGTTCTGGAGCTGTTTGTCTTTCCTAACTCCAATTAAAGTTAGTCGAATTTGATATGTGGACTGAGCATGGAATTAGCTCCTGAGCCATGACCCTAGACCTTCTTATACTTGAGGTTTGCACATTTGTTGTAACTCATTAAGATCTGCTGTTCCTAGAACATTCACATTGACTTCAACCTTTGAGGATGTAAAGGTAGCAGTTCTCAAGGATGTTTGTGGAAATTACTTTGAAGACCCTTCCTCACAAAACTCTAAGCACTGTAATTTTTCTTTGCCATTCTGACTTCTCCTTAGCTAGCATTTATCTCTGTAGCACCTTAATACCCTCTCAGTCATTTATTTTAAAAAGTATAGGCAGAGAAAAAGCATGTGGAAATACTATAGAATGAACTAGATGATCCTGATTTGAAGCCACAGATTAGGTGAAATAAGCAAATCTAAATTATTATTAGAGGAATGATTTTTGAAAAATTAGCTTTTGTTATCTTTTGTTTTTAACATCACAATCTATCCTCCCTTCTCCTCCTCCAAAGCCACTCCTTTTACAATAATTAAAAAAAATACCAAATATATCATTTTTGCAAAAAAAAAATGGGGAGGTACTTTCTCATTTTTACTTTGGGGCCAATTTAAGTTATAACTTTTCAAAAAATGAAATTTTATGACTTTTGTTTTTACATTACTTTCTCAATGTATATCCTCTCTCTCCAATGCAACTATACAGTGTAACAAAGCAGTAAAAGAACAGAAAAATCCATCCAAACCAACTACACAACGATAAACTCTGATATTCTATGCAGTGCTTCACATCCATAGTCCTCTACCTAAGGAAGGAGAGAGCATTGATAGCATGTGCTGTTTTATGCCTATCCTATTGGGCCAAGCTTGGTCATTAAGAATATATAGCCTTCAGTTTCAATTGTTATGTTGCTGTTTTATATATATATATATATGTCATATATTTATTTTCTTAATCCTGCTTGTTTCACTGTGTAACAGTCTTCCAAAACTTCTCTAAAATTTTTATATTAATTGAATATTGAATATCACAATATAGTAATATGTATTACATTCATGTACTGTAAGATATTTAGTCTTTCCCTAATTGATGGGTATATAACATAATTCTAGCAAAGAATTATTTAGTATGGACTAGGTCACAAATCTACCAATAGGATACTAGTATCTCTTTCATCTTTGTCAAGTGAACAGTGAAATCTCAATTTTGTATTAGAGGAATAAAACCAATAGGACATTAAAGAGTATATGGCTTATTTGGTTAGCAGCAAAATAGGATCAAATTAATCTACCAGAGAATTGAGGGAATCCTTGTTTCGTAAAGGGCAATAGTCACTGAGGGATAAAGGCCTGAAGTCAATCCATGATATCCTAATTTATTGTTTTTGCCATGCCATTTTCTGCTTTATCTAGGACTACATAAGGATGCTCCCTTAGAGAAGATCATAAGATGTTGTGCCACAATGGGCAAAAATACCTTTTATAGCCAGGCTATGATGCAGACTTCCCAAGATCCAAACATAGAAAGACAGGGTCCCTTTTGGCAAGGGACTTCCAGAGAGATTCGCCAATGCTTTCAATATGGTAAAGTAGGACATCTGAAAGCTCAATGTTATCATAGAGACAGAGTGAGAAAACAGGGTGGGAGAACAAGATCCAATAGCCCATGTCCAAAATGCAACAAAGGCTTCTACTGGGCATCAGAATGTAGATTGATTCAGGGAAATGAGATAGGGGGCCACTCCCCAGGGCCCAAAACAAAAAAAACACTTGGGGCATGATGGCAGCCGATACTACACCCAGAGAGTCTTTAGAAGTTCGGTACCCAGACATGACCAATCAGCCAAGAAGCAATCTGATGGGAATAAGGGATTACAATTGGGGAGAATAGAGTTGTATGCAGTTGGGACAACTGAGATACCCCCTGGAGAGGTGAAATCTGTTTCTCTATGAATCCCTTGCCTCCAGGCACAGTAGGCTTGATGATTTCACCTCCTGAGAGTACTTACAAAACAGTGTTCATCCATACACTGATGTGGGAACTGGGGAATGGATAGATAATATCCCAGTCACTAATACAGGTAGACAATGTGTGGCTTATCAACCAGGAGATGTAGTAGCATCAGGTTTACTGATACAGACTCCTAATAAGAAACCTGGTGATAGTTGCCCAGATTCTGACTCCAAGCAACAGAATCCATGCATATTCTGGACAGCAGCTATGACAGCTGACCATCCTATTATCACTATCTATAGAAATGGCATACCATTAGAAGGACACAGGTGCAGATCGTACAGTCATTAGAGGTGCCAACTGGCCCAGTCACTGGCCAAAGATTAAGGCAGATACCTACATGTCTGGCATAGGAGGATCAATAGCAGTTGATGTTAGTGCTACCCCTTTGAGATGGACATTTGAAAGTGAAACAGGAGTTTTTATTCTTTTTATAGTTGAAAAAATCCCCATCAATATGTGGGGAAGAGACATTTTACAATTAGGATTGCAAATGAGTACTTTTGTTTTTTAGGCAGGGCTGCTGTTGAAGGCTTGCCTACATTTTCACCTCTTCTATCCAATGGAAAACTGATGCACCAGTGTGGTTAAAACAGTGGCCCTTAGGTAGTGATAAAATTCAGGCCTTATTAGACATAGTGCAAGAGCAACTTGACCAAGGACACTTACAACCTTCTCTAAGTCCTTGGAATTCCTCAGTATTTGTGGTAAGAAAGAAATCTGGAAAATGGAGGATGTTGACTGATTTAAGAAAAGTAAATGAACAGATGGAAACTATGGAAACTCTTCAGCCTGTATTTCCATCTCCTACTCGATTGCCTAGAGAATGGTCTCTTTGGGTTATAGACATTAAGAATTGTTTCCAATATATCCCTCTAGATAAGGAAGATATGAAAAGATTTGCCTTTTCAGTGCCCAGCATTAACTTAACTGAGCCTTATAAAATATATGAATGGACAGTTTTGCCACAGGGAATGAAAAATATCCATACTATGTGTCAAATGTATGTTGCTGCTGCTCTTACTCCAGTAAGAAAAGCACTTCCAAAAGTAATGTTATTACATTACATGCATGATATATTGGGATGTGCACCTGAGGAACAAATGTTAGAAGCATGTCTACAAAAGAGCATAGAAACACTAAAAGTCTACAAATTTCACAAAGCTCTAGAAAAATTCAAAGACATGCTCCTTTTCAATATTTAGGATATGAAATATACCCTATGGTGCTTATAGTACAAAAACTTTCTTTAAGAACAGAAAAGTTGAACACCTTAAATGACTTTCAGAAATTGATAAGAAATATCCAATGGATGTGTCTAGTGTTAGGCTTGACTACCTATCAATTGCAACCATTGTATGACATTTTAAGGGGAAACAGTGCTTTAAACTCACCATGCCAAATTACAAAAGAAGCTCAAGAGGCTTTGAGAGAAGTTGAACTGGCTTTATCCAATGTGGTTGAAAGAGTCACTCAAAAACCATTGGAAATATCAGTTTTTGCTACAAAAGAGGCACCCACAGCAGTCCTTCATCAAAGAGCAGTGTGATAGAGTGGGTGAACCTCCCAGCACAACCAGAACAAAGCTTTATCCAGTGCTTGTAGCTAGAATTTTATTAAAGGCCATTAAGCGAACAGTACAATTATCTGGGATAAGACCTGACAAGATATATACTTTTTATACTAATGTACAAATTAATGCATGCTGTGAAACCATCCCAGAGTGGCAAGTTTTATTGGCCACAGCTCCAAATTTTACACATGTGTCTTCATGAAAGATAACCAGACTATTACATAATTGGCGATGGATTCTTGAAGAAAAGGTTTCTAAAGTTCCTCTTAAAGGACCAACTATCTTTATAGATGCATCCAAACATGATATTTGTGCTGTATACTGTTGTGACTTAACTATAAATAGAGTAGTCAGAACTTTTCAGTCTACTCAGCAGAATGAATTGTATGTAATCATTCTACCATTTATTATCCAGGAGATATAAATATAATATCTGTTTTGGCCTATTCAGTAGATGTGGTACAAAGAATTGCCACAGCCCAAATAAAATTTGTAGCTTCCAATATATATCAGCTCCTTAAGGAACTTAAGTGAGAAAGCATCCAGGAAAGATTTTTATCTTGCATGTCCACTCTCATAGCAGACTTCCAGGTCCTATTTTTGATGGTAATTTAAAGGCAGATAGCCTTCTAACCATGTTAGCCAATACTCCTTTATTTCAAGAAGCCCAAGAATCTCATTTTAAATATCATCAGTCTGCTCGAGCTTTACATTTACAATTTGGGATAACAAAAGAGGAAGCTAGGAGCATAGTACAAACCTGTACAGCTTGCCTTCCTTTCCATGCTGCTACACTCCCTCCAAGTGAGAACCCTTGTGGTTTGAGATCCAGTTAAATTTGGCAAATGGATGTGACCCATTATAAATCTTTTGGTCATCTGTCTTTTATCCATGTAGTGGTAGATATCTTTTCAGGATTTACTTTTGCAATTCCAGCAGCAAAAGAGACAGACTGAGTGGTCACTGAATTCCTTATCCAAGCATTTGCAATTATGGGTGTGCCACAAGCAATAAAAACAGATAATGGACCTGCATATACTTGTAAACATTTTGTACGCTTTTGTGCACAGTATAAGATTTTACATACCACTGGCATACTCTTTAATCCTCAAGGACAGGTAATAGTAGAGAGGAGAAACAGGACATTAAGACACTCCTCCAAAAACAAAAGAAAGAGGGAGCCACAGGTAACCCTAGAGAACTTCAAAATCTAGTTCTTTATGCTATTAATTTCTTGATTTTTGACAATGATGCACTGGCTCCGGCAGACAGGTTTTATAACCCACTGGAAGGGCAGTGACCAATGCAGGCAGTTCCCTTATCTTAAAATAATTGCCAGGCAATGTGGAGAGACCCAGAGAGTGGTGAATGGAAGGGACCAGATAGGTTAACTGTTCGGGGGAGAGGTGTTTGTATCTCTACAACAAACTGTATTTGCCTTGTCCATCGCAGAGAGACAGAGCAGACCCCTGAAACAAAGGAGAAGACCCAAGAAACATTCAATGGTTCCATTGCTGACTGTGCCCATCACTGAAAGAGCCTGGCAGTTATGGCGTTTGACTCATGGACATCAAAAATTGTCAATGAGACTTTTACAGGACTTCAAAACCCTCAGGAATCATTGGATTTCCTGAGACATAAAAAGACTGTTATAGGACTTTAAAAACTTGCAGCGTGGATTCCCTGACATATGAAGTAATAGACAATAGATTGGTTTTGGACTATCTCTTGGCTGCTGAAGGAGGCATATCTGTGTGATTGCTATTTACATATCCTCCTTCTAGGACTTCTGGAAATCTTTTACAACACCATGTTGATTTATGTTATATCACTACTTGCATGTACGATTCATATTTGTTATACCACATTTAGCCTGCACTGGCTATGGGGAGAGCCATCACTGCTAGCTTGTGCGTTATTGCTATGTGCTTGTGTAATACCTCCTATGCTGATGGGTTTGTGTATATCTTGTGTAAGACCCTTCAGCCCAGAAACCCACTAACAATATCTGGCCTGACTCCCCACTTCCCTTTGGTGTTTTTCATCTCTTTTCATTCAGGGAGGGCATAATCACCTTTTTAGTGCTTTCATCTCCCTTCCTGAGAAGACAGGGATGGCATGACTACCTGTGTTCTAAACAAAAGAAAGCATGAGATATAGAGGGCTGAGGCTTTGAATAGGTGTACTTGAATTAGATAACCCTGAGCACTTAAGGCTAATTAACTCTATTAGTACATGTTTGTATATATCTCACAGTTGATGCTGGCTCTCTGGCATTAAGATAGGCAAGGATTAAAGGTTGGGATGAGACAGGTCAGTCTCACTTTGCAGTAGGATGAGGAGGAGTGAGGCTGGATATTAACTACCTTAAGTTGGGAAAATTCCCATCACAGTGGGTTTCACAACTGCCTTAGGCAAGAATGCCAAGGCATGATTTGTTCACTGGATCTATTTCTTTGTATATCATATAGAAAAGAGTGCAAAAAGAATAACTGGTTCAAATTTAAAATATTCTGAAATATACCTATGCTCATGCATGTGGGAATGTTCATTAACTAGAGTGGTAAGAATGAGAATGGTAAATTTGAATTCTATTATCAGTTATTTTCTTTTTTAGCTTCATTTTCTCTCCTCTTTTCTCTTTCTTCTTCCTAACCTCTTTGTATCTCCAGTATTGTAAACAGTTCTTGGCACATAATAGATACTTAAATGCTTGTTGACTTGTTGCATTGTCATTTATTGGCATGTCCTTGACAAGTCCCTTAAGCTTCCATAGCACCTATTTCTCATCTATCATAATGATCAGCCTATTGCTTAGGATTAGATCCTGACATCATATGGTTTGATTACCATGGCACTGAATAAGTAAATTAATTTTGGTAGATATTATCACTTTTATTATAATGGCTTGACCATGAACAATTAATATTTCTCCAAGTGTTTAGATCTGTCTTTATTTGTATGAAATATATCTTGTTATTGTGTTCACATAGAGCCTGGGTTGTGTACCCAGAACAAGTACATGGATTTCCTATAGTCTGTTTTTAATGAATTGCCTTGCCATCTCTGATTCCAGAGTTCTGAAAGCTGCTGCTGCTGCTACTGTTGCCACCTCTAAGGTCTCTAGTTGCCACATGGAGTCTGGGTCAATCCTCACTCCAGTATCATAGATATTTCCTTCTGATCTCCTAAATTTGATATGAGACATAATTTTAAAGTTGTTTGAAAGGAACATTGTGAAAACTCAGCTGCTTCCATTTTATAACATTACATTCTAAAATATCATCAACATGTATCCCACAGAGAGTTTACATACAATTGAGTTTAACTTCATTGATTTAGTATATTAATAAATTAAGGGATTTGCCTAGGGTCATAGTACACTGGTACTATCCATCAGAGATGAGACTTAAACTCTTTTAGCTCTAATGCTAGCTTTCTTTCCATTATGCCATGCTTAGTATAAAGCACCAAATATTTTTAAACTAATTTTCATCATCAATTCTCTGAAATCACTTTTGTTGACTGCCTTGATCAGAGTTCTAATAGCTTAGAAATGCAGCATGAGCTATGCATTCTGATATAAACATTGTCTTTTTTTTTTTTTTTTTTTTGCTGAATTATAAATATTTGTTACAAGGTAGGGCTTTTACTTGGGAAAGTAGAACTAAGGTATTGTGTGATGATAGATTGTGTAGAGACAGATCATATTGTCTCAGGTATCGTTTTTTTTTCCCCACTGAGGGGCCTCAGTACTTGACTCATTCTAAGATCTGCTGCAATCTTGAAGGAAAAATAGCCTCTAAAATGAAAGGTTAGAATCCTTTTCTCATTGCTTGTGAGTTCTGGATGGCGGCTGTGATGAAGTGGAATAAGAGCAAGCCTGAGAACTAAGAAGGCCTAGGTTCAAACTTCTCCCCCACTTTTTTTGGCAAGTTTTTTATCCTTCCCATGCTATAGGCAACTCTCGAAGACTTTACGTTTCAGAAGAGGTGCCACTCTGAATTGGTAGAGGGATTTTTCTCATTGGGGTTCCATTTATGAATGAAATCACAGATCTAGTCCCTAACTTATTACTAAAGCTCTTTATGATCTTATTACAGAATGCTAAGTATTTTAAATTTAGGTTTGGCTCATGTCTAGGGTCTCCTCCAAAAGAAATCAGAAAAGTAATTAATTTACAATGAAGTTACAGGTATATGCAATGTAGATGTAGATATAAAACAATTATTTGTTTTGTCCATAGGAAACCAATGCTGAAATATATCTCATAAGCAGATATTTTTAAAAATTTAAAGCAACCTATATAGTTAACTTACACTAAGCTATACTTTATTATAACTCTCCTAGAGATTGGTTTTTACAACATGATTCAACAGAGCTATTGAAATGGAATTTAATCTTTTTTGTGATTTTGTGCTATCTGCACAATTCCCTCAAAGTTCAAACTTCTAACAAATAAGGTCAGATCTTGGGTTCATGGTTCTATGAATAGTCTTCAAGAAAGTTATGTTTGTTGAAACTCTTCCTATTGCTAGTCAGCTCCAATTGAGGCACCTAGGAGGTCTTAACTTTTTGAAATTACAAGGTCACATCCAAGACATGTATATCAAGATGCTCTTAGGTCACCTATGTTCAGGGAAAAAAAAGAACACAAAATGTAAGAAGCAGCCAAGGATGCAAGGTCTATGCTCAGGCTCACCTAAGCAATACATTCTAGCTGCAATGAGTGAAAAGATGGTGTTGGGTAGTGGAAATGAGAAGAAACCATACGAAGTCCCATTTGAGAAGCATCACCACTACACATTCCAGAGAAGGGAAAAAGAGATCAAGAGCGTACATTGTATTTCCTTTTAAAGTCTATTGAATCAGTGGCTATTAAGGTTCAATGGCTAATGCTTTTTGAGAATGACCTTCCACTTCATACCATAATTGGGACCAAGAAATTTCTGCATCACCCCAAACTGCTAAATCTTAGTTCTGAGCCAAAATCCAAACAGTCTACTAGAAGTAACTTAGGGAAGCCCAGTTCAATTTCTTGCACGATCTAATGAGATATGGTCAAACTAGAGGTGGTGGGTAGTAGTGGTGGTAGGAGTGGTGGTGGAAGTAAGAATGCTCTATTATATAACCAAAAAATAACAGCAGTAAAACAGTTTTTAAAAAGCAAAGAAGATAAAAAAAATTGAGGAAGGGGACACAAACAAATAAGAGAGTTTTGTTACTGTCTTAAATTTAATATGTGGAGTACTCGAAAAGTCATATTGCTGATTAAGCTAATACAGTTTAAAACTATACTAAGATTTTTAGGGCATCCTGTATCTATATTTATGTCCATGACAATGTTTATGTGCTTTTCTATATCTATCTCCATTTCTGTATGTATCTATAACTATGCTTATATCTATGTCTTTATCTGTGTCTGTTTGAATGTTTATGTATATATCTATATTTATGTCTGTCCATACATATGTCTATACATGTATATGTATGTATTCTTCTTTAAAAACAATTCATTGGAGAAGAGAAGTTCACAGTTTCATGCTTTTTATTGAATCTCCCCTATGAGAGTTGTTACCAGCATGGTTTGGAAGGATATAGGAGAAATCTGAGTTTCAAATCTGCTTCTTGATACTAACTTTTGGACAACCACAGACAAATCATTTAACATCTCTGAACTTCACTTTTTTTTCACCTATATATCTGAGAAGTACCAACATCAAAGCTCTTATAAAGATTAAATGAGATAACATATGAAAAGTGCTTTATAAACCTTAAGATGATAGATAAATGTTAACCATTATTTCTACCTGTGAGCTACTTACTCCATAACTGAGTTCTAGCTGGATGCTCTTAGACTTTCCAGTGAGTAAATTTCCTATTTGGTATCTCAAGTTTTCCAATGTCTAGATTCTATGCTTTATGTTGCTCAATACCTTTTATTGCAATGCTGATGGCATGCCTAGAGATTTACTGATAACTTCTTTGCCCTGCTCAGTTGGACACACTGGCTTTTGGTCACTGTTAGATTCTTTTTTACAGAATCTCAGGATCTGAAGAGACTTTAGGACTCATTGATTCCAAATGATATCTAAAGAGAACATTCTTTTTCTGAGGCAATTGGGGTTAAGTGACTTGCCCAGGGCCACACAGCTAGGAAGTGTTAAGTGTCTGAGGTCAAATTTCATCGCTGGTGCTTTATCCCCTGTGCCACCTAACTGACCTCAGAATATTCTTTTGATCATCATTGAAATCCAAAAATTTCCAAGTGTTGATCTATAGTGGGAAAGAACAATTATTTTCCAAAACAGCCACCAAATATTCTATTTTTATAATTTCTTTTGGCTAATATTACTCTCAACCATCTGATGTTTCCCTTTGTGTATTAAGTAATACTAAGGGATTATTATCTCATATTACTATATCACTGTTTATTTAGTTTTAAAACTACACAATCTTTGGCTTTTTGTTCATACTTGACAACCTTTATCCAATTCTATGAGTTTCCTCTGATTCAGTGTTTCCCAACTTTGGACTCTACTATTGTAGCTCCACTTTGGATTCTGACACTAACTTTGAACTTGTTATAGGAATGGTTTTATTTCCCATTATTGGATTTTGTTATTTGGAGCTCAAGGCTACTTTTCCTAACTGTTTGAAGGACTCTTGAAACGTGTTTCCTGTTAATGTTACTCTCATTTGCCTAAAATCTGACTCATAGAATAATAGTATTAATGAAAGACCAAAAGAGAAGAAGAGGGAAATATATTATCTAGAAAATCTTTAATTCCAAGGAATTTACTAAACTTTATTTAAGGAAGGGTGCCAATAGTTATCTTTGAGGCATGTTAATCTACCTTCTAAATCACCCTATTATAAACACTTTAACTATAGTTTAACCTGTAACCTGATTTAATTTAACTATAAAATCTGTTTAACTGAGTTTGTTTCCTTAGGGGATGTATGAGATTATGATTGTGTCTAAATTTGTTTGATCTTTATGGCCATAGTGATTGCAATATATTGGGGGAAAATATTTCTCTTTCCTTCGGGTGCAATTTCCTCTACATAGGTACCTTTTAGAGACCAAATCAGGGTCCAGGATTATTTTCCTGAATGCCAAATCTGTCCTTAATCATAATAAAGCCTTAATTTTAGCCTTTAAAACTTTTGCATGGTTAACAGTATGATTTGGCAGCAGTTGTCTATCATATGAACTTGGTTTTCCCATAACAAACTATTATCAGTCGGTGCTTATCTAACCCTCCATTTGCCCAATCATTAATACAGAACAACTTCCTTGGATAAATGCATCTTTTTTAATGATTTAAATCAGAAATCACAAATGTCTGACAAGATCTTCAAAATTTTTTATCATCAAAAGTCTTGCAAAAAACTTCCATTAATTATTTAATTTCTCTAATAGGATGGACTTTTGGAGTCTTTTTATTAACATTTTCTAGAGAAAGTTCACTAGTCCTTTCAATTACCTTAATCCCAATTTTTTAATGAGCATGAAGAAAGAAATCAACACAACATGAAACCACTGGCACATGTGAAAACTAAGTAATGGCATTTTTTTTTAATCAATGAAGACCAATATCTAAATTTCTCTAGTTCTTCTTCCCATCAGATAGCTTGAAACTGATATACAATTTGCATTCTCTATTAAAGAGTTTTAGATTCTTAAACATTTTGTAGTCTGGTAGTTGAAACTGATTTGTGATACAAACTGCTCACTCTGAAAGGAAATATGTCTTCCTCTTTCTAGAATATTTTTGAAACATTTAAATAGAAGATTAATTGGTTTGAAAACAGATTCAGACAATAATTTCCTTCCGCCTTACATTAGGGCTGATTTTGCCCAGATCTGAGCTTGGAATAAAGAGGGTAATATGCAATTGAAAATGTTTTGGAAAAAAAGAAGTTGCCCACCAGCATTGTCTAACGATGCTAGAAAAGCTGCAACAAAACACTCTTCCTTCTTTACAGTATATCAAATGAGCTACTATCAAACATTCAGAACAGTCACAGTGGCTGTTAAATCAGAGGCACTGGGTACTATTTACCATCTAACAGAACCAAAATACTCTGATTTTACTGCAGAGAATGGTAGGGGATTCCAAGAATGAAACAGGGCAGATGGATGCGGGTGAGAGGAGTGGCTAAAGTATAGAGCTTGTGAGGGAAGATTAGTTCATTTCTCTTATTGGGCTTCCCTCCAAAAAGAGTCATCTGGTTAGTTGGCAAATACAGAATCAAACAACCATGTGCCAGATGTGCATTGCTGCTGTTGAGCCATCTGTAGTATGTTCCTGTGCCATATGCCAGTTTTATATTTGGTTGACTAGGATATCTGAGGCAAAATTCACAGTGCAGTTGTTTCTGCTATTATTCTTGTATATTTGATCAGAAAAAAATATAGTGATCTCCAGCTATACTGGAGACTAAACAAAATTATAGTTTGGGTTGATTGCTGCCAAGACTGCTCATGGTCTTAACTCAGCTGTTAGAAACAAACACCGGAGTAAACTTAGTGTAGAGATTAGCAATGATAGGAAACTATAATCTGAATCATTTTGTTCCCTTCTCAACATCAGTTATCTTTGCCATCCTCCTCCCCCCCCCAAAAAAAAAAAAAAAAAACATTCTCCATTTTATTCCTCTAGGTTAAGGTAGTAAAAAAAGATAGTTTAATAAATCAAGGGAAGACAATTGTTTCCTGCTCAAAAATGAAGGTCAGTATTTCTTTATTCTAGATATGTTGGTCTACTCAGACTTTGAAAACATGAGTGAGTTAAAAAAAATACATAAAAGCAGCTTTATTTTAAGACTTCCACAGTCGATTTAATAAATGTACATGCCATTAAGAGAATATCATAAGGGAAGAAGAATTAGAAAATTTTGAATTATCCTCTGTTTACACATCAAGCAAATGAGCTAATTGTTTGTTTGTGTAACAGATTGTTCCTTGATTACAGGCCATTAATCACCATTAATAAAGGAAACAAGTTTACATGTTGTAGATGGCAGTCAAATTCAGTCAACATTTTTCAGTACCTATTTCAAGATCTAGGATCCAACCTAAACTAAGAAATGTTTTCTTTTTCTTTGGGTATTGTGATTTCATTGGTCAGAAATTTCTCTAGTAATTCAGATTTACAGTTGTTCTAAAATTTTCATTCTTAGAAATTTGCCCCAAATCTTGTCTTTTTATGCTCTAATAGAAATGTAAATAAAATCCTAATTCATTTATTTACTAATTGTCTTTTCCCTCTGCTAGTATTCTTTAACATATACATATGCATGTATGCTCACATGTATATATGTATATTTTGAACTTATTAAAATGCTGACTAAAACCCAGATGATCGGGATTATTTGGGGTTTTTTTGTTTTTGTGTTTTTCCTATAAAACTATCTGGAATGATCTTATTATGCAAAATGTTGCCTGGACAAAGTAAGTTAAGAAAATATTAGCATATGGCAAGGAAGAGGCTATTCTGTTCTGAATGTCTGACTCAACACTTGGGCACTGAGGAACTGTGAAGATATGTTTTGTAAACCTTTTAATATGCATTTCCATACAATTATGGGAAAGCAGATTTAGAAAAGTAGTCTTGGTTTTGACTAGTTTGAGATCTTAAGAAGAAATTTTGAAGTGATTAACAAAAAGTCCCCATAAAATTCTGAGGTTGTTAATGAGTTGGCTCTGGGATTCATATTGTCCAATTTTATGGAAGTATATAAATTATATAGCTAATAGATGATAGTGGTATTATGGAATACTGTGCTAGGAATGTATGTATTTGTCAGAAACTGCTCTGTTGGGTAAACAAGCAATTAGCTTGTTTGTTTTAAGTGTAAGAAGAGAAAGGAAAGCTCAGAGGTGTGAATCAACAGCAGTTCTGATGAAAAGATACCTTTCCACCCCCCTATAGAATCACAGAAACTCAGTGTTTGAAGAGACTCTAGAGAATATCTATTATCACCAGTATGTACAGAATAGCCTTCCCTAAATTCTAAGCAGCAAGGTAGCACATTTAATTTTTATAAAGTTTTTTCTCCCAATATTGAAACTAAATCTATCTCTCTACATCTTTTATCCATTATCCTCAGTTCTCCTCTCTGGGGTAAAAAACAATAAACTTAATCTTTCTCTCACCATACAGTCTTTCAAATACTTGAAGACAACTTTTAAACATGGCCCCAACTATGTCTTGTCTTCTATAGCCTTAATGCCTCCAATTCCTTCAACAAATTGGTTTCAATTTTTGGACTCTACATCCATGGCTTGGCTTCTTTCTTCCTCTGCCTCTATATCCCCATTGTCCAGCTGGTGAGTAATACATTTTGGGGAACAGACTAAGTACAGCCATCTTTCACTCTCCATACTCTACCACTATGCCCCTATATCCTATTATTCCCTGCTTTTTTAGCTCTTTTTATGTGTTTTCTTCCCTTATATAAATACTTTAGAATAGAATAGAATATATATTCTTTAAGGATAGGAACTGTTTTTCTTTTGCTTGGAAATGATAATAATTAGCATTTATTTAGTACATTAAGAAAGGAAAAGGTGAAGCCAAATTGCAGAGTAAAGTCAGAGAGTCACCCAAGCTCACCACCAAACTCTTAAAAATATCTTAAAATAATAACTCTAAACTAATTTAGAGCTTCAAAATCAACAAAAAGAAGGAATGAAACGATTTTCAGCTTTGGGAAAACAACTTAGATCAGCAGGAAAGGCCTGGTAAACTAGGGTGAGAGTAGAGTGCATTTGCAGTCCAGCTTAGGCCAAGTCAACATAATCTCTTCCTCACAAATCAGGAGGAGGCTTTGGAAGCCATTGAATCAGCAGTGGCAGCAGCAGCAGTAATAGTAGCATCAGTAACAGAAGTGACCACACTTCTGGAGTCTCATCACACAGATGATAAAAGGGTCAAACAGCCAGTCAGAAAGAGAATACAGAGATATCTTTCTTAGCATTGTTGCAGGACTCTGTTGTTTTGCCAAGACATAGTCCTGGCTCATAGTCTTAGGGTGAGGAAGAATACTTAGCTTTTACTAGAATTTACACTCCCACTGTAATAGAGACTCTAATCACAGTTCCAGGGCAGAAAAAGTGTGCTTGTGGTCACTCACAGGCCAGAGCACAGGCTAAAAGAATAAGAAACACACTTCTCCTCAGATCATAGCACTTTGGAAGAACTGAAAACTTATAGGTGCCCAAAACTTTGAAGCTTAGGACACATAGATTCTGTGTCCTGGAAACAGAACTCTACTTTTCTAAAGAGATAAAAGTCAAGTAATAGCCTGGGAAAATGAGAAAACAACAGAAAAAGATTCTGACTATACATACTGACAAGAAAGATCAAAATTTACCCTCGGAAGGTACAAAGTCAAAATCTCTAATCCAAAACCTCCAATAAAAAAAAAATTATTGATCTCAAGTGAAGGAAAAGCTCAAAAAGGATTTTGAATGTCAAGTAAGAAAAATAGAGGGAAATTGAAAAGAGAAATGAAAGTAATGGAAAAGAAAGTACAAAAAGCTAATAAGGAGAAATATACCTTAAAAATAGAGTTGACCAAATGGAAAAGGAGGTACAAAAGTTTACTGAGCAAAATAATTCCTTAAAGATTAGAATTGAATTGAAGCTAATGACTATGAAAAATCAAGAAACAATAAAACAAAACCCAAAGAATAAAAAAGAAAAACAATGTGAAATATCTCATTGGAAAAGCAGATAACCTGGAAAATAGATCCAGGAGAGATCATTTTCAAATTATTAAACTATCTGAAAGCCATGATCCAAAATAAAAGAGCCTAGGTATCACTTTTCAAGAAATTATCAAGAAAACTATCCTAATATTCTATAATCAGAGGATAAAATAGAAATTAAAAGAATCCATCAGTCAAATTCTGAAAGAAATTCCAAGATGAAAACTTTTGAGAATATTATAGCCAAATTCTGGAACTCCCAGGATAAAAAGAAAATATTGCCAGCATTCACAAAGAAACAATTCAAGCATGGTAGAGTCACAGTCAGAATAATACAAGATTTAGCAGCCTCTACATTAAGGAATAAGAGGGCTTGGAATATGATACTCCAAAGGGCAAAGGAGCTAGAATTACACCCAAAAATCACTGCTAAATTGAGTATAATCCTTCAAGGAGAAAAATGGATATTTAATGAAATAGAGGACTTTCAAGCATCCATGATGAAAAGACCAGAGCTGAATAGAAAATCTGATTTTTAGTTATAGAAGAAGCACAAAGTGGTAATCAAGACAGAAAAATTATAAGGCACTTAATAAGGGTAACCTGTTAATATTCCTATATGGGAGGATGATGGGCTTGGCCTCTGAGGCAGGAGGTTGTGACTAGCAGGAGTTAAGAAACTGCTAAAGGTTTCTTGAGATGGTAAGGGGTGTGTCCTCTTGCTAGATCTCCTCCTGAGATGCAGCACTAACTTCAGAAGCCTTCCTTCTGAGGGCTCCATCTATACATTTCTGAGTGGGCAGGGCATGGGCAATCCCAGAAAAGAGGCAGCATAAATATACAACCTGGAGCAGAACTCGTTCTCTTGCTCTTGCCCTTGCTCTTTTGGGCTCTTGCTTCCTGCTACCCCTACTGAGAGGATGACTGAATAAAGAAAAAAGGTTGCACCTCCTGGTCAGTCTGTCTCTATGTGATCCGGGCTGGAGCTAATAGACTGGTAAATTGACCTAGCCATGTTGCTGACTTGTGGGCAGATAGAGTTGCCTTAAGGGATGTTACAAATGGTGACCAAACAGGTACCACATGACTGGGACCTCACTGTACCAGATCTACAGGGTGGGAATGGAGATAAAACTTTGCTCTACTGAGTGGAATGTTTGGTATAGGACAAACTATAGTGAGGGTCCCAGATCAGGAGGTGCTAAGGAAAGAAGTTTAAAGAATAGTAAAGCAAGCAAGATTGGAAATTGGTTTTAAAAAGTGGGAAGTAATAGGTAATCAGATGGCTTCCTATGATAAGGAAACACTGGGAGCCATCCCAGAACAGCACCACCTCATTTATCAGTTATTAGAAGCACTTTAAGAGGTGCAAGCCACAATCCATTAAAAGTAGATAATGAAGTACAAACAGTCACAAAAAAATGAGGGTCATAAAACCAATGAGAGTTGTAAACTGGAACTCACTGGGACTAGCCTCACTCATAAAATGGAGCTGGCAGAAGTTAGCTGTGGGAAAGAATCAGGAAGTAAAGACAAAGGAGGTGGATGTAATGAAAAAGGAAGAGGTAGTGAGGAAGAAACAGGAAGTGGATATGATGGAACAGGAGGAGGTAGGGATAAGATGAGGAATGAGGAAGTAAACAGAGGGACATATGAGGAAAAGGATGGTGATAAGATGAGGGAGGAGAAAGCAAACAGAGGGAAGGTCACCTCTACCTCCAAGGAATGGTCTTCTCCCCTACTCCCTGCCCTCCCTGAGGAAATATGTCTCCCCTCTGCTCCCTCCATGCTGTCTTGTGGAGGCTTTGGAGATTCCCAGACAAATTTAGGGCAAATGATATAGAAAGCAGCAAAGGAAGGAGAAGTGAAAGCAAAAACTTGGCTAGATGCTTGCCCCTATTGTGGCTAGTATGCTTGTCATCAATGTGGCATCTAGAAAGAGACCATAAGTGTACTCGCTCAACGTGGACTGGTGATAGCCCCAGAAAAGATCTAATCTATCCCATCATTTACCTGGGGCTCTACATGGGGAATTCTGCAATTACTAACTAGATATCTAACGTACAATTAAACAAGATAAATACTCTGAACCTTTTTCAGACTGGTTGGACAAATTCAGTGGTTAAGGGCTTGTGCCCCTATTACTTGCTTTCCCTGTGTTTGAAGGTCCACAAGATGCTAGCCCACATTGATGGCAAGATGCAATTGATGGGTAGATGCTTGCCCCTATTACTATTTCTTTAATGCAGACTTTATGTGACATCTTAAAAGGAGAGTCTGATCTAACTCCCCTCGTAAATGGACCTCCTTTGAAAAGGATGCAATTTAAAAGATCATTGCTCTCACTTCTAAATCTGGAAAGGTGAGATGGGACCCCATATGTCCCAGAGAGGTCTCTTTAGCAGACCAAAAAAGTCCTTTCACAGTATTACATCACGGTAGTAAAATTTTGGAATATGTGTACATGTCAAGACCACAGAAAGTATTACCAAACAAATTGAAATGCTGGGAGAACTTGCCCTTAAAGCAGGAAAAAGAGTTTCTCATCTAACAGGGAAAAGACCCTTATTGTATTTATCCTTTGAACTGGGAGATAGAGAAGTCATGATGTAAACTTACTGGCCATAGGCTTATTGTGCTCAATGGGCTACACTAAGCCAGCATTCTACATGCTTACTCCTTCCCTTGCTGTCCCATATTCTGGTGCACCCTCCTTGTAAGACAACTGTTGATGAGCCTGTGCAAGGCACAAATGTCTTTACTGACGCCATTAAGAACCACAAAGCCTCAATTTATCTTGAGTGCTCAAAAGAGATTCTGGTGTCAGAGACTCCTTATGATTCCACTCAGAAAAATGAGCTTTTTGCTATCCTCCAAGCCTGTAAAAGATACGCTGAGCTCATTAACATCCTAGAAGATAGCTTATGTACTATCCGAGTGCTCAGAGGCATTGAAGATGCTGTCCTACAACCTCAAGATTCTTCAATTGCTAACCTTCTTGCTGAGTTGCACCTGATTTTACAGACTAGGAAACATCCCATTTATGTCCTGCATATATACTCTTACTAATACTATGTGGGAGTCATGTTTGTGGGCAATGAGGTAGCAAACTGGGCTTTACAATGCTCCCTTCTCACAGTCGCCACATCCCCTGAACATGCCCATAAATTTCTCCATTTACCCACTAATTCTCTATGTTGCTTTTATGGCCTCACTGGGGAATAAGCCTGACAGATAGGAAAGCAGTGTGTTCAGTATGTTTCATTTCTACCCTAGTAAAGGAGTTAATCTCCAGGATTTATTCCCCAACAATTTGTGGCAAATGGATGTGACACATGTGGGCCATATGGCCATCAACATCTGTATTGACACCTTTTCTAAATTCCTCTGGCCACAGAGGCCTCCTGTGAGAACACTCCTTCGGTCATTAAACATTTGTATAGTTGCTTCTCCTCTCACAGAGTTCCTAATACCATAAAGACCGACAATAGTCCTGCTTATACCTCTAAGCAGATGACCACCTTCCTCGCCATGTTTGCCATTAAACATTTTACAAGGATTCCCTATAACCTACAGGGTCAGGTTCTAGTGGGACGTGCCCATCATACTTTGACACCCTTGTTAGACAGAAAGGGAGAGGAAGTAGACAGAATCCCTGATGGCCCACACAAGCAGATGTGAAAACTAGGCCCCATGAAAACAGTGCTTCAAGTGCTGGAGAACATTCAAAAGGTGCTTTAGAAAAATGAGGAAGGTCCATCCTTAGTACTTTGGAGAGGGCTGGGATATTTATGTCTTGCAGGTCCTGATGGGGAAGGCCACTGGATACCAGAAAGAATAATAAGGAAAGTTGTCCCTATTAAAACAGGGGCTGAAGAAGAAGAGAAGGAAATGACCCAAGAAATGTCTGAAACAGCATCATAGTAGAGAGATGACCACCCTTGCCAGACTGGCTTAGTGATTGGATCCAACATAGTTCCTTTCCCATCCCCTTCTAATGTATCCCATGGGCTCTATGTAACCATTTTTGTATTGTTGCTTCTTTTGCTTTTGCCTACTTTGTTATAATGCTTTATATGTATTCTTAACATTCCAGAGAGGTGCTTACAGAAGAGCTTCTCCTTTGTCAACCTGAGAACACTCAGTTTTATTAATAAAAAAAAGAGGGAGTTGTTAGGGGCAATGAAGCACTTTTCAAAGACTTTCTATATCTATTGAAATGGTCATGTAGTTTGGATTTTTTTTTCCTGAGGCAATTAGGGTTAAGTGACTTGCCCAGGGTTACACAATTAGGAAATATTAAGTACCTGAGACCAGATTTGAACTCAAATTCTCCTGACTTCAGGGCTGGTGCTCTATCTACTCTATCACCTAGCCTGCCCCTTATATCTTGATATAAATCCAATTTGATAATGATGTATAATTTCTTAAATTAATTGTTATAGTCTGACAGAATTTTATTTCAAAGTTTCAAATTGGCATTTATTAATGATAAAAGTCTATACAGTTATCTTTCTGAGCTTTATTCTTTCCTAGTTTAGAACTACATTTATCTTATAAAAGGAATTTGATATTTTATAACATTTGAGGTTGATTTGTATAATAACAATATTAATTATTTTGTTATATCTTAAAGGAAGCTGTAACAAATATGGAAATGTATGTTGGGACCAGATTGTGAATGATGTTACTAATTCACATAATGAAAAATTTCATTCTATCTATGGATCAGTATCATATAGCACAGAGTCATTATTGCATCCATTGATGGCCCCCTAGAAGTGGGATTTCCAACCTTCCCAAAGTTTATAGAATATAGAATAAAGCAAAGAAAAATTTTCTTGACTTTTATGTTATGACTTCATTCCTTTGTTTTGCTTTCTGTAGAGTTAATTTTTGTAAATAATAGATTCTCTCAAACCCATTTTAAGTAGAAATATACTAATATTTTACTTTAGCTTTTTAAAAAAGGTTTATTTGTTACATAAGAAATTTTTATTTGCTTATAACCAGGATCTTTTTCAATTTCATATAAGTTCAATATTAGTTGATCATGATAATCACAATTATGTAAATATTATGTAAATATAGTATTTTTCCTACCAACAGAGCAGATGGAAACCATAAACCAAATAGTAAAATATTTAATTATGACAGAATAGTGAATAGTTAAGGAACATCAAATAACGTGATTTTTTTTAAATTTATGGAATAAAATGAAAATTTCCATAACAGTACAATATAAAAAATGATTGCATATGAAACTGTAAATCTACTATCTTCAATTTGCATTTCTTCCAAATGTACAACAAAATTGTTATATAAATTTCTTTTTTTCCCCTTCCATCCCTCCCCAGAGATGGCACCATTAGTCACAAATAGGTCAAAGTACACACACATATTCACACACACAATTATTCTATATGTAATTATATTTATCAGTTCTTTCTCTGAAAACAAATAGCATCTTTCTTCATATGTCCTTTATAGTTAATTTTGGTTTTATACTTGTCAAAATAACTTACTTGCTCAATGTTGCTGTTACTATATACAATGTTCTCTTTGTTCTGCCCATTTGCTTTTCCTTATTTCATGCAAGTGTTTCCATGTTTTTCTAAAACCATCAAGCTCATTATTTCTGATAGCACAGTAGTATTCCATCACAATCATGTTCCACAACTTGTTAAGCCAAAAATGTAAAAGAAGGAGATTTAACAGTACCAGATCTTAAAGTATATTATAAGACTATAATTATCAAAACTGTCTAATAATGGCTAATAGAAAGCAAAATAAATAAATAAAGTATATTTGTAGCAGCAAATAAGCATAACCTTGAATTTGACAAGTGTATAGACTTTAGATTTTGGCATAAAAACATAATTATTTTCCCTCCCCACATATAAGGGGGAAAAAATCTTCCAAGGACTCCCACTGTGGAAGAAGTAATAGGAAACTGACTGAGTAGAGGTTGACATGGTTAAATCTGTATTTGAGGAAGACTAATTTGATTGTTGACTGGAAATTAAACTGAAGTAGAGAGTAACTTGAGTGGGGGAGTTATTTCAATAGTCCAGCATAAGATGATAAGGGCCTGCATCAGTATGGTGCAAGGTGTTAGAGGAAAAAAAAAGATGTTATGAAAAGGACTTGGCAACAGACTGGATACTGAGAGAGAGTGAAAATTTGAAAATGACAGTATTGTTAACTGGGAAGTTGATAGTTTCTCAGATGATAGCAGTTTATTTATAGAGATTAGAGCTTGAAGAAGATAATGTGTTTAATTTTAGACTTATTGAACTTAAGATATCTATGGGACATCCACTTAGTAATAAATGGGAAATTGGAACTCAGGAGAGAAATTAAGATTAGACAAAGAGATTTGAAAATCATCTACATGGAGTTGAAAGTTGAATTCATGGGAGCTGAGGAGATCACCAAGAAAAGAAGTTATAGAGGGAGAAGAGAAAAAGTCTATGACAGAGCATGTGGGGCACTGATGGCTGGATAAAGATCAAATAAAGGGGACTGAGGTGCCATGAAAATCTAGAGAAAAGAGAGTATCAAAATGGGTAATTGACAATGTCAGAAATCAATGACAGGTCAAAGAAGGATGAAACAAGGGAAAAAATCATTAGATTTAGACTTATTAATTAAGAGATCACTGATAACTTATGGGAAAGCAATTTTATTTAAATGATGCAATCAGAAGCCATATTACAGAGTTAAAAAGGGAATAAGAGAAAAAGAAGTGGCAAAATTCCTTATGCTCCATCCATTGTTTGTGAAATGCATGTGTGAGATAGATCAGGGAAGTATACAGAAGAAAAATGACCTTCTATGATGTAGGCCTGAGATCCCAGTCCTCGGCTTAAAAGTTTTTGCTTTCTGTCTGGAATTGTCATCGTAACTATTCATAGGTTTTATAACTATACTTCTGAGGGCAAAATTACTAAGAACTTAGTGACTTTTAAAATTTGATTTATAATTGTATATATTTAATATAAATCGTATTGCTAGCTGTGTGGGGAGAGGGTTGGAAAGGGAGAGAGAAAAAAATTGGAACACAAAGTCTTACAGAAATGAACGTTGAAAACTGTCTTTATGTGTATTTAGAAAAAATAAATACTTTTAAGAAAAATTACAATTTCTGTTTCAACTTGAAAAATAAAATAAAACAAAATTTTCCTTATATGACAAAAACTTAACAGTAAATTTAAGATTACAGATATTATCTCATTTGATTTTCACAAAAACATTGTGAGGTAGATTTTTTTCCATTTTACTAGGAAATCTCTATTTACTAGGAATCTCCATTTTACTAAGAAACTGAGATTGTGGGGAATTCAGTCACTTGCCAGGGTCACATAGCGAGTAAGTGTCTGAGGTTAAATTTAAATCATACACAAGCATGACACTCATCCTTTGTAGCCCATTCTTCCTTTGAATGTAGTGACAATTGCAATATCATGAATGGAGATTATAATATCTTTAAGGAGATCTATAGATTTTTCAGGTAGATATAAAGGTAATTGTCACAGAGCAAGTTACTGAAAGTATAGTAATGGTTTTTAATATCTACATGAAGCATCCCGATGAAGCAAATTTTAACTACTTCATACCTAGTCACTATGATGTCATGGCTCTTCCTTAATTTCTGTTCATTTCATTTCATTTCCACATGTGTTTATTTAATATTATTAAACAAGGTATTAGAGAAACAAAATGTCAAATAAAATGTCTTTGGTTTCAGGAAACTTCTATTTTGCTGATGAAACTAAAACTATCTTAAGATTATAATGGATAGATAGCCATGGTAAACTGAAATTTTGATTTCTTGTTTTATTAAGTCATCCATTCCTGTTGCTGTTGTTTGTCCTTAGTTTTTGAAGAGGACCAATGATATCACAAGGTGATGTCTTGATTTTTGTGTGAATTGGATTTAAGTGAGCTGGGTTGCATAAAGAAATCAGCTTCACTCTTTCTTCCAGAGTCATCAAAGTCCAGTGGCAAGACAAATGTCAAGGTGTCAAGATGATGGCTTGGGAAGCAGTGGATGACCTTGGTATCTTCAATGCCTGATCAGGCTCTAAAGGCTTCACAACGATCACTTCAGTCACCTTCATAGCCATTAGAATAAACTGGTTTTTGTTCACCCATTCTACTGGGGGAAATCTTTACATGCTTGGGATAGACATCTCCTAACCATTGACAAATTTGAGACCTGAGGAGTACTTTCAACCTGATTTAACCCAGTTTTATTGAACTGTGGCTACTCAGAACTTCTTGTAGCCATAGGTGAGAGTTAAGTACCAGGGATACCAAAGGGAAATGAACAATCCCAAAAAGGACTTGACAATCCCTCTCATCAGAGGTGCTAATCCTTTTTGAGCACACCATATACTAGTTGCTAGTGACTGACAAAAAGCCTAATGGGAAGGAGAGGAAAAGTATTGGTGAGGGAGAAGGAAAGGCAATTTTGTATCAGGTAATAGTAATATAGGCCTGTGGTGCTTATATATAGAATTGGTCTACAATCTATTCTCCTCACCTCCACCCTTGTCTCCTATCCCCTACCATGTCAGTAAAGCAAATCAAGGTTTTTGTCTCTCCCTACCACTTAAGGTCCCATTTGTGACTTCTTTTTCCACTTCAAGGCTGTTTTTTTTCTTTTTTGTATTAATTTTATAATTATAACTTTTTTGACAGTACATATGCATGGGTAATTTTTTTACAACATTATCCCTTGCACTCACCTCTGTTCCAAATTTTCCCTTCCTTCCCTCCACCCCATCCCCCTAGATGGCAGGCAGTCCCATACATGTTACATATGTTATAATATATCCTAGATACAATATATGTGTGTAAAACTGAATTTCTTGTTGCACAGGAAGAATTGGATTCAGAAGGTAAAAATAACCTGGGAAGAAAAACAAAAATACAAACAGTTTACACTCATTTCCCAGTGTTCTTTCTCTGGGTGTAGCTGATTCTGTCCATCACTGATCATTTGGAACTGAATTAGATCTTCCCTTTTTTAAAGATATCCACTTCCATCAGAATACATCCTCATACAGTATCATTGCTGAAGTGTATAATGATCTCCTGGTTCTGCTCATTTCACTCAGCATCAGTTGATGTAAGTCTCTCCAAGCCTCTCTGTATTCATCCTGCTGGTCATTTCTTACAGAACAATAATATTCCATAACATTCACATATCACAATTTGCCCAACCATTCTCCAATTGATGGGCATCCATTCATTTTCCAGTTTCTAGCTACTACAAAAAGAGCTGCCACAAACATTTTGGCACATACAGGTCCCTTTCCCTTCTTTAGTATTTCTTTGGGATATAAGCCCAGTAGTAGCACTGCTGGATCAAAGGGTATGCACACTTTGATAACATTTTGGGCATAGTTCCAAATTGCTCTCCAGAATGATTGGATTCTTTCACAACTCCACCAACAATGTATTAGTGTCCCAGTTTTCCCACAGCCCCTCCAACATTCATCATTATTTTTTCCCTGTTATCTTAGCAAATCTGACAGGTGTGTAGTGGTATCTCAGAGTTGTCTTAATTTGCATTTCTCTGATTAATAGTGATTTGAAACACTCTTTCATATGAGTAAAAATAGTTTCAATTTCATCATCTGAAAATTGTCTGTTCATATCCTTTGACCATTTATCAATTGGAGAATGGCTTGATTTCTTATAAATTAGAGTCAGTTCTCTATATATTTTGAAAATTAGGCCTTTATCAGAACCTTTAACTGTAAAAATGTTTTTCCTGTTTGATACTTCCCTTCTAATCTTGTCTGCATTAGTTTTGTTTGTACAAAAACTTTTTAATTTGATGTAATCAAAATTTTCTGTTTTGTGATCAATAATGATCTCTAGTTCTCCTTTGGTCACAAATTCCTTCCTCCTCCACAAGTCTGTTCCTCTAATTTATTTATAATCTCGTTCTTTATGCCTAAATCATGGACCCATTTTGATCTTATCTTGGTAGGTGGTGTTAAGCGTTGGTCCATGCCTAATTTTTGCCATACTAATTTCCAGTTTTCTCAGCAGTTTTGTCAAATAATGATTTCTTATCCCAAAAGCTGGGATCGTTGGGTTTGTCAAACACTAGATTACTATAGTTATTCACTATTTTGTCCTGTGAACTTAACCTATTCCACTGATCAACTAGTCTATTTCAAATGGTTTTGGTGACTGTTGTCAAGGCTGTTTTTGATAAAGATTTTAACTTGATTCCATCTTTATAAATGTGTTTTTGGTAAAGCTGGGTAGGAAGTTGGATGTGGTTACATAGGGAGTACAGAGATTTGTCTCTGGCTCCATAATTCTCTACCTGGGATGGTCTTAAAGGTTACCATAATCCATTTCTTTAGTGATTAAAAATGTCATCCTATTATTTGGCCATTCTTTCCATAGGAAAGCATTATTATAGCAGAAGAGAGAGGAACAATCAACAAATAAAAGCTTACAGAAAGATATATTGGGTGAAGGGACTGCTTTTACATATAAAAAGTTCAGAAGACCTATGTTTAAATCCTGGTTAAAACTCTTAATATTGTGTTTTAACCATGTACAAGTGACTTAGTTTATCAGAGTTTCAATTTTTAGTCTGGAAAATAGGGTTAATAATAGATGTGTTACCAATCTCAGTGAAATCTTAAATTCCTTATGAAATTTAGAGCACTCTATTCATGTAACTTACCAACAATAACAAATAGAAATTGCAAAAAAAAAAAGATTGACAATTTTAATATTTCGTGAATTTATTTTTTCATAAAATCAAGGAATGATGGATTTAAAGGGAAAAGGTATTGAGAACTTGGGACAATAATTCTATACTTTCTCATCCATAATATTGGGATAATCATATTCAATATTCTGCCTGGACCATATAGTTCAGAAAGTCCAACAGCATACCATCTCAAAGTTCAGAAAGTTCTTGTCATGATACTCATTTGAGTTCATTTGAGATATTTTCTCTTTGTTGTTTTATGTGTCTGGATATTACATTTATTTTTTCTCTGAAAATTCTAATGACCATCTGTAGAACTAAGAAGTTGGAGAGTTATTATGACAACTTCATTTCATATTTTTCTGAGAAAACTAGCAAATTGCATAAATTAACTTTTAGAGAAATTTTGCAGATGATCCTAGATATCTATAAATTGATTTTAAAAATAAATTCTGGTTCTTTTGAATTCTGTTCAAAGTTCTCTAGAGAGGAAAGAATTGAATCTAGGTCCATCCACTGTATCATTCTATTATTTGTTTTAAATGAGGACCATTTCCAGTTATCCTGATTCATATCTTGCTTGGAACCCAAGTAGAAAGTGAGACCGACAACTTTGCATAGTCATCCCTCACTTGAATCCAATTCATTTGCATGGCATGGCATGGGATCATCTTCTGATATCATGATCCTCTTTGAGAATAAAGAATAAAGAACATATTTTAAATGTAGAGATTACTCAAACCTTTGCATGTTGTCCACTCTTCTACCCTCTGATGGCGCTTCCCCCCCCCCTCTCTCTCTTTCTTTCTTTATCTATCTGTCTTTGTCTCTCTCTGTCTCTATCAATCTGACTCCTCTGTCACTTGATCTCTCGGTCTCTGTCTCTGTTTTTCTTAGACTAAAACTTTTAACCTTCAAGAAAAAAGATGAAGTTCAAACCATAAAGGAAGCTTGGCCAGATAACCCAAAAGCCACAAGGGACATTATATAAACTTCTTTCTGATTTTATTGAATTCCTTTTTCAATGGGAATACTCTCTATAAGAATGAAGATGACAATTTACCACATTTTGTCCTGTTCAGAGCTTGTCCTTGTTTTCATGTAAATCAGGGATGACAAACTCTGGCCCACTACCAGATCTGGGCCGATGCTGATTTTTGTATAATCTATCCATGGGCTAAGGATACTTTTTATATTTTTAAATGGTTGGAACAATCAAAAGAAAAATAACATTTTGTGACATACAAAAAATATATGAAATTCAAGTTTTAGTGTCCATAAAGTTTTAATGGAACAAGGTCATGCTCATTTATATACATGTTGCTTATGGGTGTTTTCATGCTACAATGGCTAAATTGAGTAATTGTGACAGAAAGTATCTGTGTTATTCTTATAATTTTACATTGCTCCATGGCTCACTACAAATTGCAATAATATAATTCTAATTTAGAAGAATTTCAGGTGTTGTGAGTTTCACTGTACCATGTTTTTTTCTTTTTTGTTTGTTTGTTTTTTTAATTTGCCAATGAATACTCATTATATTGAAACAAAAAAAAGAAGGCACAATGTAATATGCATTAGTTTATTATCAGATTAGTGAAGAGCAATGTATTTATTATGCAATGACAATATGAGTGTGCCAAAACATGAGCATTAATAAAGCAAACACTCATCACAATATTCTTGAATCACAGGAAAGCAGTAGTCAGAACAATTGGAAAATTTAAAATGGAATGTCTTACACAGAATTTTTTGAGAAAAATAAAAAAGTGAAAATAAGGCTGAAACCTTAACCAAACAGGGAAAGTCATTTGTCAATGATGAGTTAATTAAACCATGTTTTTAGCAGCCAAAGAAATATGTCCAGAGGAAAGAAACTTGTTTGACTATTAGCCTTTTGGCTAAATGAAAATCATATGTTCATAAATTGGTTATTTGGCATTCCCTATCTGTATTAAAAGACATTTTCAAAGATGAAATACATAAAATCTAATTGTAGATCAGCATAACAAAATATTTGTCATCAATTTTGATGATATATAATACTAACTTTGATCCTAAATTAAGTGAAGTTTATTCCCTCTTCTAAAAGGAATTAATTTTTTCTTATTAGTAGAACTTAATTATAAAAAAAATACCTGATTATTTTATTTCATTTTGAATTACATCAATAAAAATTCGTGGAGATTTGTTTTCTCTTTTGTTATGTGAGTACTTGAATAAGATCTTTTTTTCTCCCCTTTTGGTCCACAAAGCTATTTATTATATGACCTTTTATAGAAAAAAGTTTGTTGACTCCTGCTGTAAATCATTCACAGAGAATTCACTTAATGTCTGATGTTCCTTCTCTAGAACCTTTGATATTACATAGATTACTTATCGTTTAACTCTTTTTCCTTTCCACCCTTCCTTCTTTGACATTTATCTTAATCAGGTGAAAATGAAAACAAAGCAAAACAAAACTTTTTTCTTTAAAAGTTTTCTCTTTGCTGTTTGTTTTTATGTCACAATTACTTCTGAACAAACCTCTCCAATTCCTCTCATATGTCTTCTCTTTATATACTATAAAGAAAAAAAAAGTTAAGCAAAATCAAATGACAAAGTAACCAGATCTAATATCATATACAACATTTCACAGTTGCAATGCCCCACCTTTCCAATAAAAAATTCATAATAGCCCACCTCATTTTCCAGACCTATATCTCCTAGTATTATTGTTCATTGTGTTCCCTGCAACCCACCTTTTGCAATATAGCAGTTTTTTTATTCATGTTCACAGTGAATGTCTCTTTGGACAATTTATTTATTTGAAAAACTGTTTATTCTGATACTATTCTTTTCTATGATTTGAAGACATAAAACATCACCAAAGAAGTGCTATGTATTGCTTGAATCATATTAAAATGTAATTGGGAAATGTTTTACACAATAAATCAAAATCTAATATTATATGAATAATGCTAATTTGTGATTTTCTAAATAAATATGCACCATTTTAATTTGAGTTTGACATCATTAGTCTACACAGTGTTTGTGACCACTGCATGATAAAACAAACAAGTGTTCTATGAAATGATGTTTCCTATTATTTTTGGATTGATAATAAAATTAGATCCATTACCTCATCAACATCTTTCTAAGATCAATTGAATAACTAAGTTTCTGTTTGTAGAATATCTAAAAAATCTGTATGATTACAGCCCACCTTTTCTCCAGTCTGTCACCATCACTGACAGAAGGTGAAGGAGGTTATATATGACCAAGTACCATTTTATAATTTTCTTTGTTTAATAAGTGGCTATGACCACAAAAATCATTACTAAGTAACCAGCCTTCTGGTGATGAGCCTCTCTCTACTTAATTAGACAGATTTTCAGGAGTTGAGATTTTTCCAAATCTTTCTAATATGGCAGAATTTATTTATAATCATAGCTTCATTAGCCAACATTACTTTCCTATCTTTTCTCTCCTGGCTATGGGCCATTCAACTACAGAGACTCAACTTTGAGAAGTTCAGACTTGAAGAAACTTTATGCCTGCACAAGTCAATGTACCTTTCTCTGTGACATATAGATAGATAGAAGAGAAACACCTTGAGTCAGTGTTGTATTTTCATTAATTCTTTTCATGGTCAGGTAAATTTTTCACTCTAAATATTTTTACAGCTTATGAGCATATCATTGCATTCCAGTCTTGAATTACTAGATTGTTTTGACTTGTCCTAGAATAGCCCTGAATTATCTGGTATTAGGGATGGAACTGTGTCTTTTTAAAATATCTTATCCAGAATCACTAGATGACTCCTCCTTTACAGTGACCAAACTCTTTCATTCTCCATATTCATTAAACTGCTAGAAGGAATCAATAGTTGATAAATGTATATATTTCCAAAAAGACAGGCCTGAAGATAGATTTTGAAATTTTAGCAAATGATAGTGTAAATTAATGAGAATTTCAGATGAAAGCAAGAACTCATATCTGTCATTTCATAAGAAGAAATATAGTAATGATTTGATTTTATATTTGTATTTACTAAGACTATGATAATAAATATTATATTCCTGGTCTATCATATTAAGATCTCATATTCTTTTTTGGATACATGCCACATAAATGACCCCTGGCAAATCATTTAAACACTGCTATAGACAATTCTTTAAGTTTGTAAGCTGTGCAATAGTTGCTGGTCTGAATTGGTAGAGGAAGTAGTCTCATACTATACATATGAAATTATAAACTTGTTTTTAGTTGTTTTGTTTTTCAATTTTAAGACATAGTTTTGCAATGATAGTGAGAATGCTCACTACTAAAAATTGGTCTATATGACTAAATGCAGAATGTTGGTTTGATCATGATCATTAAAAAGACGATCAAGCTAAGAAGCGGCCTGCAAAATGATGACAGATTGTGGAAACAGAAAGGCATTTTGATACATTTGAAAGACTGAACTGTCAGTTGGAGGATCTGAGTTCAAATTCTAATTCTGCCATCTATATTGACTTCCGGTAAATCAAATTTTCTGCTTCAGTTTTCTTATCTTTAAAATGATTAGGTGAGTGAGATACTTGATTTCTGAGATCCCTTCCAGCTCTAAGTCTACATATGATATTATAACTAACTTTGGAAAGAATCATAAGGCAGCCAAATGGCACAATGGAGAGAATATAGGGCCTGGAGTCAGGAAGACTCATCACTTTGTGATGACCTCAGACATTTATTAGCTGTCTAACCCTGGGCAAGTCATCTAGAGAAGGAAATGGTAAACTATTCCACTATGTTTGTCAAGGAAATCCCAAATGGGGTTATAAAGAATTGGACACAACTGAAATGACTGAATAACAATAACAACATCGTCATAAACCCAAAGGACTAGTATCAGGTCATCAACCCATCATCAATTTACTCATTTATTGTTCCATCAAATATTTATTATAAATATACTATTTGAAAGACAGCTAGCATCATCAAGTACAAAGGACCAATATATTTAATATTGTATAGTTTTACTACTAGATGATTTGGACAGATTTTCAATATTATCTTGTCTAATCCTCTCTTTTTACAAAGAAGGAAATGGTTTTCCCCCAAAGAAGAAGAATAATTGGCCTAAAATTAAACAGAAAGTCAGTTGAAGAACTAAAACTAGTCTTGAAGGATATAATCTGCTAATCCCACCAAGGCAGCATTCAAATGAGTATTACAGTTTACTGATCTGATTATTTCCCCCTTTCACTGAGCCATGAAGCACAGTTTGCCTTACTAACTTTTAAGGTTAATATAAAATAACTAACTTTATAACTATAATTGGTATTTTTATATACATGAAACCATGTTCCCTTAAAAAATCCAATTACAATTGCATGAAGGTTTACGACAGTCCTGTTGTGTAAACTGTTCTACAATGCAGCAGCAAACTAGATAAACATTTTACCAATCACTAATTAAAAAGCTGGCTATAAAGACAATAACCTGGAGTCAGTTTGCATTCACATTTCTATTAAGGGCTAATGAATAAGCAGCTCAACCCATTTAGTCAAATTGTTACTTCATTGTGAAAACTAACAATTCTACTTTAGCCCCGAGTCTTTAAAATTATATTTTCCACCCCTATTGAGTAAAAGCCTAATTAAAAGCTTTTAGTCTTTCACATTGTGTGAGCTGCTAAGTGATATTGTTCAGTCCACGGGGATTCAATTATCGCCTTGCTTTCAAATATGCAATCCTACATGTTTTTGGCACTTCTTCGGAGAAGGTATTGTGTTCCAAAAGTTAATTTGATTAGATTTTTAAATAGCAAATCAAAAAGAAAAAAGTTGCCTTTGTGACTAGGATGTACTTTAAAACAACCCAACAACCCATCCTGTATTTGTAAATAAGATGTTGAATGTATATTTCCTATTATTTGAGGCCCAATGTCCTTGTTAAATAGTGGAAGTGGTATTTTAAAAATTGAATACCATTTCTTTGTGATAAAATTCTTTCTCCCACTCCTGATCCAAAAAAAAAAGAAAAGCTTTCTTTAGACACCGAAAACCAGAAAAAAATAACCAAGACTTAAAAAAAAAAAAAAATATATATATATATATATATATATATATATATATATATATATATATATATATATATATATATAGTGCACAACTATCTATTAATTGCTTCAGGAGTTAAGTTCCTGGCTTAAAGTGCTCAAATCTTTATAGATAACTGCTCCTTAACTCTTTAAATGGCTTTCTTGGCTTCTTTCTATTATAACCTTGTTGTGGCCCCTTTTGGCAATGTAAATCTTTTCAGAATAATACGTTTAAAGGTATAAGATAAAACATAAAGGAAACAGATCATATGGAAATACAATTATCAAAGAATTTAAAAATCAAATTTCTGAACCCCAATTTAGCACTTTTGCTTTAACTGATGGACATGAGCCAAAAAAATAAACACCTCTTTTGCAGACTTATTTCTTCAATTTAGCAGATATAAAATCTCATTAGCTTGAGTTCTCCTTCTTTACATTGATATTGCCTTAATAGACAGTCTGTTGGGGGGCGGAGCCAAGATGGCGGAGAGGAAACACACGACTCAGTGAACGTCCTCACTCCCTCACAACCAATTAGATAAATTAAGTCTCAAAATTAGCTCAGGACTGATAGATACCACAAGGACTGGAAGCACGACTTACCAGCTGAAGAGAATCTGGAGTTTCAACAGGAAAGGTCAGTTCTCAGGGGAGGAATAAGAAAGACCAGCACAGACGGTGGGGTAGGGGCACACTGCGCCCATTGCGCTGGGAGGGGCTCTGGGATCAGAGAAGCCACTGAGGTAAAGGAATCTGGCACAGGCTGTTAGCTCTTCTCTGCTAATTATTTAGCAGTTCAGAAGAGAAAGCCAAAATATTTTAAAACTCAGATTAGATTTTCCCCGGACCCTGGGGGTGACTCAGGCACAGATCTAGGCACCAGGGGGTGTGGCCTCAGCTACCTCCTGAGAATAGTTAAGAGACTGACAAGTGGGTGGATACGGCCCAAGGCAACACACACTGCCTAGCTTAGCTGGAGGGAGTGGAACTCAGCTCCAGGAAGTCCCAGAGAAGCGGAACCTTTGAACTAGGGACCGTGGTTTCTGGCAGACACTTCCAGTTTGAGCGCAGGGGCTTCTTACGTCACCTGCTGCAGACACCCACTCCCCACCCGGACACATAGGCTGGGCTTCTTGCTGTCTTCACTATTCTACGCCCTCGAAGCACAGTAGTGCTAATCACCTCTGAGGCACTCCCAGGGAGAGGGTGGGGAACTCTCTCCCAGAGCTCTCTCTTAGCTCAGGCTCAGGAGCCGCTGCATCCATCCGGTCTGGGAGGAAGCTGGTAAAGAAGTAAATAATTTCCTGCCCCAGAGACAGACCCCAAAAGATTTTTTTTAAGTATGAGCAAAAAAGCTAGAAAAACCATAGATTCCTTCTATACAGAGAAAGAGCGGGTGTCCAACCCCGAGGAAGTTGACAGCAGAGAATCAGATAACAACCTAAAGGGGAACGATTCCTGCCCCCCATCACATAACTCTCTCCTAGAAGAAGCTCTTAAGAAATTGAGGGAGATCGAAGAAAAATGGGGAAAAGAAAGGGAAGTTATGATAGAGAATAACAATGTCCTGAAATTGGAGTTGGAAAAAATAAAGAATTCACAGGAGATGCAGGGAAACAAAATTAGTGAATTAGAAAAGGTTAAAAAAACACAGGAAAGTAGGATTTCTGAATTGGAAAAGATAAAAAAGTCTCAAGAAAATAGAATTTCTGAATTGGAAAAAGAAAATAATTCTCAAAAAAAAAAATTAGGGAAATGGAAAAAAACTCAATAGAGCAAAATAATTCATTTAAAAACGAAATTGGGCATTTACAAAAAGAACTAAAAACTGTGAAAGAAGAAAATAACTCCTTAAAAGTCAGGATGGAACAAATAGAAATGAATGATTCACAGAGAACCCAAGAATCAGTCAAACAAAACAAAAAAAATGAGAAGCTGGAGAACAACGTCAAATACTTACTGGGAAAATCTATAGACCTGGAAAATAGATCTAGGAGAGATAATCTGCGGATTATTGGACTTCCAGAAAACTATGACCAAAAAAAGAGCCTAGATTCTATTTTACAGGAAATTATCAAAGAGAACTGTCCAGAGATAATAGAAACAGAAGGGAAAGTAGATGTGGAAAGAATTCATCGAACTCCTTCTGAAATAGACCCTAAAAAAAGAACACCATGGAATATTGTGGCTAAGCTGCAGAATTACCACACAAAGGAGAAAATCCTGCAAGCAGCTAGAAAAAAACAATTTAAATACCAAGGTGCCACAATAAGGGTCACCCAAGATCTGGCTGCCTCCACATTAAAAGATAGAAGGGCCTGGAACCTGATATTCCGAAAGGCAAAAGATCAAGGACTGCAACCAAGAATGAACTACCCAGCTAAGTTTAGCATCTTTTTCCATGGAAGAAGATGGTCATTCAATGAAACAGAGGAATTCTATATGTTTCTAAGAAAAAAACCAGACTTAAACAAAAAATTTGATCTACATCCACAAGACTGAAGAGAAACAGAAAAAGGTACACAGAACCCTTGAGAACTGTAACTTTGTTGTGGGTATATAAAAAATACTCAAGGATAATTTGATTTTACTGATATAAAAGAAAAAAGGGGGTGTGTGGTAAAGGGAAGGAGGTTGGTTCAGAAAAAGGGGAAGGAGTGATAAAAAGAGGGAAACTACATCCCAGGAAGAGACATAGAAAATACACCATATCTGAGGGAACTTAGTGAGGGGGAGAATCATTGTGTGAATCTTACTCTCATCAGAAGAGGCTCAAAGAGTAAATAATTAACATATTTGTTTTTCAGAGAATTTTCTCTCACCTCATTAAAAGGGGGGAGAGGAAAAGGGGAAAGGAAAAGGAGAATAAGTGAAGGGACTTGGAGGGAGGGGGGAGGGATCCTAAAAAAAAAAAAAAAAAAAAAAAGAGGGAGGGTTGCGCGTCACAAGGGGGGTCTGTAAATTAAATATCGGGGAGGGGGATCAGGGGGGTCAAGGGAAAAAAGTATAATCTGGGGATAATACGATGGCAGGAAATACAGAATTAGTAATTTTAACTGTAAATGTAAATGGGATGAACGATCCCATCAAACGGAGACGGATAGCAGATTGGATCAAAAAGCAGAACCCTACAATATGTTGTCTACAGGAAACACACTTAAAGCAGGGAGATACATACAGAGTAAAGGTAAAAGGTTGGAACAGAGCCTATTATGCTTCAGGTAAAGCCAAAAGAGCAGGGGTAGCTATCCTTATCTCAGATCAAGCAAAAGCAGAAGTAGATCTCGTTAAAAAAGATAAGGAAGGAAACTATATCCTGCTGAAAGGTAGCATAAATAATGAAGCCATATCAATACTAAACATATATGCACCAAGTGGTATAGCATCTAACTTTCTAAAGGAAAAGTTAAGAGAACTGCAAGAAGAAATAGACAGTAAAACTATAATAGTGGGAGATCTCAACCTTGCACTCTCAGATTTAGACAAATCAAACCACAAAACAAACAAGAAAGAAATTTAAAAAGTAAATAGAACATTAGAAAAACTAGGTATGATAGACCTTTGGAGAAAACTGAATGGCAATAGGAAGGAATATACTTTCTTCTCAGCAGTTCATGGATCCTATACAAAAATTGACCATATATTAGGACATAAAGATCTCAAAATTAAATGTAGGAAGGCAGAAATAATAAATGCCTTCTTCTCAGATCACAATGCAATAAAAGCTACATTCAGTAAAAAGTTAGGGGTAAATAGACCAAAAAGTAATTGGAAACTGAATAATCTCATCTTAAAGAATGACTGGGTGAAAGAGCAAATTATAGAAACAATTAACAATTTCACCCAAGATAATGATAATGATGAGACATCATATCAAAATCTTTGGGATGCAGCTAAAGCAGTAATAAGGGGAAATTTTATATCTTTAGAGGCTTATTTGAAGAAAATTGAGAAAGAGAAGATTAACGAATTGGGCTTACAACTTAAAAGGCTAGAAAAAGACCAAATTATAAACCCCCAACCAAAAATTAAACTCGAAATACAAAAATTAAAAGGAGAAATCAATAAAATTGAAAGTAAAAAAACTATTGAATTAATAAATAAAACCAAGAGATGGTTTTATGAAAAAGCCAATAAAATAGATAAACCTTTGGTAAATTTGATCAAAAAAAAGAAAGAGGAAAATCAAATTGATAGTCTTACAAATGAAAAGGGGGATCTTTCCACCAATGAAGAGGAAATTAGAGAAATAATAAGGAGTTACTTTGCCCAACTTTATGCCAATAAATTTGATAACTTAAGTGAAATGGATGACTTTCTCCAAAAATATAGGCTCCCTAGATTAACAGAGGAGGAGATAAATTGCTTAAATAGTCCCTTTTCAGAAAAAGAAATAGAACAAGCTATTAATCAACTCCCCAGGAAAAAATCCCCAGGGCCAGATGGATTCACATGTGAATTCTACCAAACATTTAAAGAACAATTAGCCCCAATGTTATATAAATTATTTGGAAAAATAGGGGATGAAGGAGTCCTACCAAACTCCTTTTATGACACAGACATGGTACTGATACCTAAACCTGGTAGATCGAAAACTGAGAAAGAAAATTATAGACCAATCTCCTTAATGAATATTGATGCTAAAATCTTAAATAAGATATTAGCAAAAAGACTTCAGAAAATCATCTCCAAGATAATACACTATGATCAAGTAGGATTTATTCCAGGAATGCAGGGCTGGTTTAATATTAGGAAAACTATTAATATAATTGACCATATTAATAATCAAATTAATAAAAACCATATGATCATCTCAATAGATGCAGAAAAAGCATTTGACAAAATCCAACATCCATTCCTACTAAAAACTCTTGAGAGTATAGGAATAAATGGATTATTCCTTAGAATAATCAGGAGTATATATTTAAGACCGTCAGTAAGCATAATATGCAATAGAAATAAACTGCAACCTTTCCCAGTAAGATCAGGAGTGAAACAAGGTTGCCCACTATCACCATTACTATTCAATATAGTACTAGAAACGCTAGCCTCGGCAATAAGAGCCGAGAAAGAGATTCAAGGAATTAGAGTAGGAAATGAGGAAATCAAACTATCACTTTTTGCAGATGACATGATGGTATACTTAGAGAACCCCAAAGACTCTGCTAAAAAGCTACTAGAAATAATTCAAAATTTCAGCAAAGTGGCAGGATACAAAATAAATCCACATAAATCCTCGGCATTTTTATATATCACTAACAAAATGCAACAGCAAGAGATACAAAGAGAAATTCCATTCCAAACAAATGTTGAGAGTATAAAATATTTGGGAATCCATCTACCAAAGAAAAGTCAGGAATTATATGAGAAAAATTACAAAACACTTACCACAAAAATAAAATCAGATTTAAATAATTGGAAAGACATTCAGTGCTCTTGGATAGGCCGAGCGAATATAATAAAGATGACAATACTCCCCAAACTAATCTATTTATTTAGTGCTATACCAATCAGACTCCCAAGAAACTATTTTAATGACCTAGAAAAAATAACAACAAAATTCATATGGAAGAATAAAAGGTCAAGAATTGCAAGGGAACTAATGAAAAAAAACTCAGAGGAAGGTGGTCTAAGTGTACCTGATCTAAAGCTATATTATATAGCAGCAGTCACCAAAACCATTTGGTATTGGCTAAGAAATAGACCGGTAGATCAGTGGAACAGATTAGATACAAAGGACAAAAAAGGGTACATCTATAGCAATCTAATCTTTGACAAACCCAAAGATTCCAACATTAGGGATAAAAATTCATTATTCGGAAAAAACTGTTGGGAAAACTGGAAATTAGTATGGCAGAAATTAGATATGGATCCACACTTAACACCATATACCAAGATAAGATCAAAATGGGTCCATGATTTAGGCATAAAGAGGGAGATAATAAATAGATTAGAGGAACAGAGGATAATCTACCTCTCAGACTTGTGGAGGAGGAAGGAATTTATGACCAGAGGAGAACTAGAGATCATTATTGATCACAAAATAGAAGATTTTGATTACATCAAACTAAAAAGTTTCTGTACAAATAATACTAATGCAAACAAGATTAGAAGGGAAGTAACAAATTGGGAAAATATTTTTAAAAACAAAGGTTCTGACAAAGGTCTCATTTCCAAAATATATAGAGAACTGACCCTAATTTATAAGAAACCGAACCATTCTCCAATTGATAAATGGTCAAAGGATATGAACAGACAATTCTCAGAGGAAGAAATTGAAACTATATCCACTCACATGAAAGAGTGTTCCAAATCACTACTGATCAGAGAAATGCAAATTAAGACCACTCTGAGATACCACTACACACCTGTCAGATTGGCTAAGATGACAGGAACAAATAATGACAAATGTTGGAGGGGATGTGGGGAAACTGGGACACTAATACATTGCTGGTGGAGTTGTGAAAGAATCCAGCCATTCTGGAGAGCAATCTGGAATTATGCCCAAAAAGTTATCAAACTGTGCATACCCTTTGACCCAGCAGCGCTACTACTGGGATTATATCCCAAAGAAATACTAAAGAGCGGAAAGAGACATATATGTGCCAAAATGTTTGTGGCAGCTCTTTTTGTTGTAGCTAGAAACTGGAGGATGAATGGATGTCCATCAGTTGGAGAATGGTTGGGTAAATTGTGGTATATGAAGGTTATGGAATATTATTGCTCGGTAAGAAATGACCAGCAGGAGGAATATAGAGAGGCCTGGAGAGACTTAAATCAACTGATGCTGAGTGAAATGAGCAGAACCAGAAGATCACTGTACACTTCAACAACAATACTGTATGAGGATGTATTCTGATGGAAGTGGAAATCTTCAACATAAAGAAGATCCAACTCACTTCCAGTTGATCAATGATGGACAGAGGTAGCTGCACCCAGAGAAGAAACACTGGGAGGGGAATGAAAATTGTTAGCACTAATATCTGTCTGCCCAGGTTGCATGTACCTTCGGATTCTAATGTTTATTGTGCAACAAGAAAATGATATTCGCACACATGTATTGTACCTAGACTATATTGTAACACATGTAAAATGTATGGTATTGCCTGTCGTCGGGGGGAGGGAATAGAGGGAGGGGGGGTAAATTGGAAAAATGAATACAAGGGATAATATTATAAAATATATATATATATAATAAAAAAAAATCTTAAAAAAAAAAATAGACAGTCTGTTGGAAACACATAAATCACCCATTGGCTAACTTTACACTAATGAACTTCTCTGAACTTAGCTGCATTGGTCCTTGGGAAATAATGACCTTGTCTGTTGCCCAGAATGTCATTAAAAGCACTATCAGAATCCTGAATGTTGGAGGGGATGTGGGAAAACAAAACATTGTTGGTGGAACTGTATAAACATCCAGCCATTCTGGAAAACAAAAAGTTATCAAACTGTGCATACCCTTTAACCCAGCAGTATTACTACTGGGCTTATATCCCAAAGAGATATTAAAGAAGGGAAAGGGACCTTTGTGTGCAAGAATGTTTGTGGCAGTCCTCTTTGTAGTGGCCAGAAACTGGAACCTGAGTGGATGCCCATCAATTGGAGAATGGCTGAATAAATTGTAGTATATGAATGTTATGGAATATTATTCTTCTGTAAGAAATGACCAACAGGATGATTTCAGAAAGGTCTGGAGAGACTTACATGAACTGATGCTGAGTGAAATGAGCAGGACCAGGAGATCATTATATACTTCAACAACAATACTATATGATGATCAGTTCTGATGAACGTGGCCATTTTCAACAATGAGATGAACCAAATCAGTCCCAATAGAGCAGTAATGAACTGAACCAGTTACACCCAGCGAAAAAACTCTGGGAGATGACTATGAACCACTACATAGAATTCCCAATCCCTCTATTTTTGTCCACCTGCATTTTGGATTTCCTTCACAAGCTAAATGTACACTATTTCAAAGCCCGATTCTTTTTGTACAGCAAAACTGTTCAGACGTGTATATATATATATTGTATTTAATTTATACTTTAACATATTTAACATGTATTGGCCAACCTGCCATCTGTGGGGGAGGAAAGAGGGGAAGAATTAGAACAAAAGGTTTGGCAATTGTCAATGTTGTAAAATTACAATTAAAATATTAAATAAAAAAACACTATCAGTTTGGAAGTGTTTATGTTTCCATTGTATAGCAAAGAAACCCAGAGTCACCTCTATCAATTAACCAATAGATATCTATTAAATGGCCACTATATTCCAGACACTGTGTAAAGCAACACAATGGCATATAGAAGTAAGAACAATATGTATTATTTTAAAAGCCCTTCATAAAATATATTCACCTTGATGAGGTGTGGACAACTCAGTTGGGATTTGGAAGCCCTTAGGAATGAAAATAGTATTTTTATCCTTATTTTCTATTGAAGGCAAGTGTTTCACACAAAGTACAAGTCCCATAGACCCTACAAACTCAACATATTCAAAGTAGAAGAGATTGTCTTTCCCTTATAAATTCTTCCCTCTTCCCAACTTCCCTATTACTCTTTAGGATACCATAATTCTTGCAACTATTCAAACTAGCAACCTTAGTGGACTTCTCACTAACATTTCCTCTCTACATATCTACTATGTTGTCAAGTATCCTTTCTACTTTCTCTGTCTCTCCCAATTCCAATCTACTCAGTTGCCAAAGTGTATGTCTCCCCTACTCAATAAACTTTAGTAACTTCCTATTACCTCCAATGTCAAATATAAAATTCTATGTTTAGCACTTAAAATCCTTCACATTCTGGTCTCTTTCTAATTCTCCGGTCTTTTTTTACATTTTCCCTTTTCACAAACTCTGCATGATCTAGAGAAACTAATTTTCTTGCAGTTCCTCACACATTGGCTTTCCATCTCCTAATTTGACACCTTTTTATTGTCTGATCCTCATGTCTAGTGTGTCCTCCATCTTTACTTTGGGTTCCTGGTTTTCCTAGCCTTTTTGAAGACAGTGTCCAAGTGATGCTGTCTTCCACTACATTATATGTCTCTTGGATATATATAGTCATTTGCATAATGTCTCCCCTTTAGAATGAGAACTTCATGAGGGCAGAGATGGTACTTTGTTCTTCTTTTGTCCTTAGCACTTAGAATGATGTCTGGGATGTAGTCAGAGAATAATGAATATTTTTAGAGTGACTGGGGAAATACAGAATTGTCTGAAAATGGCTTTTGGATTTCTGGAGCACATTTAAGCTAGGGAAATTGGAATGATGAGCTTCTATGTACCTAACAAGGTTTGGTAAGAATTCATTTGCTTGGAGTTTTAAAAATTTAATCAAAATGATTCTAAATTGAAAAGGGAAACAGATGAACCTGCTTATACATATCTACCAAGCCAGATACCATAAAGAGTAACTAAAATATATGAAAAATAGCAGTAGAAATATTTTTTAAATCACAGAAAAAAATTAAAGAAATTAACTATTAAAAAAACCCAGGCTTCAGATATTTGTATACAAATGCTCAAAGTATAAATAACAAAGAAGATGAACTTGAGATCCTAGTGAAAAGAAGCAAATTTGAACTGATAGCTATTGAAATATGATGAGAGAAGACTAATACCTGAAACATGGCTTTGGAAATATATGCCTAATTAAAAGGAAAAGGTTGAGATGAAGGGGAGGGGAGGGGAGGGATAATAGGGACAAGTAATCAAATACTCTATATTTATTAAGCACCTATTTGTGACAAGCACTATGCAAAGGGTTGGAGGTATAAATAAAAAGTATTACAATCACTATTCTCCAGGATCTCATGTTCTCATAAGAAAGAAAATAAGCATAGGTTAAAGCATAAACAAGTATATATGAAATAAATATAAAGAGAATAATAAAGAAATTGGTAGGAGATTTTAGCATGTGGAGATCTTCATGGCAAAACTTCATGTTGCAGATGATACTTGCTTGAGCTATGTTTTGAAGAAAGAGAAGGGTGTGTACAATGTGGTCAGAAGGAAGTGCATTTGGAGAATGAAAGATGATCAGTGTAATAGGAGGTGGAGTGCTATGTGAGGAACACAGAGAAAGCCAGCATAGGTTTGTAAAGTGGGTAGGATAGAAATGGAAAGAAAACTTAGGGCTAGTAATGAAGGGCTTTGAAAGATTAACCCAGAAATTTATATTTTATCCTAGAGGCAATAGGACATCACTGGACTTGCTTGAAGAAGAGAGCCACTAAGTCAGATCTATATTTAAGGAACATTCTTTTGATATCAATGTGTAGAATGTATTTGATTGGGGAGAAACTTGAAAAGGAGATTAATTAAAATACAGTTAAAATAATCTAATTGAGATGTAATGAGGTCTGAATTAAAGTGGTAATTATGGAGAAGCAAAGAAGGACCTAAATTAAAAAATATTTTAAAATTATAGTTATTAGAGGGTAACTAATATCCTGAAGAAAAAAAGCATGGTAACTAGCATTTAGATAGAGATCAATAAAATAGAGGCAATATTGTCATTGTAACATATGACAAAGTACTTGGATAAAAAGAGGAAATTGATGTTGAATTCAGGAAATGGATCACAAATTGAGCAGAGAAACATGAGAGGAGTCTTCAATGACCTAGACAACTGCTAGAGCTTTCTGTGAAAAGCAGGGCAGGTTCCTGGTTCTTTATTTGCCTTAATGACAATTTAATTCTCTAAAAGATAGAGATAGATTTTTAGATTCAGGGTAAAAGGAGGCCTTAGAGGCTATCTAATTCAACCTTCCTGGTTCATATTGCATTTTCTGAACTTTTCATCTATTTTTGCCCTTTTATCCGAATGCTCTATTATATTCCAATGGCAACATTGGCTTTATTTTATCATCTCAATGGTATTTATTGAATTTTTTTTTTGCTCAAATTCCTGGATTTCCTTACATGAGTATATTTTATTTATTTATTTATTTATTTGCATTTTTTAATTAATTTTATAATTATAACATTTTTTTGACAGCACATATGCGTAGGTATTTTTTTTTTTTTTAACAGCATTATCCCTTGTACTCCCTTCTGTTCCGAGTTTTTCCCTTCCTTCCCTCTATCCCCTCCCCTAGATGGCAGTCATTCCCACACATATTAAATATCTTATAGTATATCCTAGGTACAATATATATATGTGCAGAACAGAATTTTGTTGTTGTTGTTGTTGCAAAGGAAGAATTGTATTTGGAAGGTAAAAATAATCTGGGGAGAAAAACAAAAAAAAAATGCTCACAGTTTACACTCATTTCCCAGTGTTCCTTTTATGGGTGTAGTTGGTTGTGTCTATCATTGATCAATTGGAATTGGATTAGTTCTTCTCTATGTTGAAGATATCCACTTCCATCAGAATACGTCCTCATACAGTATCATTGCTGAAGTGTATAATGATCTCCTAGTTCTGCTTGTTTCACTCAGCATGTGTTGATGTAAGTCTCTCCAAGCCTCTCTGTATTCCTCCTGTTGGTCATTTCTTACAGAACAATAATATTCCATAACATTCATATACCATAATTTATCCAACCATTCTCCAATTGATGGACATCCATTCATTTTCCAGTTTCTAGCCACTACAAAAAGGGCTGCCACAAACATTTTGGCACATACAGGTCCCTTTCCCTTCTTTAGTATTTCTTTGGGATATAAGCCCAGTAGTAGCACTACTGGGTCAAAGGTATGCACATTTTGATAACTTTTTGGACATAATTCCAGATTGCTCTCCAGAATGGTTGGATTCTTTCACAACTCCACCAGCAATGTATTAGTGTCCCAGTTTTCCCACAGCCCCTCCAACATTCATCATTATTTGTTCCTGTCATCTTAGCCAATCTGACAGGTGTGTAGTGGTATCTCAGAGTTGTCTTAATTTGCATTTCTCTGATCAATAGTGATTTGGAACACTCTTTCATATGAGTGGATATAGTTTCAATTCCATCATCTGAAAATTGTTCATATCCTTTGACCATTTATCAATTGGAGAATGGTTTGATTTCTTATAAATTAAAGTCAATTCTCTGTATATTTTGGAGATGAAGCCTTTATCAGAACCTTTAACTGTAAAAATGTTTTCCCAATTTGTTACTTCCCTTCTAGTCTTGTTTGCATTAGTTTTGTTTGTACAAAACATTTTAATTTGATGTAATCAAAAATTTCTATTTTGTCATCAATAATGATCTCTAGTTCTCCTCTGGTCATGAATTCCTCCTCCTCCACAAGTCTGAGAGGTAAACTATCCTATGTTCCTCTAATTTATTTATGATTTCGTTCTTTATGCCTAAATCTTGGACCCATTTTGATCTTATTTTAGTATGTGGTGTTAAATGTGGGTCCATGCCTAGTTTCCGCCATACTAATTTCCCATTTTCCCAGCAGTTTTTGTCAAATAATGAATTCTTATGCCAAAAGTTGGGATCTTTGGGTTTGTCAAACACTAGATTGCTATTTTTATTTACTATCTTGCCCTGTGAACCTAACCTGTACCACTGATCAACTAGTCTATTTCTTAGCCAATACCAAATGGTTTTGTTGACTGTTGCTTTATAATATAGTTCTAGATCAGGTACAGCTAGACCACCTTCATTTATTTTTTTTCATTACTTCCCTTGAAATTCTCGACCTTTTGTTGTTCCATATGAATTCTGTTGTTATTTTTTCTAGGTCATTAAAATAATTTCTTGGGAGTCTTATTGACAAAGCACTAAATAAATAGATTAGTTTAGGCAGTATTGTCATTTAATTATATTCGCTCGGCCTATCCAAGAGCACTTAATGTCTTTCAAATTATTTAAATGTGACTTTATTTTTGTGGCAAGTGTTTTGTAGTTTTGCTCATATAATTCCTGACTATTCTTTGGTAGATATATTCCCAAATATTTTATACTATCGACCGTTATTTTGAATGGAATTTCTCTTTGTATCTCTTGCTGTTGGATTGTGTTGGTAATGTATAAAAATGCTGAGGATTTATGTGGATTTATTTTGTATCCTGCAACTTTGCTAAAGTTGTGAATTATTTCTAATAACTTTTTATTAGAATCTCTGGGGTTCTCTAAGTATACCATCATGTCATCTGCAAAGAGTGATAGTTTGATTTCCTCATTTCCTACTCTAATTCCTTGAATCTCTTTCTCGGATCTTATTGCCGAGGCTAGAGTTTCTAGTACTATATTGAATAGTAATGGTGATAGGGGGCAACCTTGTTTCACTCGTGATCTTACAGGGAAAGATTCCAGTTTATCACCATTACATATGATGTTTTATATACTCCTTATTATTTTAAAGAATAGTACATTTATTCCTATACTCTGAAGCATTTTTAGTAGGAATGGGTGTTGGATTTTATCAAATGCTTTTTCTGCATCTATTGAGATGATCATATGGTTTTTATTAATTTGATTATGAATATGGTAAATTATACTAATAGTTTTCCTAATATTAAACTAGCCTGCATTCCTGGTATAAATCCTACTTGATCATAGTCTATTATCCTGGGGATGATTTTCTGAAGTCTTTTTGCTAATATCTTATTTAAGATTTTAGCATCAATATTCATTAAGGAGATTGGTCTATAGTTTTTTTTCTCAGTTTTCAATCTACCTGGGTTAGGTATCAGTACCATGTCTGTATCATAAAAGGAATTTGGTAGGACTCCTTCAATCTCTATTTTTTCAAATAGTTTATATAGCATTGGAATTAGTTGTTCTTTAAATGTTTGGTAGAATTCACATGTAAATCCATCTAGTCCTGGGGATTTTTTCTTAGGGAGTTGGTTAATAGCTTGTTCTATTTCTTTTTCTGAAATGGTACTATGTTGACTACTTACTTTTTCCTCTGTTAATCTGGGCAAGCTATATTTTTGAAGGTATTCTTCCATTTCATTTGTTATCGAATTTATTGGCATAAAGTTGAGCAAAGTAGCTCCTAACTTTTGTTCTAATTTCCTCTTCATTAGTGGTGAGTTCTCCCTTTTCATTTTCAAGACTAACAATTTGCTTTTTCTCTTTCCTTTTTTTAATCAGATTTCCTAAGGGTTTGTCTATTTTGTTGGGTTTTTTCATAGAACCAACTCTTAGTTTTATTAATTAATTCAATAGTTTTTTTTTACTTTCAATTTTATTAATCTCAGCTTTTAGTTTTTGAATTTCAAGTTTTGTGTTTGTCTGGGGCTTTTTAATTTGTTCCTTTTCTAGCAATGTTAGTTGTAAGCCCAATTTGTTGGCCCTCTCTTTCTCTATTTTATGCAAGTAGGCCTGTAGAGATATAAAACTTCCCCTTATTACTGCTTTGGCTATATCCCACACATTTTGGTATGATGTCTCATTATTGTCATTTTCTTGGGTGAAGTTATTAATTATGTCTGTGATTTGCTGTTTTACCCAATCATTCTTTAGTATAAGATTATTTAGTTTCCAATTATTTTTTGGTCTATTTTCCCCTGGCTTTTTATTAAATGTAATTTTAATTGCATTGTGGTCTGAAAAGGATGCATTTACTATTTCTGCCTTACTGCATTTGATTTTGAGGTTTTTATGCCCTATTATATGATCAATTTTTGTATAGGTTCCATGAACTGCTGAGAAGAAAGTATACTCCTTTCTGTCTCCATTTAGTTTTCACCAAAGATCTATCATATCAAACTTTTCTAGTATCCTATTTACCTCTTTGACTTCTTTCTTATTTATTTTGTGGTTTGATTTATCTAATTCTGAGAGTGCAAGGTTGAGATCTCCCACTATTATAGTTTTGCTGTCTATTTCTTTTTGCAGCTCTCTTAATTTCTCTTTTAAGAATTTAAATGCTGTATCACTTGGTACATATATGTTTAATATTGATACTGCTTCATTAACTATGCTACCCTTTAGCAGGATATAATGCCCTTTGTTATTTCTTTTAATTAGATCAATTTTTGTTTTTGCTTGATCTAAGGTGAGGATGGCTACCCCTGCTTTTTTGGCTTCACCTGAAGCATCATAGATTCTGCTCCACCCTTTTACTTTTAGTTTGAATGTATCACCCTGTTTCAGGTGTGTTTCCTGTAAACAACATATAGTAGGATTCTGACTTTTAATCCAGTCTGCTAACAGCTTCCTCTTTATGAGGGAGTTTACCCCATTCACATTTATGGTTAGAATGACTAATTCTATATTGCTTGCCATCCTGTTAACCCCTGTTTATGCTTTTCTCCTTTCCTTCCCTCTTACCCCCCTACCCAATATTAAACTTGTGAACACCACTTGCTTTTCTCAGCCCTTCCTTTTTATTATCCCTCCTCCGCCTTAAAGTTCCTCCCCCTATTTTACCACTTTTTCTCACAATTTCTGTATTGCCTTCCCCTTAGCTTACTCCTTCCCTCTCACATTTCAATGAAGTGGAAGAAGTTTCACCATAAATCGAATATGTCTATTGATACACACTATGTTCATCCCCCTCCTTTCTTTCTCTCAGATATAATAGATTACCTTTGCCTCTTCATGAGATGCAATACCACCACTTAACCCTTTTTTATGATATAAATTCCTTTCTACTTCTAGTTTCTAGGACAAATTATACATGTGTCCTTTACATATATTTATGGCAGAAATGTAGTTCTCAATATTTCTTTTTACCTTTTTAGAAATCTCTTGAGTTCTATATTTGAAGATCAAACATTTTGTGTAGGTCTGGTTTTTTCATCAAGAATAGATGGAATTCATTTATTTCGTTAAATGTCCATCTTCTTCCCTGGAAAACGATGCTCATTTTTGCTGGGTAAGTTATTCTTGGCTGTATACCAAGTTCCTTAGCCTTTCGGAATATCATATTCCAGGCCCTTCGTTCTTTTAATGTGGATGCTGCTAGATCCTGGCTTATCCTTATTGTGGCTCCTCCATATCCGAATTGCTTTTTTGCTAGCAGCTTCCAGTATTTTTTCCTTTGTCTGATGGTTCTTGAACTTGGCCAATATATTTCTTGGCATTTTGATTTTAGGGTCCCTTTCAGTAGGTGATCGATGAATTTTTTCAATGTCTATTTTACCCTCTGTTTCCAAACATCTGGGCAGTTCTCTTTGATAATTTCCTGGAAAATAGTGTCCAGGCTCTTTTGTTCCTCACATTTTTCAGGGAGTCCGATTATTCTCAAATTGTCTCTCCTGGATCTGTTTTCCAGGTTTGTTGTCTTGCCATTTAGGTACTTGACATTCTTTTCAATTGTTTTGTTTTTCTGGTTTTGCTTGACTACTTCTTGGTTTCTCCTTGAGTCATTCATTTCTACTTGTTCGAGTCTAATTTTCAATGATGTATTTTCTTCACTCACTTTTTTTATATCTTTTTGTAATTGTCCAATTGAGTTTTTAAGTGAGTTTTTTTCTTCTATGGAATTTTTTTTCCTTTTCATCCATTTTATTTTTTTAGAGAGCTGTTTTCTTTTTCCAGCTCACTAATCCTGTTTTCCTTGGAGTTGTTTACCTTTTCTAATTTACTAATTTTATTTCTCAATGATTTGATCTCTTTATTCACTCTGGATAACTTCTCCAAGTTCTCTTGCCAAGCTTCCTTTTCCTTTTTCCATTTCACTTCTAGCTCTCTTGTGAGAGCCTTTTTGATTTCCTCTATGAGATTCTTTTGTATTGAGGAGCAGCTCATATCCCCCTTAGGGGATTCCTCTAGAGACAATCTGCTTTTAGTGTCCTCAGTATTTGAAGTCTGCTCTCTGTCCATACAGAAGCTGTCAATGGTTAGAGCCCTTTAAAATTTTTTGTTCATTTTGTCAGAGCAGGACTCAAAGAAAACAAATTGACAAGAGAAACAATTGGTCTGTTTGGGGGGGGGGGAGGGGGCTGGATGGTGTTACCAGGCTTCCTCTATAGACTGGGGGAGACAGCAGGCACTAACAGGACAGCGATGGCTGCATCTGAGCTCTGAGGCTCTGAGAACAGGCCGAGTCATTCCCGGTGGGGGTGGGGGTGGCCGTCCTGAGAGACGCTAGCTTTCTGGGGTTTTATTCTTCACCTCTGGTAATTACACCTTCTCTGCTGCTCCTGGCTTGCTGCCAAGACAGAGTATCCACACTGGGGTAAAAATCTTTTCCCAGAAACAGAAGAGACCGTACCCCTCCCCCCTCAGGTCTGAGCTGTGTAAGCTGCCTGCCTCGCTCTCTCTGCCTGCCTTCAGTCTGCGCCCAATCTGTTCAACCCTCCCCCGAGCAAACACAGACCTTCTCTGGCGAATTTCAAGGATGTCTTCTGTTGGTGATTATTTGTGGGTTTCTTTTCTGGTTAAGCATTAACTCCAAGGCTTGTCATGAAGTAAATCCTGAGAGAAAACACAGAGCTCAAGCAGCTGTCTGCCTCCACGCCGCCATCTTGGCCGGAAGTCCACATGAGTATATTTTAAAAACATTTCTTAATTCAGATCTTTCTCTGACTTTCCATAACTGTCACATTAATTTAGAACTCATTACATCTCATCTGTATTATTGCAACAGATAAACCGAAAAAATTAACTGCTTTTCTGATTTTGATCCTAATAAAGTGCCTACTATGTTCTAAATGCCTTACAAAGATTATCTCATTTGATCCTCATGACAGTCTTGAGAAATAGATGCTCTTATAATTTATGTATATTTTACAGTTGAGGAAACTGAAGCAAATAGAGATTAAGTAACTTGCCCAAGGTCACATAGTTAAGCTCTTAATGCCACATTTGAAATCAGGTTTTCTTCAAACTGCCAAGATATTACTTTATAGAGCTGGAAAAAATAAGAATAAAATTCATCTAGAAGAACAATCAAGCAATTCAAGGGAACTAGTAGGAAAAAAAAAGCAAAGGAAGGTGGCCTACCAGACCTAAAACTATATTAAAAAGCAGAAATCATCAAAAATCATTTGATACTGTCTAAGAAAAAAATAGTGGATCAGTGGAATAGATTAGTTAATAACTACAGTAATTTAGTGTTTGATAAACTCAAAGACTCCAGCTTCTGGGATAAAAACTCACTATTTGACAAAAATTGTAGGGAATACTGGAAAATAATATGGCAGAAGCTGGGCATTGACCAACATCTAACAAACTATACCAAAATAAGGTCAAAATGGGTTCATGATTTAGACATAAAGGGTAATACTATAAACAAATTAGAAGAACAAGGGTTAGTCTACCCTTCAGATCTGTGGCATAGGGAAGAATTTATGACCAAAGAAGAACTGGAGAACATTATGAAATGCAAAATGGATAATTTTGATTACATTACATTTTTTTAAATTGCATAAACAAAATCAATGCAGCCAAGATTAGAAGGGAAGCAGAAAGCCAGGAAGTCTTTTTCATAGCCAGTGTTTCTAATAAAGGCCTCATTTCTAAAATATATAGAGAAATGACGTGTTTAAGAATAAAAGCCATTCTCCAGTTAATAAATGGTCAAAGGATATGAGAAGACATTTTTTCAGATGAATAAATTAAAGACATTTCTAGGTATAAAACAAAATACTTTATATCACTATTGATTAGAGAAATGCAAATTAAGACAACTTTGGGGAAGTACTTTATACTTCTCAGATTGGCTAAAATGACAGGAAAAGATAATGATAAATGTTGGAGGAGATGTGGCAAAACTAGTACACTCATGCATTGTTGATGGAGCTGTGAAATGATCCAACCATTTCAGAGAACAATTTGAAACTATGCCCAAAGGGCTATAAAATTGCACATACCCTTTGATCTAGCAGTGTCTCTACTGGATCTGTATCCCAAAGAGATCTTAAAGGAGGAAAAGTGACCCACATGTGCAAAAATGTTTGCAGCATCCTTTTTTGCAATGGCAAGGAACTGGAAACTGAGTGGATGCACATCAGCTGGAGAATGGCTGAATAAGTTATGGTATAATGGAATATTATTGCTCTATAAGAAATGATGAGCAAGCTGCCAGAAAAGCCTAGAAAGACTGACATGAACTGATGCTGAGTGAAGTGAGTGGAACCAAGAGAATATTGTACACAGAAACAAGAAAATTGTGTGATGATCAACTGTGATGGACTTGGCTCTTTTTTAACAATGAGGTGATTTAAGGCAATTCTAATAGAATTGGGATAGAAAGTGCTGAGTGCATTTGAAAAGAGAACCATGGAGATTGAATATGGGTCAAAGCATAACACTGTTAACTTTTGTTCTTGTTTATTTGCTTGCTTCTTTCTTTCTTTTGGTTTTTCCCTTTGATGTTATTTTTCTTGTGCAGCATGAGGAATATGGAAATATGTTTAGAAGAATTGCATGTCTTTAACCTATATTGGATTGCTTACTGTTTTGGGGATAGAAGAGTGGGGATGGAAGGGAAAAAAATTAAATAAAACCCATTTTAAAAAATGAAATCTTATTGACTCCAGGCCCAGTACTTTAGCTATTATGTCAAATAGCTACCCAATGCACTGAATTATTTGCTGTATGGGAAAGACAATCGGAGAACTAAACAAAGCTTTTAAATATGAAATATCAGATAACAATGAGAAAATTATAATAGGAAAGAAAAGGGAAGTTGACTAAAATACATATTCTAGTCTTGGATTCACTTTCATTGATAACTCTGAGGTCAAATTTGCCTCTTAGCATTAGAGTCCCTGGTTCATCTTCCTTTTTAGCCATATTTCATATTCTGTATATTGACTTCTAAGGTCATGGATTAATCAGTCAATCCCCTTATTCATAATTGTTAATGCTTATTAAAATAATGTCATTAAAAATTGTTCATCAGTATGGTACAGTAGAAAGAGTATTGGATTTTGAGTTAAAAGATCTGTGTTCAATTCACAGTTCTGCCACTTTCTGTGTTAATTTGGGCAAATCACCACTTCTCTTTGTGCCTCAGTTTCTCATCTGTAAAATGAGAAGGTTGCATTTGATGGTCTTTAAAAACCCCTCCAGCTTTGAATCTATACTTCAATGTTATCTTGGAATGAAGCATTATTAGCTGGTGAACTTTATGGAGTAATTGAAGGTTATTTTTTCAAGGGTCAAACTTTCAAGAAAAAATTGAACTATGTTTGATGGAGATTTCTCTAAAACCATGTACTCTCTGGCTTCTTAAAACTGGATTAGTATACTGAATATGCTTTTGCCTCTTCTGGGCATGTTGGGTTTGTCATTGTAAGCATCAAACATTATATAACAATATGACAAATTGATGTTTTTCCCTTTACAAAATAGTTTTAGACTGCCAAACTTTTTTGAGTTCTTAAGGAGACTTTTTATTTCAGTTTTCTTTATTACTTTCAGACTGTCAACTGTCACTTCTTGTTATAGAGAGTGTTCACCTCAAGCAGTATTTCTCCAATCTTTATATTATCCTGTTTTTGTTCTCTTGTGGTTTCAGAAGCAGATTAGTGAATAGCCAGTAACTCAAGCGTTTAGATTTGTATATAGCATAAGGATCCTTAATTCTAGAGGGTCTCTGACATAAGTAAAGGAAATCAGTTTTCAGAAATATAGAGGGCTTTTCTTTTGCTTTCTTTTTAAAGTTTTTCAGTCATAGTACAGATGTCAAGATTATTGTAGATAAATGAGATATTATTCTAATAATAATATTAATAATTATAGCTAGTATTTATCTAATACCTACTATGTGCCAGACATTATGCTAAGTGCTTTACAAATATCATCTCATTTGATCCTCACAACAACCCTATTATTATATACATTTTATAGATAAGGAAACTTTATGCAAACAAAAGATAAGTGGCTAGTAAGTATCTGAGTTTAAATTTGAACTCAGGACTTCCTGACTCTAGGTCACCCAATACTCTATCCCCTGTGCCATTGATATGCTAAAATTAAAAAGTCAAATCAAATCAAGACTGCTAGCATTTGTTTAACACCTGTTATGTATCAGGCACTGTGCTAAATGCAAGGGATACAAAGAAAAGAAGCACCCCCTCAAAAAAAATTCTCAAGGTGTTTCCAGTATCATAAAGCACCCAACATGCAAACAACTATATACAAATAAAAACAAGATACATTTGAAGTAATCTTAGCAGGAAAGCACTAAGATGAAGGATTGGGAAAGCATCTTTGTAAAAAGTAAGACTTTTTTTGAGACTTGAAGCAAGCCAAAAAGTTTAAAAAGTCAAAATAAAATAGCATTCAAAGTAACACTCAATGAAATGGAAAATCTAAGTACCATATTGGTGCCTCTCTGCTATTGCAGACATTTAGGTGGTACAGTAGATAAAAAAAGTTGGAGTCAGGAAAATGTGAGTTCAAATTTGACCTCATACTTATTAGTTGTCTGACTCAGCAAGTCACTTGACCCCTGCTTACCTCAGTTTCCTCATTTGTAAAATGAGGATAATTATATCACCTACCTATATATCTGTAGGATTCAACTCCTTAGGTAAGTACTTCACTTCTCAAAAACTCAAATGAATTTCTAAGATTTTAAATTGCAAATGTTTCAACCAGCATTAATAGAGGGAATCTTCTTATCTTGTACTCCTCTAGAAAAAAGAAACATAGACTCAGTCCTTATCCATTTCATTATCTTGTAAATACTTTGAAAGAGGAGCAGCACAACTCCAAGACTAAATGGATCAGCCATACTTTTGGTTTACAGAAAGGCAAATCAGCATTAGGGAAAATCCAGGAAAATAATTCAGACTACTTCTTCACCTATTCCCTCTTTTCTCGAATTCTAAAGGGTTCCTTGTACCTTTTTTAATCACTTCCTTCCTGACTATGTCTCTCCACTAAACTTCTCCTCCAAAACTGAAGTGTGATTAAAAAACAGACATTTTATTTTTTTAAATGTGAATTGATTTTTAAAATAAATATTCAGTCACATTTATACATGATCAAAAATAGTTTTGTATGAGCCCTATTTTCTCCTTTAAGCTGGGGTGCTTTTAGGCAACAGTATCTTCCTTTTTGAAGAGAGCCTCTTTCCCCTCAAGTTGGCAGTCATCTCAGACACTGGCAGGACAGCTTCCCTCTGGCTCCTTCCTGCCTAACTGTCTAGCACTGGTTTCTTTCCACACTTACTGAATTCTACTTTAGGTACCAGAGATAATCATGAGAGACATTCTGATTTTCAGGACTAGGATACTTCTCATGCAGCTTCTCTGGACATAACTTTAGTTTTGGTCTATATCAATAAAGCAGAAGGGCTCTTCTGATTACCTCTATTACACTTATCTTATAGTTATTTATGTATATTTCATAATTCAATAATAGATCACTATCTCCCCCAAGGTAAAAGTCAGTGGTTCCTTATTTATCTTTACACCCATTACTTACATATATCACTCCAGATACATGGCAAAATGAATAGAAATATGTGAATTTGTATACTGTCTCTCAGCTACTTACAGTAGTTTAATCCTGGGCATGTCAATTAACCTTGTTATGCCTCAGTTTTCCCAGCTGTAAAATGAAAATAGCAACTTTCACAGAGTTGATATGAACATCAAATGAAGTATTATTGTATTTGTTATTATTGTATTGTATGCATTATAATGTATTATGCACATTACAGCTAATTATATATTGTGTGTGATAGCTCTATATTGTAGTTAATTATGTCAACTAAAATTTTTATTATTTTGGACATAAGTTGCAATATTATTGAAATGAATAGTGGTAGAAATTATTGTATATTGTAAAATCTTAGTATGTCTTTTCTATCTCCCACAATAACTAGTACAAGTCCTAGACAAAAGATACTCACAAATTAAAATCTATCATTTTGAGATGGAAATCATGTTCATAGCTCTTCTATAACTATGTAATTGGCCTTTTCTTTGAGCAAAGGGCCATTTTGTTGCCAAATTATCATAGATTTAGAGCTGAAAGGGAACTCAGAAGCCATCTACTTCAATCTTCTCATTTAAAAACTGAAAGAAATTAAGACCCATTGAATGACCCAGTAAGAGAAGAAGCAGGATTTGAATCCAGATGTTTTAATCCAAATTTAGTGTTTTTTCCATGTTAAACATGAGCAGAAATGAGAGAAGTCATTCTATCCTATCTGTTTAATGCTGTCAAGGCATTCTTTCTGTGCATGTTACTATTTGTAAGGGGATGGGCAAGGAATAACCACAAAAATTATGGCTCCCTTTTCTAAAATAATGCCTCTAATTCGTCCCTTATCTACAAGACCACTTTTTCTCCATCTCCTTCACTGGATCCTCAATTAGGTCATACCTGCTAACTATTGATATCCTTTATGGGTCCTCTTTTGTTCTCCCTTTATGTCATTTGGTGATTTCATCAACTCCCTTAAGTTTAATTATCATCTCTATGCTGATTATTCTCAAATCTACCTGTCTTACTCCAATCTCTGTTATCTCCAATTTTGCATTTCTAACAACCTTTCAGACATCTTGAATTGGATGTTCTGTAGACATCTTAAACTCAGGATGTCTAACATGTAAGTTGTAATCTTTCTGCCCCTCCAACTTTCCCTATTAATGTAATGGACAACACCATCCTCCCAGTTTCTTTGGCTCATAACCTAAGGGTCATCCTTAATTCCAATCTTTCACATCCCTCCTTCCTCAATCAGTTTGTTGCCAATACCTGCCAATATCACCCTTGCAACATACCTGTGATCTACCGTGCTGGCATAGGACCTCATTACCCCATAAGGTAAATGGACTATTGCAATATTCTTTTGGTAGGACTGCCTGCCTCAAGTCTTTCCCTTTTGTAATTCATTCTCCGCTCAGCCAACAATGATTTTCCCAAAGCTCAAGTCCAACTCTGTCATCCTCCTACTTAATAAATTGCAATAACTTCCTATTACCTCCAGGACCAAATGCCAAATCTTGTTTAGTGTTCAATGTTCTTCTTAATGTAGCCCCCATCTAAATTTCTAGTCTTCTCATATATTACTCCTTACCATGAACTCTTAGATCTAGGTGACAATGGCTTCCTTGTTGTTCTATCTCTCAGCTCTGTCTTTTGCCTCTTTTTATACCCACAGCATTTGGTATAGTAACTGGAATGTAAAGGCAAAGTATTTTGTAAACATTTATTAGACTAATTGATATCTGGTGTTTTAGTAGTGGGACCTATAGTTAATGAGACCTGAGTTCAAATTCTTCCAACCTCAGACATTAACTAGCTGTGTGGACCTGGACAAGTCACAACTACCATCTGCCTTAGTTTCTTCATCTGTAAAACGGGAATAAATAAGAGTATCTAACTTCCTAGATTATTTTGAAAAAAAATATTATATTTGCAAAATGCTTATCACAGGACTGACACATAATTGTTGCTATATAAATGCTTATTCCTTTTCTTTCTGTTTTCCCCATCCCTTCCTCACAATACAGGTAGGTAATATATGATTACAATTTTTCGGATAAGGAATTTAAGGCACAGAAAGTTTAAATTGCTAGTAAATGCCAGAACTGAGATTCAAACTCAGGTTATTAAATGTGAGATAGAAAGGACGCCAAAAGATAATTATTTTGTTGTCTTTCTTTTACCAGTGAGAAAACTAAGACATAAAACTAAGATGACATGACTTGCTCTAAGTTCAATGCTCAAAACATGTCATTTTGTAGTTTTTATTCTTCAAGAGACATGATTACATTTTGCCAGCATTAAACAAAATTTGAACTTTCTAATTTCTATGAAGTTTGAATAGATTCAAATGGCAGCTCTCTCCAGTGATACATATTACAATCCATTTCATGCCTAATTTCACAGAATAAGAACAAGGTCCTTGGAGGCTGGCCAATTCAACTCTTTAACTTTAAAAATGAGCAGTATGAGATCATACAGCTAGAAAACATCAGAGCTGAGTTCTGAACCTGGGTCTTCTCACTTCAGAGACACTGTACTCTCCACTGTACCACACAATCTTCTGTAATATTAAGTAATAATAAAGAAGTCACTCTGTTGTAGCCAACTGTCAATGAATCACTCTGAACTGAATTAATTTGGTCCTTGGGACAGACAAGCATTTCAGTGTGTGTGTGTGTGTGTGTGTGTGTGTGTGTGTGTGTGTGTGTGTGTACCCAGGATTGAGCCCTTTCTATTTGGTGCTTTTCTAGAATAGCTTTTAATAATAATAAAAAAGGTAGAAAAATGGAAATGCTTTTCTTTAGAATTCTTTCTCAAACATTTATTGAGAAATTAATCTGATTTCTGAATCTAAATTGTCCTGTGTAACATGAAAAAGTTTGGTCTCTATTGTTTAGAAAGTAACCAGTCATTTTAGTGGTATGTCAAACTTAAATTGAAAAGGATCATTTTTTAAATTGCATTATCTATGTCATATTATTTTTGTTGTTGTTGTTGAACATTTTCCAATTACATTTAATAGGGAAGGCATCATTATCTTGTATTGATCTTGCTGACATTGGCTGGACTTAGAACCAAGAAGACCTGTATCTTCTGATACATATTGATTATGGGCTTCTTAAATTCTCAGTTTGCTAATCAACTCTAACATCATAAATTTCATAGAGGATGTTGACCTGTTTTGGTAGAGCCATTTTGTTTTCTGGGATTTCCCTGTAATAAGAAAATCCCAGGTCCAGTTCATATCCCTATTAAACCAGTGACTTGACTTGGAATATTAGGATCATAGCATCACTTCAGGGACCTTAGAGTTCATTGAATCATTTTACTTATAAGGAAACTGAGACCCAGAATGGTTAATTAACTTGCCCAGGGTCACAAAGCTTCTAAATGTCTGAGGTAAGAGTCCAGCTCAAGTCTTCTTGACTCTGTACTATAGCAAACTCTTATTTTTAATCACTTTTTATTGCTCATTTAAAACTTGAAAACAATTAAAAAATAAGCTGATTGCATCTCTCAGTTCTCACCAGCTTTATCTGAGCCATTTTTTTTCCTTGGGAGAAGAAACCCAGGGCAACCTGTAATTTGCTCTGTTTGAAGAATTTTAACACAACCTAAGCTTGAAATTCAATAAACTGCCACTCTTGGATGGAAACCCCTTAGGAGTAGTTAATAGTTAAAATGAATTCCTTTTATTGCCCCACTAAATTGTCAAATTGCTAGCATAGAGCCATCTAAATAACACTTAAATTAAAATTGTAATCGAATGAGATGTCACTACAGGAAAACAAACTCATGGAACATTCCATTTGAGTGGAATTTTGCCAAAGATTTCTAAATCTTGATGCATTTGATGGTGTGTGTGTGTGTGTATGTGTGTGTGTGTGTGTGTGTGTGTGTGTGTGTGTGTGTGTGTGTGTGATCATCTGGGTGATAGAAGTTCTCCTTTTTAAAATATGCTTAGAATTAGCCAGTTATCAATTTCCCCTGTCACCTCCATTGTTTAAGATTTCTTTGAGATTTCCATCTCTGTATTACTACTATTCATGATGCCTAGTTTCTGTCTGTTTTTTTCTAGCTTCTTCTGTAATTACATTTTCAAAAGGTTTTTCCCCCTCTCTTTTTTCTAAAATGCATCAACATAGAATTATGTATTCAGAAGGAGGGAGAGAAGGAGTTAGGACTCAAGGTTTGCTGAGTTTAGATAGAGTTGACTGGAAGAGGATAGAATTAGAGGATCTCTAAACTTTACATATAAACATTTATATCTCTATACATATATCTATGTCTATCTATCTATCTATCTATACATCTCTCTCTCTAAACATATATATATATTTTTTTTTCTCATTATTCTCCATGAAACTGTAGAATTGTAAGAACCAAAAGAGACCTAAGAGATGATCTAGTCCAACCCTTCTCATTTTGCACATTAAGAGAGGTCAAGTAACTGAGTTCACTGGGTTAATCATGAAAGAACACAGTCTACAAGGTGAAACTATTGAACCCGGCCAGCCCCAGGTTAGGATTTCTTTCTAAGACAGTTCATTTAATCAATTATTATTTTCTCCTCTGACATTTTTCTTGTCTTTGTTTTCTTATTCTTTGATTTGTTGAAATTATGAATTTTCTCCTGTTCTTCTATAGAATGTCTTTATTATGATTTTCTTCATCCAGTTACTTAGTTCTCTGAGAGATAGTTTGGTATAATGATGAGAGAACTGATCTCAGAATCATAAATCCACCTCTGAAATATACTGAGTATATTTTAGTATTATATATTGAGTATATTTTCTCAAAGAAATTCATTTATCTTGTAGTGGCCTGGGCAATTCTTCAAGATTCTAAATTATACAACAGATTCCAATGTGCTTTGGGAGAGCAAATTTCCTCATGGAGCTCCTCACATGGGTGAAGTCACAGGTCTAGTAAAAATAAAAATCTCTTAAGTCCTTTCATAGCTGCTTTTCAACTAGTCTTTCCTCCTTTGTTATTTTTATCATTTTTGAGCTACTTATCTAGATCAGGATGTTAGTTGAGAGAAATATGGCCCTAAAGTATGAACCATACATCTTCTCATTCTTTAGGTCCTCTTAGCTGACCCCCTTGCTAAATCTGATGTCTTAGGTAAGTAATACATTTTTCTGAATGTCTAAACTATTTTAAAGATGAAAAACTTTTCAAGTAGGTCATGGTCAGAGTTTAGGTTCTAGGATCTTAATATCCGGTGGCAAATAGCTCCTAGCTTATTTTTAGGCTGTCTTGTCAGAGGAAATTTGAAAGTTTTGTTAGCTTAAACTTCATAGGCATGGGCCTCTGTCATTCTTAAATGACTTCCTATCTTCTTGCCATCCTCATTTTATAATATATATATATATATATATATATATATATATATATATATATATATATATGCATATATATAATATATATATAAATGATTTTTAGGAGATCATATAAATGATATATGTAAATGATTTTCAGGAGATCAAAAATTATCTGTATCTCTCCAGTATGACTTGACTCTTAATTATACTTCAAAGAAAAACATATTTCTTTTGAATGTAATAAGGCAATTACTGACACATGTTGTTATCTAGTCATTTCAGTCATGTCCATCTCTTTCTGATCCCATTTGAATTTTTCTTGGCATATGTACTGGCTTAGTTTGCCATTTTCTTTTCCAGTTCCTTTTTATAGATGAGGAAACTGAGGCAAACAAGATTAAGTGACCTGCCCAGAGTCATAAAGCTAGTAAGTATCTGAGACTGGATTTGAACTTAGAAATTCCTGACTCCAGGCCCAATATGTTATCCACTGCACCACCTACCTACCTGTCTGGACATAGTAAGTTACTAATAAAGGTTTATTGACTAACTGACTTATTACATACACACATAAATAAGTGCTGGGGGCAAAATGAAGCAGCCCCTCTTTTCAATGAGCTTATACTTTGCTGAGATGTAGGAAATAGAAATAAAATGTACAAATATAGAATAAAAACAAACAAAAAAAATGCATGCAAAGTAAATATGAAATAATTTGGGGTTGGAACATTGAAAACTGAAGGAATTGGAAAAAGCTTCAGGTAATATATAGCACTAGAGTTTAATTTTTAAGGGAGCTAGGGATTCTGAGAGACAGGTTACAGAGAGAGCAAAGAAATATTAGGAGACAGCCTGTGAAAAGGCATAAGGGTTCAAGATGAAATATCATATACATTCTGTAGAGAACAGCAAGTCAGCTAGTTTAACTGGGATGTAAAGTATGCGAAGGGGAAATATGAAATCAATCTAGAAATAGAGATTGACTCAAGACTGAATGACTATAGATCAAAGGCATAGAAATTTACATTATATCCTAGATATGGTTGAGACTCTGCGACTTCCAGTGCAGTGTAGCAGCTTGGTTGGATTTGTATTTTAGGAATGTACTTTTGGCAGACAACTGTGTTGAGGATAGATTGAAGAGGGAAGATGTTGGTGTCAAAGAGTTCAATTAGGGTTATGAAAGCTTAGGCAAAAAGTAATAAGTTTAAACTAGGGTGACAGAAAGAAAGGGGCATTTTTAGAGGTAGAATGGGCTGAATTTAGCAATCGATTAAATAAATTTGTGGATATGAGGTGGAGTGAAGAGACTAGAAAGCCCTGATAATTTTCATCCTTGGTAAATAGAAGGATGATTGGGCTCTAGGTAGAAATAGGGAAGTTAACTTGGATAGGAAAGATGTAGCAAGTGTTTGGGGGGAAAAGGCATAGGGAGAGATGGAAGGATTAAAAATAAAGTTTAAATTAGGCTACTTTTTCTTTAAAAAGAGAGACCATTCTTTTTATATAGTTTATTTTTTTTCTTAATTTTATAATTATAACTTTTTTTTTGACAGTACATATGCATGGGTAACTTTTTACAACATTATCCCTTGCATTCACTTCTATTCTGAATTTTTCCCTCCTTCCCTCCACCCCCTCCCTTAGATGGCAGGCAGTCCCATACATATAAAATATTAGTATATTAAATATATAGTATATCTTAGATACAACTTATGTGTGCAGAACTGAATTTCTTGTTGCACAGGAAGAATTGGATTCAGAAGGTAAAATAACCGGGAAGAAAAACAAAAATGCAAACAGTTTACACTCATTTCCCAGAGTTCCTTCTCTGGGTTTAGCTAATTCTGTCCATCGTTGATCAATTGGAACTGGATTAGATCTTCTCTTAGTTGAAGATATCCACTTCCATCAGAATACATCCTCATGCAGTATTATTGTTGAAGTGTATAATGATCTCCTGGTTCTGCTCATTTCACTCAGCATCAGTTCATGTAAGTCAAGAGAGACCATTCTTGAGACTTGATTGAATACAAACAACCATGATGAGCTCCGGTTTTTCTCTAATATTTAGCTGGTAGAAAACACTGGTCAACTTAGGCAAGATTGCTTCCCTCTCCTGAATAAATTCAAGGTGACCTTAATACTTGTTCTTAATGAAAATCCTTCTCCTACTATGGTTACTATAGGATGATCTCCAAAGTGTCCTGCTTTGTTCTGATATTAAACCTAAACTACCAATTGATTGATTGGTCTAATCTTTCATAACAGCTTCCTCAAAATTAGCCTCTTTGACTCCATATATTTCCTCTACTAGAAAGTGGAAGGATATAAAAAGAAGAGGTCTAATATGAAGAGAAATTAATAACAAAGTAATGGATATTTCAGAGGTTACAAAAGAAGGGGATGATAGAAAGGATGAGGGAAACAGAAGAAGTGGGGCTGTGAGTGAGATTGAAAAATGGGGATTAATAGCAGGGAAAATCAGATTTCACCTGGGAAGTCACTGATTATGAATTCCAGGGACTTAAAGAAGAATAGATTTTTTTTTTTCTTAAAGTACGTTAGATTTTTCTAGACCCTACAAAGGACGTTGATTGGATGTCACCACTTAGATAGGAAGAGGTGGGGAAAAATCTCTGGGAAGTGAGTTATAAAGGCCTTATAAGCCTTGGCTCTTTATGGAGTGATTAATTCATACATTCAGCATCATCAATAGGTATAGCTCTGCCCTTGGGACCATTTCAAATGCTGATGTCAATATTTGGCTCTTGACTTAGATTGGGTTACATTAGATTTAAGTTGTCTAACATCTTCTGGACCCTATAAAAGCAAAGCATCCTTTTAAAAACTCTAATTGATTCTCTATCCCACTTCCCAAAGAAGTTGTTAAAAAGTGTCCTCAGACTTCCATAATTTTCTTCCTCTTATCTTCTCTACTCAAGATCTCACCTCATATTTTGTTGGGAAAGTCAAAGTTATTTTAAGTTCCCTTTTATCCCCCCCTTTCCCTAAAACCACTTTAACATTATTTCTTATCCTTTCATTCTTTATTCATACTCCAACATAGCTCTTCTCTAAGGCTAAGTCTCTACATGAACCCTTGAGCCTGTCACCTATCTTTTACAATACCCAGTGAATCACACAATTCACTCTCTCTTCCTCTTTCTCGCCTTCTCTCTCTCTTCTCTCTCTGTCTCTTTGTCTCTGTCTCTCTTTATGTCTCTGTTTCTCTGTCTCTGTCTCTCTGTCTCTTTGTCTGTGTGTGTGTCTCAGATCTTTCCATTCTGCTTTCAAATATGTGCAAATATCTTGCATCCTAAAGGAAAAAGAAAAACAAACAAACCATCATTAAACCTTTCCCTCCCCTTAAGCTATTGTGCTATACCTTTCTTCTTCCATAGCCAGAGTCCTAGGGGAAAAATCTGTCTACAATCATTGGCTCCATTTTCTCTCTTCTCACTGACTCCCAGATGCTCACTTCTGACATCAAAACTCAACTGTTCTTTCCAAAGTTGCCAATGAGCTCTGATGGTCTTTTTTTGTGTCCATCCTCCTTTTCCTCCTGAATATCTTTCTTCTCTGGATTTTTCATGGCATTGCTCTCTTTTAGAGCTCCTAACTTTCTAGCCACTCCTTTGTCTTATTTTTTTTTTCCCTGACTCATTATCCATATCATGTCCCCTAATTTTTGGTGTTCTCCAACATCTCCTGGGTCCTTTTTTCCCTTTGTCTACTCTTTTATTTAATATACACCTTAGCGTGCATGGGCTTAAAAATAATCTTTACAGGAAACTTCCAGTTACATTCAGATTATCACAAGGTCTTAGTGAAGTTTTAAGCTTTTGTAGCTTAAAGTTTAAGTTTAGTAGACTAAATCTGAACAGTTTTATATTAAGCACTCTATTTGTCCAACCCCAGTATTTTTATTGAACTGAATTGACACATCACTAATTTCTAACAGTGTTATGCATCAGTTCTCTTTTATTGTCCTGACTCAAGTTTCCCTAATTATCCAGACCCAGTCCTGACTCAGTTTCTCTAATTGTTTTTCTTTAGTTTATAATTATCAGCTCAAAGTTCAGTCCTGCAAAACCTCCCCTCCCTCTTTATCTTTATCCTTATTTGATAAGGATAAAAGATCTTATGTTTTAGAATATCAGAATGCCTCTTCCCATCCCAAGCTACTGGAATGTCAGATATCTTCTTATCAAGATGCCTCTCCCTATCTCCTGGGTTCCTTTCTCCCTTAGGTCATCCCATCTCCTAAGTCATCCTATCTCTAGAGGCTCACCACAGCCTGTCAGAGTCCCATTCCTGCTCTCAGCATCCTAACTCTGTCCTGCCTCAGTCTACCCCTTGAGTCTGAACCATGTGTATATATGCCCTTGAGAAACTCACATTGTTGGCTGGATTCTTGGAGACCAAAACCATGGATCCATTTGATCCCAGTAAATCTCTCCCTTTTAAACAAATTATTAAATACCCTCTAATCTCTATCTTGCCTCAGTTTCTCTGGCATTACAACAGGACACCTAAAAGTATTCTTTATAGATACTTCAAACTCACAGTATTCAAAACAAGAATCATTTTCTTTTCCCCAAAGTCCAATTGTCTTCTCAATTCTCTTTTTTTCTCGTCTAGAGAAACATTATCCTTCTAGTTTGCCAGATTTCTGCTTTGACATTATCCTCAATGCTTTACTTTCACTCACACTTATGTAATAAATTAATTCTTAAGTCCTATGATTGGTGCCTTTTTTTTTTTTAAATCTCTTCTATATTCTTAACTTTCTTTCCCACTCATCACCTGTGTTTGGACTCTTATTCTCAAATGGCTAGGTGGTCTCTAGGGTCTCTTCTGGATCTTTTTTTTTTTTTTTTTTTTTTTTGCAATTAGAGTCACACAGCTAGGAAATGTTAAGTATCTAAGGCCAAATTTGGACTCATGTCCTCCTGACTTCAGGGTGGTGCTCTGTCCATTGTACCACCTAGCTGCTCCTCTCTTCTGGCTCTTAATCTTTTACCCATGATTACCACATATCTACCTAATTTATTATTTTTCCTTCCTCTCCTCATTCAAATTGATCCTCCACCCAGTTACTGTGTCCATTGTTTGCTCAGTAAATTCTAAAGACTCCAGGATAAAGTATAAATTCCTCTGTTTGACTTTTAAATATCTTTATGGCCCCCACCCAGATTTCAACTTTAGTGACCTTTCCACTCTACTATTCTGTTTATTCAATCCTAATTTTCCTCTAAAACTATTCCTCTTTCATATTTCCCTAAATTTTTTTCAGGACAAGATCATTCTTTCAGAAATCTAGGTCTGTTATTTCAATTCTTCTCTCTCCCTCACCTCCCATCTATTTAAAATTTACTATAATTACTATATCTTTTTTTGGGGGGGTTTCTTTTTTTTAATTAAGCTTTTTATTTACAAAACATGTGCATGGGTAATTTTTCAACAATGATCCTTACAAAACATTCTGTTCCAAATTTTCCCCTCCTTCCCTCTACCCCCTCTCCTAAGTGGAAGGTAGTTCAATACATGTTACATATAATAAAATATATGTTTACATAGTTATATAGTTATCTTGCTGCATAAGAAAAATAGCATCAGGAAGGAAAAAAACTGATAAAGAAAATGAAATGCAAGCAAATAACAATAGAAAGAGTAAGAATGCTATGTTGTGTTCTACACTGTTCCCATGGTTCTCTCTCTGGGTGTAGATAGTTCTTTTCATCACTGAACAAATGGAACTGGTTTGAATCATCTCATTGTTGAAGAGGTCCACGTCCATCAAAATTGATCATGGTATAGTCTTGTTGTTGCCATGTATAATGATCTCCTGGTTCTGCTCATTTCACTCAGCAGCAGTTCATGTAAGCCTCTCCCGGCCTCTCTGAAATCATCCTGCTGCTCATTTCTTACAGAACAATAATATTCCATAACATTCATATACCATAATTTATTCAACCATTCTCCAATTGATGGGCACCCATTCAGCCAATACATAAAGGGCTGCCACAAACATTCTTGCACATGTGAGTCCCTTTCCCTCCTTTAAGATCTCTTTGGGATATAAGCCAGTAGCAGCACTGCTGGATCAAAGGATATGCACAGTTTGATAACTCTTTGAGCATTGTTCCAAATTGTTCTCCAGAATGGTTGGATTCTTTCACAACTCCACCAACAATGTATCAGTTTCCCAGTTTTCCCACATCCCCTCCAACATTAATTATCTTTTCCTGTCATCCTAGCCAGTCTGAAAAATGTGTAGTGTATCTCAGAGTTGTCTTAATTTTCATTTCTCTGATCAATTGTGATTCCTCACCTCCCATCTATAACCAAATTCAAAATCCTTTGAATTCTATTCCCAAAGCATTTCTTGTATCTGTCTTTTTCTTTTCCTTCACATGACTGCTACTCTGGTCCAGGCCCTCATCATTTCTTTCTTGAACTATTGCAATAGACTCCTTATTGGTCTCCTGATTACAATTAGGGAGCATGCGGTATTGCAATAATTTCCTAATTGATTTCCCCAAGCCCAACTCATTCTCCACATAGCTGCCAAATTGATATTCTTCAAGAATAAGTCTAGTCATATCAATTCATTGAACAAGAATCTTACTTTTTGAGCTCTGAGCATTGTTAATATTTTATGAACAATCTAGAAAATTACAAGATTCTTAGCAACTTTTGTTCTTCTTTTACCATTCTACCTGTCACTACAGAAAGAGAAGGGGACTGCACAGAGCACTGAGGACCAGTTTGTATTTTCCTTGGTTTCATGGGTTGCCATGGCCAAATCATCACCACATGGCCAGCCTCCTGTTGATGAGCATTAGTCAGACTGTTCCAGAAAGCAGGCATAGGCTGTTGACAAGACCATGTTTCAAAGCTCTCTAGCATGGCAGAATCTGCCAGAGCTTGTGTTTCGTTGGCATAGCCTCCAAGAGCCCAGGGTCACCTTCTCACCTTGATGTTGTTATCAGAACAGAACCTTGGTCGAGGTTAGGAGTTTAGGGGCCAAATTCTATGGCTTTGAAGCCAGACTTCAGGTGATGAGCCTTGTCACACTTAGCTCAGCTGCTTCTCAAACAATGGACCCACACTCAGTCACTAATCCTACACTGAAAGCTTGCCCAGCTTGCCAGGATTTGGCAGAGCCAAAATTTGACTTGCATAACTTTCAAGAACTTTGGAGCTTCTCCAGGCTATGATTAATCATCAGAGTAGGAAGAGGGCATGTGTTAATGTGATTGGATAATAATCCTATAAAAATAAAAATTCTTATGATATTAAGGATTCTGAGCCCAAGCCAATGACTCTTTATATATTGAGTAATGTTAGAGATCATAGGATCAGATAATCATGGATTTTGTTGAAAGAAACCTCAGAGAGCATCTAGTCATATTCCCTCATTGTTAAACAAAAACAGAAACAGATATATGTGTTATTGTATAAATTTTACTTCTAGGAAAGAAATCATCTTTTAGAGCACTTTTACATTTGAACTTCTGGCCACCCACATCAGTACTGTCATTCCAATACTCAATTTAACATTATCCTCCCAATTCCTTTTTTTATTTTCTATTTTTCTAGCTTAAAGCTTCCAACCTTCTATCACACCTATGCATAGACACACACCCACACACATATACACATATGCAATAACAACAACAAAATCCCAAATTATATCCTCTTTTTTCTCTATTATTCATTGAATTAAATTTTTATATTACAGCTTTTGAGTAATATATCCAGGAAGTATTTATTGCCAAACTGGTATGTACAGAGTCTATTTTAAAAAATAAAGTAATATAACATAGTCGAATTGTCCTTAACCAAATGTACTCATTCAAATATGTCTTCTGTTTTAAAAAGACTAACACCTTTAACTTCTCAATGTTATTCTCATTATATTCCACTTTATTGCTCATTATATTTTTTCCTCTGTTGTTGATTCAATTATTTTGCAGCTTGATCTTACTCTTTATGACCCCATGTGGTGATCTCTTGGCAATGATACTTATAGTGGTTTGCCATTTCCTTCTCCACCACCTTTAATAGATGAGAAAATGGGCAAACAGGGTTAAGTGACTTGCCCAGGGTCACACAGCTAATAACTGTCTGAAACAAAATTTGAACAGTGAAGATGATTCATGATTCCAGACCAGAACTTTGCTTATTTTTTTTCTCTTGCATCTTTAATTTCTCTTTTCCATTTCCTCTGTTTTTATGTCTGTCCTAATCTCTACTTAAAAAAAAAACCTTCACTTTATAATATAGACTTCTTTAACTTTCTTTAACTTTAAAATATAGACTTCTTATTTTCTTTTATTGGCAAACTTTTCTACACCATCTGCATCCAATTTCTCATCACCCACTCTTTCCTTAAAAACATAGGTCTATAGATCTGGAGCTTAAATGGACCTCAGAAGACATCTAATTCAACTCTAATTTTACAGATAGGAAAATTGAAGCATAGGAATATTAATTGAAATGTCCAAGGTTACACAAAAGGGAAACATTAAAGGCAAGATCCAGGAATTCAGGCCCAGTGCTCTTTTTTTCTGAACTATTTTGCTTTCTTTAATAACACTGTACTCTCTAATACTTCAGCACTGCAGTTTTTAGAATGAAGGATAGTAATCATGGTCCAAGGAGGTAGAAGTTTTTAGGAGGAACAAGAGGAATCAGGTGTGTTTTTATTTTAAAAACCAATTTTTACTTATATATGTGTACATTTATTGTTTTTTTTAAAATTCTGAGTCCCAAATTCTCTCCCTCCCTCCTGCTCATTTTCAGTAATTGAGAAGGCAAGCCATATGATATCAATCTTATATGGCAAGTCAAGCAAAACATTTCCATATTAGCCATGTTAGAAAAGCAAAAAACAAAAAACAAAAAGAAGTAGAAAAGCTATGCTTCAATCTGTCTCTAGATATAAAAATAATTTTTTTTTCATAATTAAGTCTTTTGAAATTATCTTGGATCATTGTCTTCATCAGAGCAGCTAAGTCTTTCACAGTTGATCATCTTTACAATTACATTACTATTATATTACATTATAATTACATAATACTATTACTATGTATAATGTACTATGTACTTGGTAACCTATACTTTTTTAAAAATAACTTTTATTAACTTGGATAGTAAATATTTTACAGATCTACTAAAAGGTCATGAGTTATAGTAGATAGGCTTCAGAATCAGGATTGTTCTTCATCCTTTGTTCTCAGAGAAGATCATGGTATCACAAGGGTGAGATTTTGGCTTTTGACCTGGATTTGAGTTAGGCCAAGTGGTGTGAAGTTGTCAGTCTCACTCTCTGTTCCAAGTCATCAGAGGCTAGTGACAAGACAAAGGTCAAGATGAATAGCAGTGGTCCAGGCTACAATGGGTGACCTTGGTCATTTTAAATTGGAGCCTTTCCAGGTTTCAGTTTGTCTGAGGCCATGCCCATTGACTGACTAAGGGCTAGGTAAGATATGAATTTAGAAAGGGGAAACCTTCAGAGTTTTTATCCAAAACAAAAATAATTACTATTTATGCTCATTCTAATACATCAAAACCTAACAATGAGACACAGAAGCTTGGGCTGGGCCTATTATCAGTCATTCAATGAAAGCCAGAATAATTTGGGTTTAAAGGCTAGTTAAGTAGTTCTATTTTAAACACAATGGGCTTTATAAATTTTTTCAGTTATATTCCAAGAAATCAAAAATGAAAACTATGTAGGACAAAAATAAATTGTTCTAGCTTTTTGAAAAGGAGGAGGGCAAGAAGTAGAAGGGGGAGGAGAAGAAAAAGGAGAAAGAGGAGAAGGGAAAGGGAAAAAGAAAGGAGATGGGGAAGACAGTAAAAACAGTTGGTATAAAGCCTTCTCCTGAGGCCTGGTTCACTCCTTCCCACACACAGCATCCATGGAGTAAGCTTAAACTTAGCTCTTAATAGTAGTGAGATGCATGTGTAAAAAATATGTGACAAGATCTAACTCATATTGTTGAGGTTCATAAGGGACCCAAAAGTTGGGGGGGTCGCAGACCAGTACCACAAAGTGTCTCAAAAGTATTTGCAAACTTGAACCCATCTCCAAGTCAAGAGGTGAAGTTTATTATAAATTGTAATGCCGGCTAAGTTCCATAAGAATTAGCAAAGAACCAAGAGCAAGGAGAGAAATTTGTCCAATTTTTTTTTTTTTGGTCATTGACATGCTCATTTTATGGCCTAGAGGTAGAACTGAGGAGTGGTCTATTCACTATTCAGTATATTCACTCAGGAATTTGGTTATCCTTGAGCAGCAGATTATCTCTCTGACAGTCAGCAAGGTTTGTAGGACTATTCTAAGGCCAGAAAACTTTAGAATCAGATTGTTAGAACTACAGTATCCTAAGTTCAGGGCATCCCATCACCAATATGTTTCCCCTAGGAGCGGTAGCCCATCAATATCACCTATTCTGGAAGTCTGTCTCTGTGTAGAAACCTTATGCAGAATCCTTATTATTGTGTTCATCCTTCATTCTCATTCTCAGAGTTGTGCCTTATAACAGATAGATAACTGACCTCAGAATCAGGAAGACCTGAGCTCAAATTCACCTGACCTCTGATGTCACTTCATCTCCCAATATTCTGGTTGCAAAATGAAAAAGATAGGATGATGGCTTGAAGTTGATGTAATATAGCTTCCAGGGTACACAGCAACGATTTTGAGGTCCCCTGACCTTGGGGGGGGGGCTTCTGTTCTAACAATAAATCAGTAATTCTAAATCTTCTGGCTTTGAAGTCTGCCTCAGGGGACTTGCACATCCAATTTAAGAACACTATTGTTCTAACAATCTGTCAACAAACATTACTGTCCGTTGGTCAGTGATGACCAAATTCCAGAGACCACTCTTTGATCCAATCTCTGGGCCATAAAATTAGCATATCTATAACATGAAGAACTAGATAAATGTGTCTTCTGTTTCTTTGCTATATTCTCTTGGAATTTAGACTGCTTGTAATGGCATTACAATTACAATAAAATTTGCCCCTTGACCAAAAAATGGGTTCAAGCCTGCAAATTCTTTTGGGACATCTCCTGACACTGGTCTGTGACCCCAAACTTTTGGGGCTCCTTTCCAATCTCAACATTTGGTGACGCATGTGGGGAGCGTCTGGTCTCTCCTGGCTTGATTCCCTACTTGTCAAGGTAAGCCCCCTTTTTTTCTCCCAGAATACTATAGTTGGGACACCCCAAACCACTGGGAAAAGACTCGTCTAGATCATCACAAGCTCCATGCTCAGCAAGTTTTCTTGACTGGAGATGCCCAGACTGGGAAATTCTTGTAATTTTTGGCAAAGTTAAACTTTGCTATCCTTTCACCTTCTTTAGGATGCCAAAGAAGATGACGTGCTATAGAATAGCTTTTGGCAAAGATGGGACAATCCTCTTTCATGTCATTTTCTCTGTCTGCATCTCTGTGCAGAATGTCTGTGTCATGTTTGTTCCATGAGCTAGATTTTGTTATATGGAAAAAATTTCAAGCAACAACAACAACAACAAAAACCCTCTATGCTGTAATTAGAATGCTGAGAAAATATCTTAAAAAGCCTATTTTTTTCCCTGTGGACTTCAGTTCTGATCACGCTGGGGGCTACATAAAAAAGTTAGCTGATTAAAATTAAAATAACATCTTAGCAGATTCTCAAAATTTTGAAAGCAATGATTAGGAAGTCTGGCAATTAGTCATATTAAGATTGCAAAAAAATTCCTCAAACGGTGAAGATATTTTCAGGAATTTACCCCATTCTGGAATGGAAAAAAAAAGGAAAAACAAACCAGGTAAATAGCAACATTTTGCTAACTGTTCCTGGACTCCTATCTTGTATGGAGTCCTCTTCTGCTTCTTTGAGAAAGCACCCCAGAAGATATCAAGGGACCCTCTCCACTCCATTCCCCAAAGTGGTCCTGAGTGTATCTTAGTTGTGGGGATTGCTAATAAGATCAGTATAGCCCAAACCCCTTTGTGTTCTAACTCCTCTCATCTCAGATCAGATTAAAACTCAGATTTTGCCTTACTTGTAGAAATAGGGGAAGCAGTCATGGGGACCACCCCATACAACCTTGTCAACCACTTCCTCAACCCAGTTTTGGGGGAGTGAGGATAAGACCCAATGGTCAGCATTACTTGAGTCCTGGCACTTGAAACCACCAGCAAAGAGAAATCCTGGCACCAATAACCTCAGCTTTCAGCAGGTTCAATCCAGGAACTGCCTGGAAAGAATTTGGGTATCTTTGGTACCACCCAGGATGGCTGAGTGAGGTGAGAAAGTTGGTCAGCCTCTGCATTTGGTAAGACCATCATTCTCTGTCTCAATTGGATCAGCTATGTAATTAATGGCCAATTATTTTACCTCTGCCCAGTTTTCTGGTTTGTAAAGAGAAATAATAGTTGTTATAAAGATCACATGATTGCAAAAGTGTTTAGCATAAAACATGCTATATGAATGTTAACTGTTTCATTGGATATAATTGCTTCATATTTGATAACTTTATAGGTTATTATTTGTGACCAACAGATAAATGATTTCTATGTGTGTGTAAAGTAATTTGGAAATTTGTCTGACATATGATAGTAAAAGCAGTTTGAATGGACCTCTAATTAAAACCCACTAAAGTAATATGTAAATTGTAATATATTTGCACTGATAGTGTTAATAGAAGAGTTTGGGATTACTTTACCAGCTCTAGTTATCTAGAGTCAGATTTCCAAGGGTCCTGTTAGTAAAAACTGGCCCCTTTACCCTTTTCCTGGCTCATAAAAGAGAAATGATTTGTGTGAATTGGAAAGTAACCAAATGGCAATTCAGTATGTCTAGAGCATTTAATCAGAAGTTAGGGAATCTCATTAACTAACATTCAGTCAATTTTAAAATCTGTTCTAAGAATTGTCTTGTTTTCTCCCTAAAACAAAAAGAAAACTTATGTAAGGGAATAGCAACTACAGCTAAAACTATTTGGCTATTACTTAAGAAAATTCTAAAATTATTAATTAAGTCACTTGGAGTTATTGTCATAATGTTAAGCTTTATCAGTTTATCTCCAAGTATGAGGTGTGCAACACTTTTCCGCCTTCACAAAGTGGAGGGAGCTATCAAACAGAACAGCCCATGAAAACATCAAAAATAGTTGGAGTGGGCAACAGCAAGCTCATCCCTTTCTCTGGGGTCTCTGTCAACTCCTCTTACTTTGTAAGTTTGCCAGTTTTTTTTGTTTTTGTTTTTGTTTTTTTAACTACTAGTGTAAGCAAGGTCATCAGTCTTGAGAACTGAGCCTATTTAAGCTTTATAGTTTCTAAACAGGGAATTTATTTACTAAGAATCTATTGACTTGTTTTATGATCGATCTTTTGCACCAGGATAAGTTTATATAAAACATGTTGAACAAAATCTCCTATGCATGTAAGTCCTGGTAAACTTTTAAAATGATATATCTAGCCCTAAGCTGTGATTGGTAGAATTTGCTATTAGAGATAAAATTTCTTGAGACTGTAACTGATATTCTTTTGAATTTGATTGCCTGATCATTAAGTCAGTAGAAATATCATAAGTTTCTAGGTGGACATCTTATCTGGGCAAAAGTTGGGAGGTCAACCTTAACCTCTCCTTAAGTGGGATCCTTCTGAATCAGTTTCCCAGTTCCATTTCTTTTTTTTTTCCTAACTGATTATTCCTGAGTCTGGCAATGGGATCAAGTTATTACTGCATGATCAGCTGTCAAACAGATCTAAGAATGTTTTATCCTGTCATGTATGTACTTTCAGGCTAAAGCCTGAAGGATCTATTTTGATGCTATTATAATCAAGTCCCTGATTTTTCCTCTTATAGCATATTTCTATAATCAGAGCAAATGGTCAGCAGAGACGACGAGACCAGTATAAGTATCCCAGAAGACACAATGGTTTTCTATCATAGATCTTAAAGATGTTTTCCTTTGCATTCCCATTGCATGAAGAGTCATAATTTCTTTTTGTCCTTGATGGGGCAAATCCAGGGGAACATAATCTCCCCACCAAAGAACATAGACAGTATGGGTTAGATGATATTATCCTGATCTGCAGCCCCATCTGAGAGGCTTCTCTGGCTACACAAATCCCTAACTTCCAGCCCCCATCTGTAGAGGGTCACAGACAGTGGGGAAACTCTGGGTGAGGTATAAGGCCCTTCAGCCCCGAGGGAACCTGATAACAATGTCTGGTTCAGATCCCCAGTTCCCCTAACGGCTCTCAGACTGCCTGAGAAATAAGGGTGGGGTGACAGCCTGTGTTGTGATTGAAGCAGAGTGATACCAGGTGGCAAAGAGACATCTACACAAGATAGCAAGTTGTTTATGTGGTCCTGCATGTGCAGTATATACTTAGAGCATGCACAGTGTTGCTTTGGTTACATAAGGGTATGAGGGTATATAAGGGGGAGAGGATTTAGAATAAACAGACTCCATATTTCCACCATCCTCAGGAGTTCCACCCCATCACTTCTCCACTAAGCCCCCATGGCTCTAGAAAACAACAGTACAATTTGTCACTCCAACTTGGGGGCTCTAGAAAGCAGGACACAACACCCCTCCCCAAACCAGGGTTATGAAGTTTCTTTGTCTAAAGGCTCACACAGTTTTATCAGTCTTTTAAGACTGAAAAATAAGCTAATCTGTTGCCCTGGCCTTACCCCTGCCTAAAACCTTTTACACTGTACATTGATGGAAGGCAGGGCCAAGTTCTAGGGCTTTCTACTTGCCTAGGATTTCTGGAACCCTATCCCCTACCCCTTGCTTACTTTTCAGGAAGCTGGGTGTCTTTGGGGTGACTCTCTTGCCTTAGAGCTAGCTGCTATAGACTTTCTAATTGAGGAAGGCTCCAAGCTCACCTTAGACTAACCATTGGAGGTTGTAACTCCCTTCAGGGTTCAGAGCATTTTAGAAGCCAAAGGGCATCAGGGGCTTGCTAGGGGGAGGCTTACCAAATATCAGGGTTTACTGTCAGACACTCCCGACTTGACCCTCCAGGTGTGTCACACTCTTAAGTCTGGCACCCTGCTCCTTGACACCATTTATATTTATATTTATATTTATGAGGAAGCTTTAGATTCTGTCTACTCCAATCGACCTAACTTGGGACATTGCTCTTGACAATCCAGATGGTGAATGGTTTATAGATGGGTCCAGTTTTCTTGAAAATAGGGAGATGAAGGCAGGTTATTTTATGGTGATCCTCAATAGCACTTGGAGACTAATCCACCCCCTCACGACTTCTGCCCAGAAAGCTGAATCCATCATTAGGTCTTTGGAAGTGGAGAAAGGAATGAGAATGAACATCTATATAGACTCCAAATATGCTTTTCATATTTTGCACACTCATCGGGCTATATGGAAAGAAAGGGGACTTTTGACAGCAAAAAATCCTCCTATTAAATATGCAAGGGAAATTCTACAGCTACTGCAAGCTGCTCACAAACATAGAAAGGTTTATGTTTTGTAAAGGACACTTGCAGATTCAGCTGCCTGTACTGCTGTCTATTTGCCCCTGACCATGGTAGCTTTAATTCCCCACCACCCTGACTCTTATACTCCTTCATATAGCTCAGAAAGGGGTACACCCCATTCCCCTCTGGGTGGTTTCAAAGACCCTCAGGCCAGATTCTAATCCCAGAGGCAAGCCAGTGGGGAGATAACTCCTTAGTGTTTAGTCAGGCTAGGGAACTCCATGGGCAGTGAGAGTATTCAGGATTGTTGGGTGTGCCATCAGCATTCTCAAGGCAGCTCACATATGAGACCTGATGCATTATCTGCAAAGACCCCATTCTCAAATGTCACCATCCCCATCTTGGATGACACCCCAGTTGTACTAGATACCTCCCAGGGGAATAACTTTAACCTTGTTTTCTTGCTAGAAAGGATGTCTTACCCACATAATAATTGTTGGATATCCATTCCAAGATTATCCTGGCAAACTCACTCATAATGCTCCTACACAACCTTCCTTGAAGCTTCTTCATAACCTCTTGAAAAATAACATTCCGATTGATATGTCATGTAATTATAATCATCTTTGGGGACAATTGACTAGGAAGCTACTACAAAACTTGACCTCAGATACCATCTGTGCGCCTAAGGGCAGCTTTCCTCTGGATGTGGTTCCTGGCTATTAAACTACTAACCCCTATACTAACTTCACTTTTATTTATTCTTTTCTGCTTATATTTGGCCCCTGAATTTTTAACCTACTTGTGAGATTTGTTTCCTTCAGAATCCAAGCTATTTCTTCACCCTGAATACCATCAGCTAACTGATCCTAACACTGGACACCCCTCTGAATACTGCCACCATCGTCAAGTTGTGTGCCTTCCCTCCCCAGTTTGTACTCCACTACTCAGGGATAGTTGTAAACCCCTTAACATCATGAAGCAGCTTCTGAAAATGAGATCTTTGTCCCTTTGTCCCAAATGAATTTGGGGTGTGACTGATTGAGAGGGGAAATGATGTAGTATAGCTTCTAGGGGAGATAGCAATGCTATTGAGGTCCCTTGATCTTAGGGGGGCTTCTGTTCTAACAATAAGTCAGTAATTCTACATCTTCTGGCTTTGGAGTCTGCCTTAGGGAACTCCTACCAACTAAGAATACTATTGTTCTAACAATCTGACTGTCAACAACATTACTGTCTATTGGTCAAATAGTAACCAAATTCCAGAGATCATTCTTTGGTCTTTCCTCTAGGCCATAAAATTAGCATAGCTATAACATGAAGAACTAGATAAATGTGTTTCTTTTGCTTCGGCTACTTTGCTAATTCTCTTGGAATTTAGACTGCTTGTAATGGCATTACAATTACGATAAAATTTACCCCTTTGATCAAAAAATGTGTCAAATCTGCAAATTTTTTGAGACACCTCAAAACACCAGTCTGTGACCCCAAACTTTTGGGGTCCCTTTTTAACCTCAACAAAGTGAGTAGTATGATCAAGGGATTTTTTTTTAAGTCAGAGGAAATGTTAACATGTTTTGTTGTTGTTGTTGTTGTTTAGGAAAAAGAAGACAGAAGAGAGAGAGAAATTAAGAATGAAAAAAAAGTGTAGGTGATTAATGAAGCAATGTCCCTATATATATATATATATATATATATATATATATATATATATATATTAATGGTATAAGTTGAGGGTTTGGTCTGGAAAAGACAAGGAGCCACCTCATCCTTTGAGACTAGAAGAAATATTATTTCTCTATAATATCTCACCTTGATGGCTGTAATATTTTTATTAAAATAGGGAATTCTTTACTGTGAGGACAAGGAGAGAGAGTGATATAAGTGCTTAAAAGAGAGAAAAGTCAGTCAGGGAGGAGTTAAAATATTAGAATACAGAAGGAAGGGCCCAATCTCTCCCTTCTCTACTTTGCTCTCCATACAATTTTTGAATTAATCTTAACTAAGTGTGTTTCAAGGGTGTCACTGTCTTACTCAAGAAACTCCAAAATATCCGTTTGGCTCTAAGATAAAACACAAAATTACCTTTATAACCTGGTTCCAGATGATCTTCCCCAATCTATTGCCCAATCCTTGCCGTTTATAGCATTCTATCTTACTTTTACACAATCATCTTCTATGACTGGAATGCATCTTACGCCCACTTCTGCCTCTTGGAATCCTTGGTTTTCTTTTCAGCTCAAGTGCTACTTCCTACTCAAAAGATACCTTGATCTCCTCTTCCCTAGATAGAGTGCTAGCCCTAGAGTTTGGAGGACCTGAGTTCAAACCCAGCCTCAAGTACATACTAGCTATATGATCTTCGGCAAGTCACTTAATTCTCTTTGCCTCGGTTTTCTCATCTGTAAAATGAGCTGTAGAAGGAAATTACAATTTACAAAACTATCTCTGCCAAAAGTACTCCAAATAGGATCCATGAAGAGTTAAGACATGAGTGATTCACAAAATAATAATCCTTAATACTTAACACAATGACTGATGCGTCATAGACACTTAAATACTTTTAGAATAAATGAATCAAGGAAGGAACATCATCTTCCTGACACTGAGTAGAGCACAGGTGTAGCTGAGAGATTTAGGAAAAAGAGAGATATTTGAGAAGGTTGTGGAGAATGTAAAAGTGAATCAAAAGAGGTAAAAAGGAATATAACAGAGCAATGAAGCCTCAGTTGACCTTAGATTGATATATAGATAGATAACATTTGTTAGGAATCCAGCCATTATAATTTTTCCCTTGAAAAGATCCATATTCGGGGCAGCTAGGTGATGCAGTGGATAGACCACCAGCCCTGAAGTCAGGAGAGGACCTGAGTTCAAATTTGGCCTCAGACACTTCATATTTCCTAGTTGTGTGACCCTGGGCAAGTCACTTAACCTCAATTGCCTTAGGGGGAAAAAAAGATCCATATTCTCTCAGTTCAGGATTTGCTAACTGATCCAGAGTAATTTGTGAACATATGAGCAGCAGCACAAATCATCAAGCTTCAAGAAGGCTTGTATTTGGAAATAGAGATGGAGGCTGCCAATGGAGGCAAATATGACAAATTTCTAATTTTCTAATAGACATTGTAGAGCTTAAATGATACCAATCTGAGTGACTATTAAACATTTATCATTCACTCCCCAAACTGGACTGAAACTTTTACAAGAAATTCTATTACAGTGAAGTTGAAGATTGTAAAGAACAACAAACCTCAAAAGATTTAAACAAAGAAATTTGTTCTCCTTCCCTTTTTCCCCACCACTTGCTGAATGAGACTTCCAAAGAAAGAGTGAAACAAGGCATTTTTTGTTAACTCTTTTGAGAAGAGGGAAAAAAGGGAGTGTTAATGAGACTTCTTCAAGTCTTGCAGAAGCTTTGTTAAACATAAGAGGAACAAAAGAAAGGCAGAGAGCCTGAGCAAACTCTGAGTAAATTGCAGGTTGTGGAGGAGGTTTGTTGGATCTCTGAAATGGTTGGAAATAGTGCCAGTCTTCAAACTTGTGAGGCAGGACCAGGTGCAGTAATGTTGCAGGGATTAGATGCCCGTCTGAGAACACAGCTGGCAGTGGGTGTAATGATTGTTCCCACCCTATATGCTTTTGAAAGCTGATGTCTTTGAAATTTCCTTCTTTTAAGTGTATCCTCTTACTTTCATCCTCTCTTCTCTACATTCCCAAACCTAGAGGCTTCTAGCCTCTTTTTTTTTTCATATTCTATTATTGCCAAACTTAGGAGTTTCCATTTTGGTCAGTTTGAGGAAACAATGTCAGTTCCGTGCCATAGTAAACAGAGCACTGGATCTGGCATTAGGAAGGCCTGAGTGCAAACCTGGCCTTGACACTACCTGTGTCACTTTGGGCAACTTAACTCTGTCTCAGTTTCCTCATGTGCAACCCTACTTTCCAGTTGCTTTGTGAGGATAAAATGAGTTAATATTGAAAAGAAACTTTGCAAACCATAAAGTGCTAAATTGTCAAGGCTCCTGGCTTCTTTCTTTCAAGTTCTAATAAGAATAACAATTCCAAAGTTTTGACTCATATGGCATAGTATTTCCTATCCTTATAGCATTTAATCAGATAATTTATGTCATTACAGGATTCCTCAAAGATCCAGCATTGCTCTTGTCTTAGAAGCAAAATGTTTTCATGATGTCTGTGGAAGGCCATAAAAGTAACTGTAGATTGTAAGCGTGACTCTATTTGGAGCTGCTGACTAGGAAGTTCCAAATTAACCATTGCAGCCTATATATTGCCAGATGGTTTGTGCTCCCTTCCATTTAAGTTATAACAAAAGAAAAGTAAGAAAAGGAAGGAAGGAAGGAAGGAAGGAAGGAAGGAAGGAAGGAAGGAAGGAAGGAAGGAAGGAAGGAAGGAAGGAAGGAAGGAAGGAAGGAAGGAAGGAAGGAAGGAAGGAAGGAAGGAAGGAAGGAAGGAAGGAAGGAAGGAAGGAAGGAAGGAAGGAAGGAAGGAAGGAAGGAAGGAAGGAAGGAAGGAAGGAAGGAAGAAGGAAGGAAGGGGAGGGGAGGGGAGGGGAGGGGAGGGAGGAGAGGAGGGAAGGAGGGAAGAAGAAAGGGAAGGAGGAAAGGAGGAAAGAAGGGAGGGAGGAAGGAGGGAGGGAGGATTCATTAAGCACTTAATCTGTTCTAGGCATGAGGAATACAAATACAAGTTAAACAAAAAGATCCAGTTCTGCCCTCAAAGAATTTAAATATTAATGCAGGGAGGTGACACAGAAAATGGAGTTGAGAATATGAAAGAAAGAAAAGTACCTCACACAAAGCATGGTTTTGAAGTCCAGAATCAAGGGACAGGTCCAGGAGGGGAATAAAGGTTAGCCTCTGCCCCACAAAACTGAGACTGCTGGAGGAACTCACCAAAGAGTGAAGGAAATGAGCTTTACAAGAGGATGTTGTAGTTTAATACGTTTGGATGTTCCAGCATGATGAAGCCTCTAAGGGAAGTTCCATGAAGATTAAGCATGGTACAGAAGTCTAGAAGTCAGGAATTGGGGGAGGTGAAATAAGGGTATATCATTATGACCACCTGGTCTTGCCAAGCAATAATTTCCCTTCATAATTAGACAATTCTATCACTTTCTATAGTTGTAAATGATTCTTACCTAGAACATTTCTTCAAATCTAAAGATGGGAAGATAATATATCCGACTGATTATACCATAAGAAGCAATGAGCAGTAATAAAAAGAATCCTGGGCTTGGAATCAGGGGAACTGGACTCAAATTCTAGCTCTTATGTTTACTATTTTGTCACAATGACTAAGTTACTTGAATTCCTTGAATCTCATTTTCCTCACCCATACAATTGGTTTAATAATCCTCATAAGTACCTGCTTTTACCAGTTGTTGTGGGGAAAGTGTTTTGTGAACTTTTATTATTGAAAAGTGAGATATTGTTATTCTCTCCATTACATAAAAAATACATTTACTAAGTATTTGCTATGTTCTATGGTATGTGGATATGGTACATGTTCTATGGGGGTGCCCCGCCAGCTATTAAGAACATGGTTCTTTAGAACCAAACTTCTTGGTAATTATAGCTTTGGTCATCACCTCCCTAGGAATGTCATAGGCTAATTCGCTTTCTATACGAATTCCTTTCTTCAGGACATGAGATATTTAGATTTTGATATCTGCAGATCAATTGTTTCTTCTGATTTAATTTTCTTTCATGTCATTTATATTTTCCATTCCAAGTATACAGAGATGGTAATAGGGAGGAACATGATACACATGAGTAGATAATAATAGTAATAATAACAGCAAGTATTTATATAGCATTCTAAGTTTTGCTAAACACTTTATCTTATTTTATCCTCACAGTAACCTTGAAGGTGGGTGTTATTATTATCCCAATTTTACAGTTGAGGAAACTGAAGCAAACAGAAGTGATTTTCCCAGGATCATATAGCTAGTAATTATTTAGGAGTGGTTTTGAATTTACATCTTCCTGACTCCAGGTCCATCTACTGCACCAACCAGCTATGAATAGAGCACAACATATAACTAATAAAGAATCTTGAAGAGGAACTGGAATAAAACTATAAAGAGGGGAGATGAACTGATCACATGATAACAATAAGAAATAGTAAGAACAAGAATAAGTAATAATATTAGGGGGGAAAATAAACTGATTATAATAATAAATAGTAAGGAATAATAAACAAATAATCCAAGCACTCCATTAATATCCTTGCAATAACAGGAGAAAGTAAGGAAAAGTTTCTATACATTGAGCTGAATCTTATGAGGAATTTGTGAGAATACATGGACATGAGTCATATAAGATAAGCAAGCATAAAAATTTGTTATATATTTTTGGAGAGAATTGCCATATCAGTGAGTTTCTACATCTATGTGCATATATTACTAATATAAAAGATGGCAGCCCTGCCAAATCCTAGTCTTGGATTCCTCCTTCCAAACACTGTTTTTACTCCTACTCACACACTGCTGAACAAAGCTGGAGGCAGTCATGAAACTACAAAATTTATGTTACACAATCAAGACTGGGCCTTCACTGTGGCAAGGCAATCTTTTTGTACTTCCCTAACCAAATTACAATCCCACTCACCATGGTGGATTTTCATTCCCACTCAAATCTCCCATGGCACCTCTTTCCCCACCCTCTCAGCAAAAAAACATTGCACTGGACAAATGAAAGCCAATTACCACGAACTCCTTTTATCCCCTCTCATCTCATATCACCCAGATGGTTTCTGCCACAATTCTTTCTCATATGAAGAAGTGGCCTTTCTCCTGACTAACACAAATCTCTCTCTTCTTACACAAATGATTTTATTCCATAGCATTTTTGTCAAGTTTTTTTTAATATCATCCCTATTCTTACTAATATTTAATTGCTCTCCATTCTAGCTATAACCCAATACCTCACCTTCCTGTTGTGTATAAACTCCTTCAGAAGGCTGTATATAATAAATGACTCTATTTTCTTTCCTCTCTCTTTATTCTTTAGCATCTACCTTCCAACTTCATTGTAACAAAAGTTAATTATGATCTCTTAAGGCCCAAATCTAATCTCGTTTTTTCCTGACCTCTCTAGTCTTTGACATTGGCAATCACCCCTTTCTTCTTGATCTCTCTTCTGTCTTGATTTTTATAAACACTATTCTTTCTGCTTCTTTTCCAATTGTCTGACCACTATTTTTCTGTCTCTTCCATCACCTAAATCAAGCTTGCAAACTATGGATGATTTCCAAAGCTCGGACTGTGCCCTTTTCTTCAATTAGATTATCTTCATGAGCTCATGCAGATACTCTTTATTTGAATGATTTCATATCTCTTTGACTACTTCTAACTTTTCTCCTAAAATCCAGTCTTTCATTTCTAATTTTGTATTATAATCAGCATGTTCCAAACTACACTCATTATCTTTCTTAACAAAAACAACAAAACCCAATCCTCTCCTCTCTTCCTAACTTTATTGGTATAAGAATACTACTAAGTCATTCAGATTTACAAACTTAAAATCATTGTTAATTCACGCTCTCACTCTCCATTATAAATTAAATAAATAAAAATAATCCTACCTCCCTTTCTACCTTTTCTTCTCTGACACGGCTACATTGCTGCATCACTTCATTTCTGGTCTTCCTGCTTCAAAACTTCCCACTCCAATCCATCTACCAATCAGTTCTCAAATTGAATTTCCTAAAGTGCAGGACTGATCATGAGAATGCTCTTCCAGTCCCTCCTGTCCCCCCCCACCAAAAACTCCTGTTTATTGTGTAGTCATTTTAGTCATGTGTGAACTCTTCATGAACCCATTTGGAGTTGTTTTTTTTTTTGTTTTGTTTTGTTTTGTTTTTGTTTTTGTTTTTGTTTTTGGCAAAGATACTGGAGTGATTTGCAATTTCTTTCTCCAGTTCATTTTACAGATGAGGAACTGAGGCACCCAGCTTGAGTGACCCAGGGTCACTACAGCTAATAAATGTCTGAGGCCAGATTTTGACTCATGAAGATTAGTTTTCCCAAATTCAGGTAAGGTGTTCTATCCCCTACATCACTTAATTGCCCTCTATAAACTCTAATAGCTTTTTATTTCCTGCAGGATCAAATATAAAATCTTTTGCTGAGCTTTCAAAGCTCTTCATTATGTGTCCCCTTCTTCCTTTCCAGTTTTGTTACACCTTACTCTCCCCTCCAAATACCTTGCAATTCATTGACACTGGGCATTATTCCTCTCACAGAATGCCCCAATGTCTGTTCCCAATGACTGATGATTCTCTTTCTTTCCCTTGTTTCCTTCAAGTTTCAATTGAAATCTCTTTCTGTAACAAAGCCTTTCCTAATCCTCCTTAATCTTAATCCCTTCCTTCTGACACTACTCTACCTTCAATTTATCTTGTCTATATATTGTTTGTACAGAATTGTATTGATGTCATCTTTCCCCTCCAGAGAAAGGGCTTTTTTTCTTTGTGTCCTTAGCATTTTATCACAGTGGCTGGTACATAGTAGGTGGCTAATAAATGCTAGTTGATTGACTGAATGATATGTTATGTCACAAAAAAAAATGAAAAGCACCGAAGAATCATAATACTATGTGAGGATTTGAAATGATTGCTCAATATGAAAAAAATGGTTAGACATTATTCTCTAGACTAGAGGAACTTTTCTTTATAAAATAAATTTATCTTCCATTTGACTTCTGAATAGAGTGATTATGACAAATACCTTTAGCAAGCATGTCTTCTTGCTTTTACTTTGCTTGATTTTGATAATCAGAAAATAAATGAGCTTAAGGGGAAGATAAGTTCAAATTTAGACTTTTTTGAGAGACTTGAGGGACATTCAGGCAGAGCTGTTGATTTTTTTTTAATCAAAATATGGGATTGGAACCTGGGTGAAAAACTGGAGTTAGATATGTAAGATAGAAAGCAGACTGGCATAATTTTTAGGGAGAAGTGGAATAAAGGTCATTGGGCAAACAGTACTTATTGTATAGTTGAAAGAATGCTATATTTGAAATTAGAATACCTGAGTCCAGATTCCGCCACTTCCTAACTTTGACTTTGTACAAGTTATTTCATCTCTCTGGGCTCTTTCCTCATCAATAGAGTGAGAAGATTAGATTAAATGACCCTTCCCATTGTCAGTCTGAATTCAAGAGAAAACAGCTAATATGGCAAAATTAAGATCTTAAAGCAGCACAAGTGAATTGCAGCTCAAGATGTCACAGAGCAAGTGCTGGGATACCCAAGGAAGGCATTGGGAACAGGGTTTATATAGGGTACTGAAGGTGGGGGAGAGGGGAATGGCCAACCTGCAGGTGAGAGAGGTTAGGCAAAGAAATTAGGCAAAGAAATTGGTTAAGTTGGTGGTGGGAAAAATTAGAAAGAGGGAAGGAGTAGACTGCAGGTGGCCGGATTGGGGGCATTTCACAGTTTTACAAGGTAAGTTGTTTTTCATAACATGTAAAAGTCCATAGAAAAAAACTTGGGAATATCTAAAGGAGATAATTTGGGACATTTACAAAATTAGTCAGCAGCTGTAAGTAATAATGTCTGATCATTCTCAAGCAGTTCATAAGTCTGTGAACCAGGACAAGGTTAGATGCAGTCAGCTGAGTTTGATGCAGTTCAATGTACTTGATTCATTACACATGATCACTTCAGTTTTTCTCTGACTAGCAAAGGTGATTGACTTAAACTGATCAAGGAAGGATATAAAACTGTTTTACCTCAGTGTCATTTCTTCTTTTCTATTTGAGAAAGTAAAACCCTGGGGAGATTTACCTTAGCTAGAGGAAATCAAAAGACCTAAGAACTAAAATGGGTTTCAGACTACCCACAATATATGCTTATTGACAATTTGATGTATTTACCATAATTTAGATGACAATTGAACTAAGAGACAGAGAAACAGTAGAGGTCATAGAAGAAAAAATAGTACTTCAACATAAGCTAAATGGAACTGAACTTAGAGACTTGGGAGAGAAAGTAGAGATCAGGGAAGGTAAAAAGTTCAACAATTAATATTTAAAATTTCTAAGAAGAGTTCAAAGGAAAGAACTAATATTAGACTAGATTTCAAGGTACAGACTAGTATAGACTGGCTAAAGAAAAAAAGGGACTTTGTTGTTGAGAAGTCTGGCTTAGGAGATGTATCGATTAGCACCATCAGCATATGGAAGACGAGTTACAAGTGACTGTGAAGACAGCACCCCAGCTAAAGATGGTAGATGGAATTCAATAAAGAGGTCTAATTTGTCTTTTAGTATGTTGAAAGGTCAGTAGACTTTCTTCTACAAGGAAAAAGCTACTTAATTACAGCACTCCCTGGTAGAAAGTAGAGCATGTCTATAAACATTTACAATGACATTAATAGAAGACAGTAGCTTTTCAGAATCAGTTTCTCTTTATGTAGATAAAATATGGGTTCCCAATTGGTTCACTCCTTCAAATAGTTGTTCTGGCTGCAAACATTTACCACATGTAAGTTTTCTTTAAAAAATCTAAAATACATGTGGCCCTCTTCAACTATGAGAGGAATCAAGTCAGTTCCAATAGAACAGTAATGAATTGAACCAGCTACACTCAGAGAAAGAACTCGGGGAAATGAGTGTGAACAACTATATAGAATTCCCAATCCCTCTATTTTAGTCTGCCTGCATTTTTTATTTCCTTCACAGGTTAATTGTACACTATTTCAAAGTCCGATTCTTCTTGTGCAGCAAAATAACTGTTTGGACATGTATACATATATTGTATTTAACATATTTAACATGGATTGGTCTACCTGCCATCTGGGGGAGATGGTGGGGGAAGGAGAGGAAAAATTGGAACAAAAGGTTTTACAACTGTCAATGCTGAAAAATTACCCATGCATATATCTTGTAAATAAAAAGCTGTAATAAAAAATCTAAAATACTAGGCAAAACATAAACTTTTCTTTAATGTTTGTTATATATGATTATAATTTAAATCATAATTATATTTAATAGGAAAGAAAGAAGAGAAGAAAAATAAGGGCAAAATCTAGAGACATTTAAGGAGTTAAGGAAATCTTTAAGGAGCAGGCAGGTAAGCGAATGTTAATTTTGTCTCTCACAACATATTTTTGGTAAGAAAGGTTAGAAATTGGAGAGAAATTAATAAATTCTCTACCTTTCCACTATTCTTATTCTGCTTTTTGTAGTCTTTTCTGAAAGATACAGAAGAAAATAATTTACCTAGATTTATATATATGAGAATATAAGAAAGTAAATCCAAGATTTTTAAGAGGAATATTCACTTGTCACTTTATTATATTTCGATTTAATTAGATGTTTTTGTTTTGAACTACATATCCTATGATTGGTAGAAGTAAAACACAACAGAGGGGCTTTTTAAGGTATAGAATTGTAAAGAATTCTGATCTACCTGGGGCTGTTAAGTATTGGCCCAAAGTAAAAGGGGTTTCTGGGAATTATACTGTGTGTGTGTGTGTGTGTGTGTGTGTGTGTCTGTGTGTCTGTGTCTGTGTGTCTGTGTGTCTGTCTTTGTCTCTCTCTTTATATATATATATGTATATACATGTATGTATGTATATACATACATATCTATATATAGTCATGTTATTGACATATGCAGTAGTGTCAGAGGAGTTCAACAATCCATAAGAATTTATTAAGTATCTATCATTTTCCAAGCTGTCCTAAGAAATAATAATATAAATATAAATAAACTCTAATTTCAAGAGCCTTGATCTCTAATAATAGATACAAAATAGGTAAGTATATATAGAATAAATATAAAGAGAATGATACAAATACAAAGCCATTTAAATGCAAGGTATTTTGGGGGGAAGGGCATTAACTCTTGAGAAGATCAGAAAAAGCTTTAAATTTTGTTGCTGTTGTTTAATCATGTCCAAAACTTTGGAGAAGATGCTATTTGAATGAGAAGGGAGATGATTTCAGGAATAGGAAATAAGAAGAGCAAAATTACAGCCATGAGAGATAGAGTGTTAGAGTGTCAAGAGTAAGGAACAGAGAGAGAATCTGATTCATTCAGTTGCAGAGTAAAGATATAATCCATATGTGATAATCGGTTTAAGTATAGTAGGAGGAGTAATATACGAGTTTGGTTTTTTCAAAAATAATTTTGAGTTCCAAATTCTGTCCCACACTTTCTTATCTCCCCCATTATTAAAAAGAAGCAATTTGATTATGATTAAACACGTTCAATCATATAAAACATATTTTCATATTGCTCATGTAAAAAAAAAGTAGACAAAAAACCCTAAGAGAAATAAAATAGAATAACAGTATCCTTGGATCTGCAACAATTTTTCATCAAAGATCCCTTTAGAATAGTCTTGGATCTTTGCTTTACTGGGAATAGCTAAGTCATTCACTGTTTATCATTGTACAATATTGATGCTACTGTGTACAATGTTCTTTAGTTCTACTTACATCATGTACAATGAGATTTTAAAGAGCTTTTAAAGCCCAGATTTTGAAGGACTAAAAGCTAAATGGAGTTTGTTTTATCTTAGGAACAATAAAAGGGTACTGAAATTTATCGAGTAGGGAAGATATAAAGAAGAGAATATTAGGCACAAAACCTTGTGACATTAAGAGTGAAAGGGACCCAGAAGGACCAGTCAGACAGGTGAATTGACCCTAATTGAATTCTCCTTCCCTCTCCTACTCTTCTTTCTCATCCTATTGTTAAGACTCCCTGGGAAGAAAAAGATTGGAGATTTCAGAGAAAGTAATGGTTCCCTGATAATCTTCTACTTCAACCCCTTATTTTGAGACCTATTTCTCTTTATCACTTAACTGGACAATATTAAATAGTAAAAGTTACTCCTTTCACCTATCACTTTACTGAATACTATTAAACAGTAAAAGTTAAGAAAAGTGAAAATTTCCAAGTGCCATTGTGGATAGCTTACAGATTTCAAACAGTGGGCACACCTGAAAGATAAAGGTGAAGGAAAAACTCTTTCCTGGTTCCATATTTCTCAGTCTATCTTGTGTTAAATACCTGCCAGGACACTTGAAGTTGTGAAAAGATAACTTCATTATAAACAGTAGCAAAATTCCAAATAAAATTCAATTTCTAGTGACTTGAGAATCTTAGTGACTTGGACCTTGAAAGATCCAGTTAGGTTATTCCCTACAAATACTTATTAATATAAATGCATACTAAGGAGTGCTGCCAATTTCATGTATGCAAATGTTTCTTTGGTGTGGTATTAATACCCCCCCTTTATTTCATTTGCTGCTCTTTGTTGCTTGTCTTCTCAGTTAAAGGTGAAAAAAAAAGAAAAAAATATATCTTTCTATTGCATTTCTTCTAGAGTGTATATGAAGGGACTTTGTATGAGAAACTGAACCTTTATTTCCTTCAGTTTGCAGAAGAAACTCTAGTTTTCTTACCTGCCTAAGAATGTTACCTTCTATTTCAGTTCCTTCAATTATTGTCAGTATTCACAGGTAATCCATAATTTACTTTGAAGAAAATAGTGACTTCTTTTCAGGTAGTTGTCTAAACATATCAACTTGAGTAACATTCAAAGTATAAAGGATCATACTCATTTGGAGGAAAAAGGCAAGGTAACAATTTCAGGCATTTTAGGAAAGATAACTGCTTAAGGTATACATCTATTTAATGTATATTGGGAGAACATTTTACCAACATGACCTGGAAAGATCTGATTAAATAATTTATCAAACGGAATAAAAATATGTAAAATATGATGTATTAATAAGATTATGTTCAAAGAAGGTGATATAAATATAAGATAATTTCACTGAAAGCAACAATGTACACTTAGATACAAATTATGGTGACTAAATTGGCATAATTTTAAGTGTTGTAATATTGGATTGGTTGTAGGGCAAAAAAAAATCTGATGCTATCTCTTAAAAGTAATTTGCTTTGTGGAAAATATGAAAAAAGAAGTTTGTAATAAAAAGAACAATTACTGAAGGATAATGTGATAGTAGAGGTACAGGGAGTAAATGTAGCATAGGGTCCATGGAGTTCTTTCCTTGGAACCTAAGAGCTTGGTTTTAGATAGATTTAAAGATAAATAGATAGATAGATAAAATGATGTATGTTGACATGTAGGTATGTATTGATATCTATATCTCTATATAGTAATTTCCTTTGTAATTGTATATATTATATTTTATGTATTTTAAAATATTCTTCTGAAAAAGGGTCCCTAGATTTCACTGGAATGTCATAGGAGTATCTGATCTGAATAAAAGTTAAAATCCCTTGCTATAGAGTCTGTTTTGAGGACAAAACTATTTAAGAAATAGAGTCTTAAAATTTGGCTTATACCAGATATAGCTAAAGACATAACTTATACAGATGGTAATGAGAGAATTTATTATTAGATTTCATTTCTTTTGCTATTCTTTTAAATACAACCATACTATATTTCTCTATCACTGTTTCTTATTTTGCTTCCTATAGGTTGAGAAAATATGTATTCATTAAATTTGTAGAAATAAAAAAAAATCTTATTCCAATATACCATCATGACATGGTGACCCTAAGGTCTCAAAATAATGCATTTTTTTCCTTTCCTTTACCTTCCATCCCCTTTTCTTTCTTTCTTCCCCTTTTTCTTCTTCTATCCTTTCCTTTTCTCCTTCCCTCCCTCCTTTCCTCTCCTTTCCTCTCCTCTTCCTCTCTCTCTTTTCCTTCCTTCCTTCCTTCCTTCCTTCCTTCCTTCCTTCCTTCCTTCCTTCCTTCCTCCCTTCTTTCCTTCCTTCCTTCCTTCCTTCCTTCCTTCCTTCCTCCCTTCCTTCCTTCCTTCCTTCCTTCCTTCCTTCCTTCCTTCCTTCCTTCCTTCCTTCCTTCCTTCCTTCCTTCCTTCCTTCCTTCCTTCCTTCCTCCTTCCCTCCCTCCTTTCCTCCCTCCCTGCCTTCCATCCTTTCTTCCTTCCTCCCTTCCTTCTTTCTCCTCTTTCTTTCCCTCCCCTCCCTATGTTGTTACAGACTTATTGAAACACTAAACTAGTTTTAAACTAACTGCAGTTCAAAAATTCTGAGTTCTGAATATCAAGTGATCCACCAGCCTCAATCTTCCTAGCAGCAAGGATTATAATTGTTTGCTTCTATACCTTGGTTTGTATCTATTTTCCAAGAAGCAGACTAAATGTATACAGAAGTGCTCATAATCAATCATGTTATCCTAGTGTGATGGTATAGTTGGTTATGACAACTCGTGAAATAAGGAAAAAATTTAAATTGTCCTTGGTTTCAAAATACTTCTACAATGTGATAGAAAAACATTAGAAAAGGAGGCAGAGATTTCTAATGATTACATTGTTTTTAGACTGTCTATAAACATTAACTTAACTATTCATACAATAAATGTAAGAACTTTGTTCAATAGCCAGTCTAGTCATTGGTTATTGATTGAGATTTGTAGAATTTAATCATATTAGTCTCAATATTCTTTCTATTAATAAAATTAAAAGAGAAAAAACCTATATATATATATATATATATATATATATATAGCTAAATGAAAGAATAGCTCACTGATTTTCTTTGAAATTGGTGATTAAAGGAGACGATTGACTCCAAAAGCAGCAATAAACATCATTTAATGGAGTATTGGTGTCTTACATTTTGATACTCCTTATAAGTATTTAAATATTATTATCTTGAGCAGAATTATAACTGATTTACTAATTTATGTAGCATAGAATGAGTAAAAAAAAACATTCCAAATAAGTTAGAACTATACAGAAGTACAATGGACTGCTTGGAGAGAAAGTGGGTTCCTTGTTTTTATAGGTTTGCAAAAAAGTACCTAGATGAACATTTGCAGGTATAATGTAAAGGGATTCATTTTCAAGTATGAATTGAAATAGATCAGTGTGAAGGTCACTTAGGTTTCTGAAATTCTGTGATTCTATGCTTCTGTGGTTGAATTATAATACTCTCTAAATTAAATCAGCTCATACTTTGTGACTTCAATGCAAAAATAAAAAGAAAGGGGAAAAATATGTTGGAAAATGTGGCTCAAGAGAAAAAAAGGGAAGTGAGCAATAGCTTATTGACTACAGAAAAACCACTGTATATAGTTATGTATGTTTCACACATATTATATATATATATATATGTATGCATATATATACATATATATAACATATTTAAATATATGTATATATGATAGGAATAGGTAAAGAAACTGAATCTGTGAATTCACTGATATAAGGGGTTCTCAGATGAAAAAGGATAGCTAGGTGGTATAACAGATAGAAAGAATATTTGACCTGAAGTCTGAGAGACTCATCTTTAAGAATTCAAACCTGGCCTCAGACACTTATTAGCTGCATGATCTTAAGGAAGTGACTTACCCTTGCTTGCTTCAGTTTTTTCATCTATAAGATCCAGCCCTCTTATAGAGCAATTTGGAACTATGCCCAAAGGGCTGCAAAACTGGGCATACCCTTTTATCCAGCAATCTATTTACTGGGTCTGTATTCCAAAGAGATCACAAAAGAGGGAAAAGGACCCACATGTGCAAAAATATCTGTAGCAGCCCTTTTTGTGGTGGCAAGGGATTGGAAATTGGATACCTATCAACTGGGGAATAGCTAAATAAGTTATGGTATATGAATATAACAGAATATTATTGTTCTGTAAGAAATGATGAGCAGGCTGGTTTCAGAAAAGCCAGGAAAGACTTACATGAACTGATCTTGAGTGAAGTGAACAGAACCAGGAAAACCTTGTACATGGTAATAGCAAAATTATGTGATAATCAACTATAAGAGACTTAGGTCCTCTTAACAATGCAGTGATCCAAGACAACTATAATATTCAGAGAGAGAACTATGGAGACCGAATGCTGAAACATACTATTTTCATGTTTTTTGTTTGTTTGTTTATTGCTTTTTTCTCTGTGGTTATTCCCTTTTGCTCTGATTTGTTTTTTACATCAAGACTAATATGGAAATAAGTTTAAAATGATTGTACAAGTATGCCCTATATCATATTGCTTGCTGTCTTGAGGAGGGGGAGGTAAGAGAGGGAGGGAGAAAAAAAATTGGAACTCAAAAATCTTATAAAAATGAATATTGAAAACTATTTTACATGAATTTGGAAAAATAATATACTAGTAAAAATTTTAAAAAATAATAAGAAGAGATGCTGGACCTGTCAAGTATTAAATAACATCAGAAAAAATAATTTATTATATCCTACTAAGAAATTACTGGTTGCCAATTATGGAATTATTTCTGAATCAGTTGTCCGTATCTAGTCTCACAGTTGACTTGTTAGAGCAAAGCTCAAAATCAATTCCAATTTTGAAGAATAAAAATGAGAACATAAGATATGTAGCGTTAATCTTATCTATCAGTCACAGTATTTGTTAAGCAACTACTGTATGCCAGATGCTGTGCTTGACACTGGAGCTACAAGTACAAAGAGTTAAATAATCTCTCCTCACAATGACTTTATGTTTTAATGAGGGATAAAGGACCAGGAAAGGCTTCTTATAGGACACAGTGCTTTAGCTGCCTCTTGTGAGGAGAGAGCAAGAAGGGAATACAAAATAGGTGTAGGGGACAGACAAAACTAAAAAGAGGAAATGTTGTGAGTGGGGAATAGAGAGAGCCACTTTGGCTGGATCAAAGAGTCATAAAGGAGAAATAGTATCTAATGGTGTTGTGGGATGAAGTCAAATTGTATAAGGCTTTAAAAGTTAATCAGTTGGTTTTTCTTGTGTAGCACAATAATTGTAGAAATATGTATGTATGTATTGGATTTAACATATTTCTACCATATTTAACATATATTGGACTACTTGCCATTTAGGGGAGGGCATGGGGGAAAGCAGGGAAATTGGGTTTTGCAAGAGCTAATGTTAAAGAATTGTCCATGCATATGTTTTGAAAAATAAAAGGTTTTAATAAAAAAAAAACTCAAAATTAAAAAAAATAAAAGTTAAACAGATGAGTCTATATTTTTATCCTAGAGGCAACTGGAAGCCACTGGGGTTGATTGAAGAAGGAAGTCACAGTCAGATTTGTGCTTAAAGAAACTTGCTTTGGCAGCAATGTATAGAATGGACTATGAGGGCAATAGATTGACATAAGATCAATTCAGAATCTATTGGAATACTCTGGGTGATATGGGATGAGCCCTGAATGTAGGTGGAAACTATAATAGTTGGCAATTGATTTAATATATGAGGTGAGGGAGAGTAAGTAAACTAAGTCAATTCTAAAGTTAGAAATCTAATAGAATAGAAGTATGGTAGCACCTTTGACAGAAAAGAAGAGGAAAGAAGAGAATTTAGGAGAAAAGTTAGTTCTGTTTTAGAATTTAAAATGTTTCTGGAACATTATTTTTGGAGTGTCCAAGAGTTGATTGGTGCTATAAGACTGAAACTTGGGAGAGAATGGGGCTAGAAAGATCTAGAGGTCATCTGCTTAAAACTTATAGAATATGAAGAAGCTAATATGACCTATTTTAAAAAGTGATTGTCACAAAAATTGAGAAATGGATGAAAGACAAAATCAGTGAAAGTTATCCCTATTACCTAAAGAAGTTTAACCGATTTAAATTAATCTTCTGAGAGGCAATCTGCTGAGAAGCAGTGTGGTATTGCAGAAAGAACGCTGACTTCAGAATCAGAATGAGGCTAAGCTCAAGTCTCAAATTTGACAAATGCTGGCCTTGTGATCCTGGGAAAGTCATTTAATCTACAATACCCCATTAACTCTTTAAGAATATGTTGCAGACTGTGCTCAAAAAGTTATCAAACTGTGCATACCCTTTGATCCAGAAGTATCTACTGGGTTTACATCCCCGATAGATCTTAAAGAAGGGAAAGGGACCTGTGTGTGCCAAAATGTTTGTGGCAGCCCTTTTTGTAGTGGCTAGAAACTGGAAGATGAATGGATGTCCATCAATTGGAGAATGGTTGGGTAAATTGTGGTATATGAAGGTTATGGAGTATTATTGTTCTGTAAGAAACAACCAGCAGGATGATTTTAGAGAGGCCTGGAGAGACTTACATCAACTGAGTGAAATGAGCTGAACCAGGAGATCATTATACCCAGCAACAATAAGATTATACCATGATCAATTCTCAGACCAGTTCTAATGATCTTGTGCTGAAGAGAGCCATCTACACCCAGAGAGAGAGGACTGTGGTAACAAGTCATGAAGGAGGGAAAAAAAATTGATAAATGTTTTGTAAAATGTCAATTTAATCTGGGTCACCCCAAGAGCATTTAATGCTGAAATTTTAAAACTAGGAAAACAGACAAGTAAAATACATGAAAAATATGTAAAGTTTTTTTTTAATAACAAATTCTCATCGACCACAATGAAACATTTGAACTTTAACATTATAATCAACAAAGTGAGATAGGGTTAAAACAAAAACTAAGATAAAAAACTAAGTTGGATTAGACTTGGAGATTGAGGAGGATGCTTACCAGGAGGACTTGGGCTACAGCCTAGGCCACTTGGGCAAGTCGGGCAGTGGGCGTGTGTGCCAAACCCAAGTCAACGAAGCCACCAAGGCCCGGATCTCCAAGACCCTCCAGCGGACCCTGCAGAAGCAGAGTGTGGTCTACGGGGGCAAGTCCACCATTCGAGACCGGTCGTCGGGGACTGCGTCCAGCGTGGCCTTCACACCGTTGCAGGGTCTGGAGATCGTGAACCCACAGGCCGTAGAGAAGAAGGTGGCTGAAGCCAACCAGAAGTACTTTTCCAGCATGGCCGAGTTCCTCAAGGTCATATGGAGGATATCCATGCCAGAGATCATATAGTTAGTGTGTGTGTGTGTGTGTGTGTGCGCGCGCACGTGTGTGTGTGCATGTATGAATAAATCAGTTTTCAAGACATTTAAAAGAAGACTTTGCTAAATGCTTGGGGAAAAATCATGGGCATAATTAACACTGAAAAATGATGACCAATAAAACAACTTCCAACCAACATGTTTAATTTATCATCTTTAACACATCTTTAGGAGACTGATTAACTCTGTGGAAGACATCCTTCATGTTGGTACGAGATGGACAAAGAGAAAGAATTTCACAAACGATAGCAATTCTTATATATAGCATTACATATTCTGATTCCAGACTACTTTCTGGTCTCATCTCAAGTTTTCTTCACATACTCTTTCTCCAATAATGTTCTCTGACCAACGATGTTCCTCATATGTGACATTTTACTGCCCATCTCTGTGCTTTTGCTAATTACCTTCCAAGTTTTACTGAGAACTGCTTCTTTATGAATACTTTACTGATCCCCAATCTTCTGTGCTTCCTTCTATGTGTTGTTTTCCCAATACAATTTATGCTTTTTGAGAGTTGTCTTTGTATCTCCAATGTCTAGAACAGTGCCCAGAACAAAGAAACATTTTATAAGGAATAAAAGAATGGAACAAACATTTATTAAATGTCTACTACATACCAGGCACTGTGCTAAGCATTTTGCAAATATCTTGTCTGATCCTTACAACAATCCTATGCAATGATGCTATTATGATTCCAGTTTTACAGGGGAAGAGACTAAGGGAGACTTCTCTAAGATCATACTATTAGTAAGTATAAATGGTCAAATTTGAACTCTTGTCTTCCTGACTAGGGCTCAGTACTCTATCTATCAATCCATTTTTCTTATTGTCATTGTCAATTGATTGATTGATTGCTATTATACTACTGTGTTGTTTGTTGTGTCTAAAATGTATATTTGATAATTTAAGGTTTTAAAAGATTCCTGGAAAGAGGAAAAAAGAGAGACAATTTTGTTCTGTCTTCATGTCATTAATGTCAAACATTAACTAGGCAGGTTTAACAGTTGCATCTGTACTGAAGCAAGATTGGAATAGTTTGCTCGTAGAGATTCACATACACTGTTGCTCTTGCACCAAATGGTCTCTTTCTTGTTCTCGCAGAACACAGCTGGTCCCTCTTATGAAAAGAGAGCACATAATAATTGCACTAAATATGCATTAAATTGCTTTGCAAAATGATAGTGGCATCCATTATAAACCCTGCATTTGAAGAGTTTAATCAGCTATTTTAATTCTCATTGGGCTGCGATATGACATGCAAACTTTCGGCCAAAGGCATTCTCTTCACCATAGGAATATTTGTTGATGAAGTGATGTCCAAACCTAAAAAAAAACTTTTCTTGAGTTTCAGAGACACAAGAGCATTCCTCTTAAATAATAACTAAAAAAGATTTTTTAAACTTGAAATTCTCATTGCAAGTTATGTGAGGAATACATATTGAAAATAATCTAACATTCTTCTTTAGGAAATCAAGTATTTTGTAAAGGAGGTTCTGATTAGTTGCTTTTACATTAAATTTTTCATGACTCAGACAACAGACAAAAATTTAAAGGAATGGGGTCACTTGGTTTATAGTATTCTAGGGCCATCTCTATTTTTCCTTCACTTGACTGGTGCCAAGCTAGAGATGGATTTGTATTGATTAGAGTTGGAAAACAAAGAACCAGAAAATTTGTTTTTGTCTGTTGGGCCACAAGGTGAGAATTGAGAAGGAAATAACTTATAGCCCCCTATAAAACTGAATGGTACCATTTATAGAGCCTTGGGGATCATGGCAAATCGGTTGGGGGTATGGAATGAGGAATCAGGGAAACAAGTCACCTTGAACTTGTGGAGAAAACCAATTGGAATTGGGAAGATTTTTAAACAACTGATAGAATTTATTCTTTTTTCCTGCTTAGTAGTATTCAAAACCAGTTTTAGAACTCAAACTATACCTAACAGCAATAAAGGGTAGGAAAAACAGAATGATATGTTTTTAATTCTCTATAAGGGATCTATAAAGTCCTTTCCAGTTCTAAGTCTTGTGATCTTAATTGATGCTGACATTTGTAATTGAGAAGTTCTATGGATTCTTCGTTATTTACTAGGTTATCAACATTAGAATCATCATCAGATGCAGAATATAGGAGAAGCAGGACTGTCAGGCAAGAAGGTAGCTCAGAAGACTATTGCTCATATGAAAGGCTGCTTCAACAATAAATGTGCATGCATATAAGGTATGCATCTGCTGTTGCATTTTAGTTCATGATGTGCTTGTAGATTAATCATGCCAAACAAGGAAGAAGATATTGTAAGGCAAAGAATACACTATGCATGAATGTGTTTCCCTTCAGAAAATCGGAACTTTAGGTTGCTAATGCTAAAGTCTTGAATGAAGAGCAGTCAATTAATCAACAAACAATTATCAAGTGCTTATCAAGTGTCAGGTACTTTATTATCCATCCAAATATAAAAATAAAACAGTGGAACCTGTTTTGCACCAGGATAATATAATATATTCATAGATAAGTAAGTATAGGATATCTATGAAGACAGTGATTTTGTGGGAATAGTAATGCCAGGGCCAATCTAAAAAAGGTTGTTGAAAACAACAACACTTGAGCTGAACCTTTATTGTTGTAGAAAATGAATAGGCAAATATTAAGAAGGAGAGTATTCTAGGCAGGAGTTCAACCTTTCTACATGCACGGATATAAGGGATAAAATATTGTGTATGGAAAATAATGAGTAGTCCAGTTTAGCTAGAGTGTGGAGTGCCCAAGGCGAAAGAGAGGGTGATAATGTGCAATAGACCAGAAGAGATTGTGAAGGTCTTTAAGTGCCAAATGGAGGTATTTATATTGCATTCTAAAGGCAATGAAGAGCCACTGAAACCTTGAATAGGAGAGTGACATGGTCAGAACTATACTTTAGAACAATTAACTTAGCAGCAGATTTGAGAACAGATTGAAAAAGGGAGACTGGATGTAGGGAGGACAATTAGGAAACTATTACCACAGTCTGGAAGAGAAGTGGTATGTGTGTGGGTCATGAAAAGGATAGCTGAAGCGTGATGGAACAAAGAAATATTAATGGAAGGAATCGTCAAGGTTTGGCAACTGATGGGATATAAGGCTAGTGAGAGAAAGGGAATGCATGCTAGGATGTGGATCAGGGTGACTAGAAGAAATTGTGGTATCCTTGACAAGGAAAGTTTAGGGAGAAGAGTAGGTTTGGGAGAAAAGTAAATGATCTCTGTTTTGAGTTTGAAATGCCTTCTAAGCTTTTCAGATGGAGATGACCATTAAGCAGCTAGAAAAGTGGGATTGTAGTTTAGAATTCAATGCTGGACAGATTTTGGAATCATTTGCATAGAGATAATTGAATTCTCAAGTTCTTATGGGATCATCAAGAGAGACAGTGTAGAGAAAGGGTGCTGGACAATGCTGTAGTATCCTAAACATAGGATATAGGACATGGTTGAGATTATTATATTTATATTCATACGTATGTTTGTATTATATATGAATAATGCTATATGTGTATTTGTATAGATAAAGGGAGAATGGTTTAGTTGAAAGAATAGCTACTGATAAGCTATATGACCTTAGTTAAGTCCCACAACCTTAATTTCAGTTCTCTCAATTATAGAGTAAATATAATAATACTTTTACATACTTCTTGGGGATGATATGAAAATAAAAGGAAGTATATAAGAGGTAAAATATGAATTATTATTAATGAAACAGTATCTGTGAGATAAACTAGCACCAAGTACCTATTGAGCATCTACATGTTTCAGGCATTATGATTATCATTGGGATTTTAAGAGTAAACAAACTAAACTGTCTCAGCCTTCAAGGAGCAAACATTTTATTAGAGAAAAAACATTTACATAAATAATTTCATTCAGAAGAATACTAGATTAAGAATTAGAAAGACATGCTTGAGGTGATCATTCTGTTCAATAGTTGTATGACAAAAGCCAAGGCAGTTTACCTCTCTGAACCTGTTTTCTCACTTGTAAAGTAGAGATGTTAGTGTTACTTTTCTCACAATATCAAAGATGATAATGTAATTAACACATTTCACAAACAGTAAAATTTTATATGAAATTAAACTCCCTTTAATAGATATCTCTTGTTTGAAATTATGAGTTTCCTAAAGTGATGAGAGCTTGTCCCCTAGGCTTACAAATCAGTATTTGTTAAAAAGCAGAACATGAACACAGGTGTTCCTGACTCCAGTTCCCTATCCACTATATCAAGTTGTCTCTCAATACTACTACTACTACTACTACTACTACTACTACTACTACTACTACTACTACTACTACTACTATTACTACTACTCCTCCTCCTCCTACTCCTCCTCCTCCTCCTACTACTATTACTACTACTACTACTACTACTATATTACTACTACTACATTACTACTACTATTACTATTGCTACTATTTCTACTGCTACTATTACTATTGCTACTATTACTACTATTACTACTTTTACTACTATTAGTGCTACTACTACTACTATTACTACTACTACTACTACTACTACTACTACTACTACCACTACTACTACTACTACTACTACTACTACTACTACTACTACTACTACTACTGCTACCACTACTGCTACTACTACTATTACATGTTTTGTGTCATCAATAGGGAAATATTCCTATGTGGGGTAGGAGTTTAAAAAACAATCAAAAGACCTTTCAGTTGGTCACATATGAAAAAATACTTTAAAAATAAGAACCTCTTGGTTTGTAGAATCTGGTTTGTAATTTTGTCTTTTAAAAATATCCACAGTGTTGTATTTAAAGGAGACATGTCCTTAGCAGATTATATCCTTAAGTAGCTATGTAGTTTTAGGTGAGTTGTCTCACTTCTGTGGGGTCTCACTTTTTTTTGTTAAGTGGATGGATGAGACTAGATGATCTTTAGGCTTAGATTTTCTTTTCTAGTCCTAAAATCCTAGATTCTTTTTATTCCAAGGTCATCTCCATTTATTGCTATTTTATTATGAGAATTTTTATGGTTTCCATTTACTAAGATTTACTATACTAAGATGACTATGACTGATTAAAAAAATTAACACAGTTCTTTATATCTCAAAAAAAAAAATAACATTCAATAAGTATGTACCACATACCTACAATGGGCCCAGTAGTGTGTTAAATATTGGAGATACAAAGTGAAAACAAAAATAAAAACGAGAAAGCCTCGTCCTCAAGAAGAAATAATCTGAGGAGAAAGCAGCTACATATCCTCCAAGGAATGATAAAATAGATCTACAGAAGATGTCAGGACCTTGCAAGATGTCATCTCCAACCGAGAGCCTTAGGAGTAATGCTTGCCCAGCTTTTAGACTGAACCTCTCAGCTATCATAGAAATATTATGTACAGAGAACAACCTTAGCCCACTATCCCTCCTACTATTACCACTACCAAACACCAACTGACAGGTAAAACCTAAACCCCTGGGAGTAGAAGTACCTCTCCCCTCTTCCACTGTTAACTCTGCCTCCAATCTGGTCCTTGAAGTCATCATCTAAGGAAAGAACTCTTGCAGAGATGGAATCTGACAGCTGCCTCTAAAAATGCTAGAACCATACATTTCCCTTAAGTAGTCAGAGCTACAAAAGACCTGATACTAAATTTCTTAGAATGGTCCAATAATTCAGTATCAGAATTAGATGTAATTTTAATAAATGAAAATGGCATTAAAGGAGGTACATTACCATATGCTTTTTCAGTATAGTCTAAGGACCACTGAGTCCATTTGACTGACATCTGAAATTTCCTATATATTTTGCCTCCTCCATTAGAACTTGAGCTCTTTATGAGTAGGGACTCTCTTTCTTTTCTATTTATATCCTTAGCCTATACCATGTGGCTATGCACATAGTAAATACTTAATAAAATATTAGCAAGTATGTAAATAAAATATTTTAAAAATTCATTTACTCATTCTATGGAAGGAAACCATATATATATATATATATATATATATATATATATATATATATATATATATAAATGCAAAATATATAAAATGCTAAGCAATTTTAGGGGGAGGGCTAATGACTTGAAGAATCTATAAAATCTTCTTATTAAGAAATACTACTTGAGCTGAACTTGAAGAGAGCTGGTGATTCTAAGAGGCAGAGATTTGGAAGCATTCTAGGCATAGAGAGTGGCCAGTGTAAAAGATAAAGAAGAAAATAGAATGTCATGTATGAGGACCTATTGGTTGATGAATTTAAGTTGAATGACAAGTGGCCGATAGGGTATAATGTAACTAGGTTCAAAAGGTAGATGAGAACTAGCTTTTAATAGACATATTTTCTGTTCACCTGACTTCATGATTGCTCTACTTCCATAATCCAGATGGCAGCTTCTCAGCTATAGCATTAGTGTCATGCAGTCTGTGCACATGTCCTGTCCAATGAGACTATATGGTGAAATGAAGATCATTGGATCAAACCATGGGTGATTTTGTCATCTTAGCATTCAGAATAGCTCATTTCTGATGAAATGACACACATAGCCAGATACGACTTTAGTGATAGGTCATTAGGGTAATAAATTTAAAATTAGAAAGGGCCTCAGAAGTTGCCTAGTTTGTCTATTGAATAGAAATTGAGGCTCATAGAAGGCACACAAGTAGCAAAGCAAACATTTGAATGCAAAGCCTCTGATGTAAAATCAGTACTTTCCACCATGTAGCATTGCCTTCAGATCTTATAGCAACGTTAAATGTTGAACTACTGTGCAGTGGTAAATAACAGAGGTACAATTAGAATATATGATCCCTGGCTCTAAACCCAGTGTATTTTCCACTTAACCACATTTGTCTTACTAGTAATTGAATAAAGTTTAAGAATTTTTACTTGTAAAAAAATGAATCCGAAATAAAAAGTCGACCTGTCCTGATGACAGACATTTTCATAGGCAGAATAAGAGAATTTTGAAAATTACAAAAGTGTGACAGTATGAGTTCATAAAGAATCTCTTCATGGAGAGAGTTCATAAAGAATCTCACTAGTTTGAGATGGGTAGATCAATTAAAACATCTAGGCTGCACTTCTAAAGCCAAAAAATGCTTGCTCTATTCACACAACATTTTAAAGCACTCTACCAACTTTTAAATGCTTTAGGATAATAGCTCTGCTACCAAAAATCTTTCCCAATTTTTAGCCTCATTTCCCCTTTCTTCCTTTCATTCATTTAGTCTTAATCATGCACTCTTATAGCCTCTTACATTTTTTTTTCTTTTTTCAATGTGTTTAATCACTTTTTTTTCTCTAAGTGTTTGAAGGGTAAATTTAAAAATCTTCTCATTTGAATAAGTTTAGGTTAGTCATAACACTCTTTTCCCCCCTCCCTTCTGTTCCTCTACTGCCTTCACTTCCACCTTCCTTTCTCTCTCTCCTTCTCCCCTCTCCCTTATTAATATTGAAATATTGTAATTCCTAAAGTTATAAATTGAGGAATAAGGATTTTTTTGTATTCTGAACAATGTTTTGCTTATATATTTATTTGGAAATACTGGAGAACAATTAAATTTATGAGCTAAATTTAAAAAAAATTCGGTTGTGTACAACTCTGTGACTCCATTTGGGGTTTTCTTAGCAAAGATAATGAAGTGGTTTGGCTCTTGTTTCTCTTGTTCTTTTTACTCATGAGGAAATTGAGGTAAACAAGATTAAATAAATTATATAGAGTTACACAGCTAGTTAATATATGAGGGATTTGAAATCAGAAAAATGAATATTCCTGATTTTATGCCTAGAACTCTATCCACTGCACTACTTAACTACCCAAATCAAAATCTTTTTAAAATAAGTTTATTAGGTGTCACAGTTGATAGAATACTAAACCTGAAATCAGGAAGATTCCTCTTTCTTCACTCAAGTGTGCTCTCATATTTAATAATTGTGTGACCTTGGACAAGGTATTAACCCTGTTTGCTTCAGTTTCCTCACCTGTAAAATGACCTGGAGAAGGAAATGATAAACTACTCCTGTAACCAGAAAACCCCAAATGAGGACATGAAGAGTTAGACACAACTAAAAAAAACACAACAATTTTGAGAGTTACAGAAATATTGTAAGGTTATCCAAGGAGCCATTACCTACTTCTTTCTCATTCCTCTCCTCCTTCCTTGCACCACTTGTCACATATTTATTAATAAAAGCAGTGTTTATTGAGCATTTTCTTTATGAAGAATACTTTGTTAAAGATGTGAGTATACAAAGACATATATAAAACATTCCATGGCTCCAATAGGTTTATATACTAGTTGTTCATGTCTAGTCAAAGACTCTACATTCTCTTTAGAATTATATTTCAGGAAGCAAGATGACATAGTAGATAGATCCTCCAGCCGTGGAGTCAGGCAGATCTGAGTTCAAATTCAATCTTAGACACTTAACATTTCCTAGCTGTGTGAACATTGGCAAGTCCTTTAAGCCAGTTGCCTTACCAAAAGATCATAATGTAAAGAGCATATAATCACAGAAGCTATGAAAGGCTATGGGGGAAATCTCATTAAGGAAATATTTTTGGAACTGATATTGAGTGAAATGAGCAGGACCAAGAGATCATTATATACTTCAACAAAAATACTATATGATATCTGGTAAATAAAAAGTATAATTAAAAAAAAAAACACACAAAAAAACAATAGCAATAACTTCAGTCTGTTGCGAGTCAGTAACACTTTAGCGTGAGTTTTTCCCAGATCCATTTATAAAAACAAATTTTAATGGAGGGAAAGAAAAATGATCATTGGGGATAAAAATATGGATCTAATATCTGAGGGGAAAAGAAGATATTCCTTAGGGATGGATATGGGGAAGTAAGAAATAGAATAAAGAACATGATATATCAAAGACAAACTTTTCCTCCTTTATACTTTTTTCACAGTGTCATACACAGCATGAGGGTTCATTCAAGTTTATAAATAAAAATAATGTTATGAATTTAAAAAATACTATATGATGATCAATTCTGATGGACATGTCTCTCTTCAACAATGAGATGAACCAAATCAGTTCCATTTGTTCAATAATGAAGAGAACCAGCTTCACTCAGTGAAAGAACTCTGGGAAATGAGTGTGAACCACAACATAGCATTTCCACTCCCTCTGTTTTTGTCTGCTTGCATTTTTGATTTCCTTCTCAGGTTAATTTTACCTTATTTCTAAGTCCTATTTTTCTTGTGCAGCAAAATAATTGTATGTATGTATATCTATATATATATGTATATATATATATATATGTATATACATACATATATTGTATTTAACATATGCTTTAATATACTTAACATATATTGATCTACCTGCCATCTAGGGGAGGGGTTGGGGGGAAGGAGGGGAAAAGTTGGAGCAGAAGGTTTTGCAAGGGTCAATGCTGAAAAATTACCCATGCATATATCTTGTAAATAAAAAGCTATAATAAAAAATAAAATAAATGAGGATGGAAAATAAAAAAGGAAATACTTTTTTGGTTTAGAGAAATAAACCCTGGTTAGCTAGGAAGAGATAGGAAGAAAATGGCATCTGAATCCTGAGCGCCAAAATTCAATCCAGACTGATGATGATTTTAAGAGCTACTGGCCTGAGTTTCCATGTTTAGATTTCCTACCAAGAAACTTATAGTTCCCTAGCCTGAAGTACAATAGTGGGAAGTCCATTGTTCCCTCTATCTATGGCAGGTTTCCCTAGAACCTCTCAATGAGTGACTGATGTGTATCCCTTCAATTGAACTGGTGGAATAAAGTGCTTAATCAAGAGCCAAGATTACTACTCTCTAAGAGATGCCAGTTAGGATGGCAGCCTTTTGTGAGTGAGTGCCAAGAGCATTTAATATCTGATTCAGTTCCAGTTACTGCTTTGTGATTCTTTTTTGTTAAATGGCTTTACTTTGGATTCATAGTCGTTTGTTTGGTCTGGTAAGAGAAGCATTAGTGGGACTTTAGAGCCATTGATTTGAAGAGAATGGCACTCCAACAGTACTGAATCTGGTTGTAGCTATGAAAGAGGCTACTTTGAGGGACCACAGCTGCTATATAACTATAAAAAGAGAGGGAAATAATGTGTCACAATAATATAGAAGAGGGAAAATGTAATAATAATTATGAATAATAATAAATATAATGGCTTGTTTGACTCTTACAGCCATCCACCTTTTGAAGGTGCAATCATTTAATCCCCACCTGTATACAGTGAGATTCTGGACATGATGTCACCCCTAGGCAGGAAAATATTGGGAAAGATGGTTCAATAATTCAATGTCAAGTCTTTCTCTTTCCTCTCCACCCCCTATCAAGAACGAGTTTCTTTCCTTTTAAATAGTGTTCTTCCTATAGCCATCTTTTCCTATCCTTACTTGAAGAAATAGTATTGGATTAATTTATTTTTGCCTTCAGCTAGTGATCCTTAAATCCTTCATATCCGTTTTCCTTGTAGATTCTACTTCTGGTTTGAGTTAGCTTTTAGAACTCCATGTTGTCCATGGTTGAGTGACCCTCAGAAGACCGACCCCCTGGCCTTTGTTGTTCTGATGAAGTTGTGCATTTAGATTATTTCTTTTGAACTTTATTAGTCTAGTCCATCCCATTGGAACCTTGGGCCCATTTTTAATTATGGTTGAAGGATCTGGAGAAAGCCAGAACAAGTAGAGACAAAGGTATAGAACTATACTTAGGAAGGTTGAGCTATGCATGATAAACGGGGAAAAAAATGATTAAATGGTTTAGTAAAAATATAGGCTCATAGTACATAGAGCTTCTTTTAAACATTATCTAGTCCCTGTTCATGCAAAAATGCCATTTTCAGGTTATGCAAGTTATCCAAAATCACAGAAGGACTAAGCAGCAGAGTTGGGATTCAAGCCCAGGACCTCTCATTCCAAATCTAATGCTCTTCACACTAAACTATATTCCCTTTTATTTATTCATAAACAAACATCCATGACCTTTTAAATAAAATATTCTTAAAAACTATGCTACTATATTATAGGGATATTATATTTGTGTAGTCCTTGGCAATACTCTCTGATCTTTTGAATTTTTCTTCTAGGCATTTAGTGTCTTTTTGCAACTGGGGCTTCCTTAGTTGTAACATCAAGCAAGAATATCACTGACCAGTCATGAATCACTATCCCATTGTTTGGGGGGACTGACCATATGGGTCAGGCTTCATATCTGATTTATATATATTGCTTCCCAAAATAATTGACATTGTTAATAGCCTTAACTTTCATTTTAGTAATTTGCCACCAAGTTCTAAAGTGAAGTGTTATCACAAAGAATCCATTTTTTGGCAGTTTTATTCTTCTCAATGTATTTTTGTTATTTGGAATATGAATATTTCATCTTTGAGCTGTTGTACCATGTGATATTTCCATTTCGCAAAATTATTATTAATAGGCTCAAACCCCAGCTTTTAATTTAGGATGGGTTTAGCTTGTAATTTTAAAGCACTTTTATAACTACAAACCATTTTTCAGTGATAATTAAAATTATATTAAATGAATCTTGTAAAATGTAACACCATAAACTGTTACAGTGTTGTTAATCCGATAAATCTCCAAAGCAATGAATGTCATTAGCACTTTAAACACATGGAAAACAAATATAAGATCAAGTAAAAATAATACAGACATCAAGCACAATAGTAGCCCTTAAAACTGGGAATGATGGACACTGCTATTGATTTGTAAGCATGCAACTACATTAAGAATCCAATAAAATGCTGTCCCCTCATTTCATTTAAAAAATCAAATAAAAGAGAATGAAGCAATAATGGTGCATAACACTACAGAAATAAACCTTTTCTGAAAAGGAAAAACTAGGATTATATAATCAATGTTCTACTTTGGGGACATCTTCTTTGGAATAAAGTAGGTGTGCAATCAGTAGTTGATTGATTTTTGGAAATAAATAAGGAAAAATACTGGTCAAAATTCACTTGACAAATCTGTTAATAAAATTGAAAGATCAAATCAGCTCCTAAGAACTAATCACACAGGAATATTTCTGTTCCTGAGAGGCACTGAAATCTCAGGCATGCCTCCTGCTGCAAACGTGATACAAACACATGCAGTGTTTGGGAGACTGAAAGGAAAGAAACCATATGGTCAAATGGGCATGTCATTCAGATGTACTTGAGCCCTTTGGAACTCCCTAGTTTTTGCCCTAAAAATATAAATTTTGTAACTCTTCCAGCATTTATTGTTGGGCTCCATAGAAAAGAGTTCCTTAGTAAAAGTTTGCTGAGTTTAATTTAATTGATCACCTATTTCTTTCATTTCTCATCCCCAATGTACATAAATTCTATTACATATAATTACATTACTCAAGGAGTAGATAGTGATTATCAAATGAATCAATTTGGTTAGTTTTCAACAACCTGAAGAAAGGGAAAATTTAGGCTAAAGTATTTTGTTTTTTAGTTACTTTTGTTTTCAACTTATGCTTTATTGTCATAGATAATTAAAAGTTGGCATGGATACTAGAAATCACTTAGAGGAATGAATTAATTTGGCCAATATCCAATAGCAAATTGGCAGAAAAGAGACTTGACCCCCTGGTGTTTTGATTTCTACTTATCACATTACCTCATGGTGCCTTATCAAGTGCTTTTTTTTTTATCATGGTAGCCTTGGATAGCACATTGAAAACATTCTGTCTGACATGCAACTATTTAGAACCTGGTTAATTGTGAGACTAGGTTTTGAACTTGATACTTCCTGGTTGGGGATGGTGTTGGGTTGAGGCGCACAAAAACAATTTTAGACTATTTTGGATAATGCAACAACCAGCCTCAATAGTAAATCCAATAGAATATATTGTAGAAAAGCACTTTAAATTTCTAGTTTTATTATGCTATTAGCTCTATACCCCAAGTGTTTTCCTTTTCTTGTTAGCAAAGACTTCTTAGGGTTGAGATTAAGGCAGCTGGAATTCGTGCAAGGCTCAGGAGAGCTATAACTTGTGCTTCTGAATAGATTAGACTTCAAGGAGGTATATGCTGATGTCACTCATAGGTTGGTGGAATAAAAAGCCATCTGCCCTAACCCCTTGTCTCTTTTTATGTACATGTAATAATAGAAATGAAAACAGACAGTATGGAGAAAGAGAAGAAATCCCTATTCTCTGTGATTTTATCTCAGGCACTTAAATATTAGTGAAGAGCTCTGGATAGGCTATGGAGCTGATGAGTAATGTATACCTTTGTTATTGAACTGAAAATTCCATGTAGGAGCCAGTATTCTTGGCTCTGAGAAAGTCAATTGTTAAAGGCTAGGGTTTTGGCAGTCTTGTTCCTGCGTGGGTGATTTAAGAGTCTTAGAATCATAGAATCATCAGGTTTTAGAAATGAAGGGACACTACCAATCTAATCCAACTTTCCCATTTAGCAAATGAAGGAAAATAAAGGCCAGGGAAATGAAATGATTTGCACAAACTCATATAATTTATTAATTGAGTCCCAAGTCAATCCCTGCCCAACTAGTCCCCAATTAACCAGCTTAATTAGCTGACCCCATTTGCATCATTTCTGAGAATAGTCCTAAACTATAAGCTCCTTGAGAGTTGAAAACTATTTTATAGAACCATAGAATTCGAGTTAGAAGGCTCTTCAGGGATCATGTAGTTCAATTCACATATGAAAGAAATCTCCATGATATTATATATGAAAAATATATAGAAGACTTCAGAAGAAAATATTTGTATCTTCATGGCCTAGCATACTTCCATGAACATTATTTTGGCCTGGATCTATGATTTCATTGGCATAGCAAACTCTAATACAGATGTTGTGGGGTTGGAAGACAAGGAACATAATAGTCTCTGAATAATTGAAAATAAATATCACACAGAGGACAATACAATAGTCTATGGTGGATGATCAGGCTCCAATATATAACAGCTGAGAAGGCTGCAACTATAGCAAATAATAAATATAAAGAAGAAAACGGATAAAATATATCATTGAGGAAATATGTGATAGAAAAACAAAGACAAGCTGGTCATATAATGAGGGTAAATGATGATAGCTAAAGAGCATGAGTACCCTTCTAATCACTGTATTGCATCCTTGCAATATCAGGAGACATGATGAAGGCTTCCAACTTGTCAGGTGAACCTGCTATGGTGAATCAGTGGGGACATAAGTTACATAGGATAGATTGGCAGGAATGGGTTATAGTATCCATTGTTGGAACTCAGAGACCTATATACATATTTGAGGGGATTCATAGTGTAGAAACTCCCTCCTTGAAAGTTCCCTCAAGCACTCTTTTTAGCTTCTGGAGACTGAACAATTAAGTGACTTTTATAAGATCTCACATGAATTAGAAACAGAATTTGAACATAGTATGAATTTTTTATTTTACTTATTTGTGCTTGATACAATGGCTTCTCTGGACAAGGATACAGAGACTTATTGCTTTTACTTCATTCCTTTATTCAAGAAATCTTAGAAAACTATAACAACCACCTCTGAAAAGAGAAGTATTTTAACATAAACTCCTTAAGGAGATGGTGTGGATCTCCTGAGGAAAACATGAAGAGAAAGAGCAAAATACACCTTTGCCTTGTTATTTTCTTTCTCCCATTAGAAAGTGAGATAGTGAGGTCAGGAATGCTCTTATTTATTTGTCTTTGTTTTACCAGTGCCAAATGTAGTGCTTCTCACATTGTGGGTGTTTAATAAATACTTTTCTTTCATTTCACTCATCCAAAATGTTTTTAGGTGTCACATTTTTAAAAAAATATATATCATCACTTCTTTGAATTGCCAAGGTCTTTTCTTCACAACAGAGATTTTCCCCTCTCAAGAATTTTTAGCAACACTAGGGGTGAAGATCACTATATAAATGTGAACATTTTTCTTGTAATGAAGTGTAACATATCACTGTACCATTCACAGTCTCATCCTCAATTGCCAAATCAAGCCATATCATCGTGCACCTGAGCGCTGGAATCCCAGGAGTTCTATAAAATGTTTAACTACTAAGTGAAATGTCCTGAGATTGACAAAAGACAACTTGAACCCTGTTTCCCCACCCTAATGCATAGTTTATCACTAAATAGAATTTACTTGTTTTTCTCAGAAGTTCACTCTTTTGAAAAGTAGTTATCTTTAGAAACATTTTCACCCCTATGGGGACAGAAGGCTGAAATGTCATCATCTGACTAAGGAATGGTTTATTGTGCCATTTGAGAGTCTGCTCTAGAGTATATGAGATGAAGTCTGTCTGTCTTGTGAGTTCAGAATGTAATTAGGAACATCTGGAGCTCAAACTGCTCACTGTATCTGGGGACCTGAGCTCTGTTTGCTGTTGAACCTGTTAAAACAAGGTTTGTAAAGACCCTTGTTTCCCTCCTGATCTAAGTATCAAGCTGGCATCTTGAGCAAGATATATAGCAAGCATGGTTGTAAGGAGAGTGAGCAACAAGAGTATTTAGTGACATATTTATATTTATACACTTCAATTTTGGTAATAATATGGAAGATTAATGACACATGATGATTTTCATTGTAGTTTACAACCCCTCATGGATAATTGAATACCAACTCCTGAAAATGTAATAAACTTTTTCTTAAAAACAGAAATTGACAAAAATGTTAAATTCATGATTCAGTAAAAAGTATAATGATATTGTTACCAAAACCTATTTGATTCATATAGAATAGAAGTCAAGCTTAACAGAGAGAGAGGGAGAAAGAAAAGGAAAGAAAGGAAGGGAAGGAAGGAAAGGAATAGAGAGAAGAAGGGACAGAGAGAGAAGGGGAGGAAGGAAAAGAAGAAGGAGAGGATGGGAGGGAGGAAGGGAGATAGAGAGAAGGAGAATGGGGGAGGAGAGAAGAAGAAAAAGGGAGGAAGAAGAGAGAGAGAGAGACAGAGACAGAGAGAGACAGAGAGAGAGAGAGATTGTAATAATATGTTTGTTAAATTAATCCCTATCAATTCTTAATTCTTTGATAATTATGTAAAAGGTGATACATTTTCAGGAGAGAGAAGAATTAATGTCATATTCATCTCTTTCTCTCTATCTTTCACACACATACACACACACACACACACACACACACACACACACACACACATTATGAGTATGTAGCATATTTGTTCCGAAGGAACTGAAATGCTTGTATAGTATGAAGCATTAACTTCTGTCAATGAATGTGCTGGGGGGAAAAGTTTATAGTAACAGAACCTACAAATATGACTTATCTTTATGATTTTTATTATTTTATCTTTCAGAACACTATATTTCTACAGATGCTTTAATAAATATTCTTAGAGTAAATGATTGCATGGAGTTTTTAAAAGAGACTTAGATCTTTTTTTAAAAAATCTTCTATATTTGAAGCAAATTTAGGAATGTTCACCTTGTGGACATTGGCCACTTGAATAAATTGGAACATTTGCTCCTAATCCTGTGGACTTAGTAGTTTGTAGTCTTAGCTTGAGAATTTAGCAAAGATAATATCTTTGTCTCGCCTCTCTCTCTCTCTCTCTCTCTCTCTCTCTCTCTCTCTCTCTCTCTCTCTCCCTCCCTCCCTCACGCACACTTCTTTTCTCCCTTTTCTGCCCAGTGCTAGGCAATGAGAATAATAAATAATAAATAAATAAAACATAAAACATCAAGAAAATTTTACATTAAAAAGGTTTTGTACTTTGATGGCAAGAGATATCTTGGTATCACTCAGAATATAAATCTAGCCTTCTTCCTTTCTCATATTTTACTCTGGAACCAGTCCATTGCCTAACTACATGCCTATTCTAGAGAAGTATATAAATAAAGTATCTCAGTGAGGTATTTATATAACTTTACATCATAATATAAACTGTATGTATACCTCAAGCACATGGATTTTTTCTCCCTATGGGGCTTACTAGACATTCTTTGGAATGACCAAAAAAACCTTGCAAAGGAAGTCCTGTGGTGTTACAGAGCACAATATAATCACTATATGATCATCCATAAGCAAAACCATTTGGGCTGCCAAATTTTAGTCATCAAACAATATGTATCTCTCTTTCTAATTAGCATATAAAATATATATGCTATAATCATGTGCATATGCTTTTATATTGTGTTTAATTATATAATATACATAGATATATGGATAGATGAGAAGACAAAAAGTAGATATATGGATAAGAAGAAAGGAATGGAACAAGCATTTATTAAGTACCTATCATGTGCGAGGCACTATGCTAAGTACTTACAAATGTTATCTTATTTGATTCTCAAAATAACTCTGTTAGATAAGTGTTGTTATTATCCTCATTTTGTAATTTTAAAAACTGAAATAGCCCAGAATCATATATAAATACCTGAGGTTGGATTAGAATTTGGGTCTTCCTGACCTTGGGCTCAGCATTCTATCCCATATGTCACCTAGCTGAGATTAGAATTTGATATTTCACAGATATAGAGAATTCCCTGGTGAGGAAGCTTCTATGAATGCAGGCTAGTACCTACTCTGAAACTATGATGTTTTGTACTAAAAAAGAAGCATTCAAATCTAATATCTTTAGATTTATTAAACATGCTTTCATTCTTCTTGTATCTCAATACTCTGATGGATCTGTAATCTCATTGAAGTGAAAATTCCTTCCTATGGTGAAGTTATATATAACCATTCATCCTAAGTAACTAAGAGGCTGAGAGCATTGCTCTATATCTCAAATAGACGAAATTACAAACAGCCACAGAATAAAGATTTACTTCCAAAACCATTAGCATATTTGTTTCAGGAAATACTAAATTTGAGACTGCAGCAAACTAGATAATAATTTGACTAGTATTGATTTGACAGTGGTAGAGATCAATGTAAGGCATTACTCAATTTGAAGAATCCCAGGAAGAGAATGACAGCAAAATATCATTAATTTTGGCTGTGTAATTTGTAATAATTTACATGAGGACTAAGCTCAAGTTTACCTTTGCTTAGCAAGCCTTTTCTTCTTAAGTCAGTCAAACTTATTCCATAAAGAAGACTCAAGAGGAATGATCACATGATATAAAATAACAGTTTGTTTTCAAGCACTTTAAAAGTATCAGTTAACACAATGCCTCTAATTACAGATGATTTTTGTCAATATATTAAAGGAGATTCCTCATATATATTTTGTTAAGCAATCTTTTGGACGATACTAGGTTGTATGAAAAATAATTAATTTCTTCTGAATGTTTTTTTTCCTCTATATTGTCCTCCTTGATTACATCCAATCAAGGGTGCAATTAAAAGTATCAGTTAACACAATGCCTCTAATTACAGATGATTTTTGTCAATATATTAAAGGAGATTCCTCATATATATTTTGTTAAGCAATCTTTTGGACGATACTAGGTTGTATGAAAAATAATTAATTTCTTCTGAATGTTTTTTTTCCTCTATATTGTCCTCCTTGATTACATCCAATCAAGGGTGCAATAGAGTCTAAATATCGTATATCACATCTGCGACTTCAAGTATAAGAAAATCTAGATACATAACTATCAAACAATGTAAATCTCTCTAATTAGTATATAAAATATATGTTTTTATAGTATAGATACACTATTATGTAATGCTTAATTATACCATATATGGACGGATAAAAAGATAAATAGTGGATATATAGAAAAGAAGAAAAGAATGGAACAAGCATTTTCCTATCCCACCCCCAATCTCTATTCCCTAATAACTAGATTTTCACCTAATATTTGACTAGCAGTTCTCCAATGCTTAAGTTCTTGACTAGCTACCTACTGGTCTAAAAGAATAAGAGACAAATAATGTATCTGTATACCATACTAAGAGATGGAAAAGTCAGGCAGATGAGCAATAGAACTAAAGTAATGGGATAGAGCATCGCTGCCTAGATGGAATTAATGTACAAATTACCAAAATAAAAAATTAATTCAAAAACAAAGACTCAAAATAGCACACACACACACACACACACACACACACATATATATATATATATATATTATATATATACATATATATAATATATATATATATTTTCCTATATTGGTTTAGAGTACAGAACAGGAGAAGATATCCTCATGTAACTTGCATGTAAGATCTCTTATCCTTTAGAAAGGGAAGCAGCAAAAATATTAAGACTTGGGCACATGTAATCTTATTTTATGTTCAACTATAATAAACATTTACTAATCACTTCCTATAAGGAGAGTACTGTTGTAGATTCTGGATTTCTTACCAGATCAATGACCAATAACTATTCACTACTGAATGCTACAAAGTTCAAAGATGTATGTCAGCCACAAAACACTAAATATCATACTGAGACATTGTTACTTGGATCATTCAACATTTAAATCTATTCTCTGAAAAACTCTTTAAATTCCAAAATGTACATTAAGGAGGGGAAAGCACATTTTGCTAACAAAGGTCTGTTCTCCAGACCTATTTTACATTGCAAAATGATTTAAATCCTGATATGTTTCATCTGTCAAGATCTTGGCTTTCATTTCCGAGAAAATAAAATTATGGAAAACATAATCCATGCCCTCTTAGAGATTATACTTTGTCAGGAAAAGAATATATAATAAATATGTAAGAGAGGTAAAAAACCCAATCTTATATAAGACCTGAAATAGGAGAATTCAGAGATGACTTCATGAAAGAGATGATATTTGAGTACTAAATTAAAAGGATGGATGGGATATTATCATCAAAGAGAAAGAGCGTTTCAGGTATAGGCAATAGGATGAGTAAGTTATGAAACAGAAATGTGTATGTTAGGGGAAATATATGTAAAATTTGTATAGAGAAATAGTTGCCCAGTTTGATAAGATCAAAATATACATGAAAGGGAGAGATGAAAATTAGGCTGACATAGTAGAGTGGGACCAAAGCGTAGAGGTTTTTCACTACAAAGAGATCGAACTTTATTTAGTGGAAGAAGCTATTACAGATTTTTAGCCAAAAATTGGCATGATGAAATTTATTCATAATTAGGATTACTCTTGTAATAGAAAGATGATTGAATTATAGGGAGGGTGATTAATTGTAGTAGACTAAGCATCAGAAAATTACTATCTGTGTAAACCTTAGTGAATCACTTAATTATTAGGCCTCAGTTTCCTTATTTTTCAAATGTAGAGGATTGGGGGAAATGGATATGATGATTTTACAATCTCTTATAGCTCTAAATCTATGTTTCTGAGATCCCAGAATGATAATGATGATTATGCTAGAATGGTAGCAGTGGTATTGGAAAAGAGAGAAAAGGAATTTCCAGTGATACAATGAATAGTGCTTAAAAAATAGACCTTATGTGAGGGGCAAGGAAAAGAAAATATCAAAAATGATGCTGTCAATTTCTCAGACTTAATAATCTGAGGTATTTTCATTTACTGATGTTCTTACCAGACCAATGACCAATGACTGTTTATTGATGAATACCAAAAAGTTCAAGAGCTTTATATATGTCAGCCAAAAAACACTAAATATCTTATTGGGACATTTGAAACTTGGATCATTCAACATTTAAATCTATTCTTTGAAGAACTCTTTAAATTCCAAAATGTACATTAAGAAGGGGGAAAACACATTCTGCTAGCAAGGGTCTGTTCTCAAGACATATTTTAAATTGCAAAAATGATTTAAATCTTGATATGTTTCTTCTGTCAAAATTTGGCTTTCATTTTTGAGAAAATAAATTTTCAGTTGCACAAGTGAAAACTGTCCTTGGCTTGTCCCACTAGCTGCAGTTATCAGAATCTGGTGCTGTTTGGGACTTTCCCTCTTTATTTGGAAGTTTGCCTTAGGTCTTTCACAAACTCCCAAAGCTGGAAGTCACTTTCTTGTTGCCATTTTATTTTTTTTTATTATCAAGCATATATTTTCTCTCCCCCCCATCCCCAGTGTAGACAAAAAAGAAAAGAAAAATAAATCTCCACATTGTCCATGTCTAAAAATGGATGTCTCACTCTTTATCTTGATTCTATTACCTCTCTGTCAAGAGGTAAGCAGCACAGATAACCTTTAATTCACTGCTTTTCTTAGAATTCTTAAGTTTTCTTTATAATGTTGCTATTACTGTATAAATTGTTTTCCTGTTTCTGATTGGGTACATTGCATACCCTCTAACTATTATTCCTCTATTAAACCTATACTCCATAGAGATGAAATTAAAAAGAAAAGGACCCCTGTTTACAAAAATATTTATAGCAGCTCTTTTGCAGTGGAAAAGATCTGGAAATTTAAAGGATGTTTATCTACTGTGGAATGGTGAAATAGTGTATGGTTTATAAATGTAATAGAACATCATTAGGCCAGATACATGATGAAAACGAAGTTCTGAGCTTTCTAGTCCACCTCCCTGGTTGATCAATTAGATATTAAGAATAAAATATTCCCAACAAGTGGTCAACTAACCTGCAATGGTGGTAAATCTACTATCTTCAGAGATACTCCATTCCATTCTATCAACTAATCAATGCATTAAACCCTTACTATGTGCTAGTTACTCTTTTAAGCATTAGGGATACAAAGTAAAAAGTAAAAGTGGTTTATATTGAGCCAAAATCTATCCCCACATATGTCCCCAGTAGTTATAGGTTTGCTTTTTACAATCCAGTGATTTTTCTTTGTGATTCTGCTTATTAACTCAAGAAAAAAAATTCCAGGTTTTTCCTTTTCATTTTGGTTTTGCCAGCCGCAGATTTCTTTCATGTCTTGTCATTTCATTCATTTCATCACCAGTGAGTCTTTGCCAGTGAGGTATGGTGGGAAGAACATTGCACTGAGAATCAGAAGAGATTTGGGTTTAAATTTTGTCTGACAGAAACCAACTGTGTGAGCTTGAGAAAAGTCACTTAATATATTTAAGCCTTGGGTTTTGTTTTTGTTTTTAGACAGGGTGGCTTTAAAATGGATATGATAATACCTGTAGGACTGACCTCCCAGGGCTATTGATGAGGATCATATGACATGTATGTAAAACATTATACAAATGCCAGTAATCAATAACATATCAAAATACATTTACTAAGTACCTCCCATGTGTCAGGCATTTTACTAGGCACTAGCATACAAAGATAAAAGTGAAAAAGCCACTGCTCTCAAGGAAATTGTATTCTGGAAGTATGAACTAGTGATTTGAAGGCACCTCTAAAATGAGTCTCTTTCTTTCTCTGTCTGTCTGATTCCCTTCCCTTCCATCTCTTTCTCTTCTTCCTTTTCCCCCATTTCCTTCAATTCCTTCCTCCCTTCCCTCCCTCCATTCCTCCCTCTTTTCTTTCCTTCCTTCCTTCCTTCCTTCCTTCCTTCCTTCCTTCCTTCCTTCCTTCCTTCCTTCCTTCCTTCCTTCCTTCCTTCCTTCCTTCCTTCCTTCCTTCCTTCCTTCCTTCCTTCCCTACAGTCTTTCCTCTTTTCTCTCCTCTTTCCTTCCTCTCTCTTTCATGAATTTCCCCGTATCACTTAGGCTGAAAATGTAGCATCTTTCTTTTAAATTACCTCTATTGATCAGTACAGAAACTTTGATCTACTACATTTTCTGACCAGGGCTGGGTGGTCCTTTTTAGACCCCTCTAGTCCTGGGTATTTACTATATTAGTACAGATGTGTTATTGACTCTAGATTTATTATAACTTATAACTGAATTTGAGTAATCAACTAGTTTCAGCCTCCTCCCAAGGAGCAGGGATTATGGTCACACTTACTATACTGAAATTTAAAGTATCTCTAATATCCACATAATTGTTGGACAGCATATAGTAATTGATTATATCCATTGTTAATATTGGGGAGTTGGGTTAAAGCAAGCCTTCCTGTAGGGCTGTCGAGTTTTAAACTAAAGCCCACATTTTTGATGATAAATATGCTTTATATGGATCTCTTATCACCCCCAAAGAGTTAACATGCATTGTCAAAGCAAGAGAATAGGGGTGGTACCTGGAAGAGAGTCCAAGAATTGAGTGAAGGAGAAGAGTTGGTGTTTTTCCCCCAGAAAAATGTGTGGGCTCCAGTTTGATCACTTCAGATAAATGAACTGTGCATGAACTAGATGGGATATTTCATACCTCTGACAAGTGAAGTTTGTCTGCACTTAGGTTAGTGTAGGTTAAAATCACCTGTCAAGCAGGCAAAGCTGTCATCTGTTGAAAGTCTCATATTACTTTTTTTTTCAAAGCAAAGGAAAAGTTCTACAAAGAACCAATTACTAAATTCATAATAAAATTTATTTTCAACATCAAATTTGATTTGGGGTACTTCTGTATAGTTCCTCTTAGTCTCTGTATCTAGACCATCAATAATTATAGAGATATATTTTATTGCCTCTTCTGGAATGGTTCCCCTTACATTGCTCAGCATTGTGATACTTGTTCTAAATCAGAAATAGCCACACTGGTGTCATGTTTTGTAGACTGTTAAAGGAACTAGAGCTATAGATCGATACAGTGGCAGTTCCCTAGGCCACAATATGCAATGAAGCAAGAAGGAACCAAGCTTTTTTATTCTTTTTTCCTCTCCAAATGTGTGACTTAATTGTTTTAGTGAACTCTGAAGTCTGGAAATTGTCCACTATATATGTTTGCAATTCATCTGTAACTCATAGTGTGAGAGAGCTGCCTTGGGCCCTGAAAGATGAAGTTCCTTCTCCATAGTCACATAACTAATATGTGTCAGAAACAGGAGTTGAACTCTTATCTCCCTCTCTCCAAGTATGTCCTTCTTGGCATTCTACTGTGAAGTATTTAATTTATATTCTTGAAAATGTCCAAATGTTTTGTGTTGGGCGATTTTCTTCTCTATGTTATGTGGGTACTAATTTCAGTCTAAGTTACATCCTACAATGGAGACAATTTTCAAACATAAAACAGATGTGTGTGACTGCAGTTTTCAAACTAAATCAAACTAAGATACTCATACTATTTTTGCAGGATTTAAGCCCAAACTCCTAAAAGGAGTACACTAATTAAACTAGTTTAAAAGTCATTCTTATCATTCAGACAAGATAATTGACTGATTAACTAGATTTCTTATTTCCCTTAACCCCACCAGTTTTTTTGGGTTTTTTTTTTTTTGGTTTTTTTTTTGTTGTTGTTGTTGTTTTGGTACACAACACTTACCTTTAGTGTAATATATTTTTAAGGTAACCAATATGAGTCAGGCAAATGTGAACCCTTTGTAAGGCCATATCAATGATCCTTGATGACTGGAATGTACTCTGCTCTTGAAGTACTTCTTAATCAATATGACACAGGAAAAGAATGCTTATATAATGTCAATTTGTGTTTCAATCTTGTCCCTACAAAAACAGATGGTAGAGCTCCTTTGTTCCCGGAGGAATGCATCTGTCTCTGAGGCATTTGGCTTGACAGCATGTTGTGGTGCAGAGATGTCAAACTCATGGCCAGCAGGCTGCAAAGGGGCCTACAAAACTACCCATTGCAGCCTGAAATCAAATTAAAATTAATTTTCATGATACAAAATAGATTATTTAATTTGTGATTTCTTTAAGCTAATATGTGACCTCTTCCTCATATTTAAGTTTGACATCTAGCTAGATTTGGTGTCAGGTAAATCTAGATTTGGGAACTTACTGCTGTGGGTGGGGAAATTCATTTAACTCTATGAGCCTCAATTTCCTCATCTGAAATATGGAGATAATAGTGAGGACCACAGAGTGTTACAATGAGGATCAAATGAGATGATGAGTATAAATCACTAAGTAAACTTAAAGTGCACAGTAAATGTGAACTGTTAATTATTATTGGAGTCCTAGTGGACTCGATAAACAGTCTACATCTGGATTTTAGCTCAGGGTATTAAATTCAGTAGGGCGTTTGACAGGATGAAGAATATCCAGAGGAGGATGAAAAGGATAAACAATTGTAATAGGGCTAAAGGATCTACACTATTGCACTAAAAGCTGTTGAGTTTATATTCTGTGGAGATGAATTGGAGGAACTAGGAATATTTAATCTAGAGAATGGAAATATCATATGTGAAATATCATAGCCATCTCAAAGTACTTGAAGGGCTGACATGTTATAGAGGAATCAGATTGATTTCCTCCCAGACTAGGGCTGAGGCTGAAGTGGGGGAAAAGTAAAATTAAGAGTAATGAATGAAAGTTGCAAAGAGGCAAATGTAAGCTTAATGAAAATATCCTAACAATTGGAGCTGTCCAAAAGTAAAATGGGATGCCTAGGGAGGCAGTGGATTCTCCTCATTGAAGGGCTTTAAACAGAAGCTGAATGGGTATTTGCCAGCTGCATTTTAATGTAATTTTTTTTTTCAGTTAGAATTGGATGATTGCTGAAATCCCTTTCAGCTCTGAAATTCTAAATTTAGCTTAAAAATGTGACATCATAGGATTGTTGGCAATGACAAATAAACATCTTCAAGACTGGGTAGACCCTCCAGAAATGAGTGAAGTTGGTAAAGTTTTCTATTAGTATACTGTGGAAACAGCATAGTATAATGGAATAGGCAATGGTTCTGGACTCAAAATGACTTGGATTTGACTCTTAGCTCTGCTATTATGTATGACTTTAAACAAGCCATTTAATTCCATTAATTTATTTAACTTCTTAGGATTAATTAATGATTATAAGATCATTTCTAAAGTTCTTTCCTATAATATATTTTATCAGTATTTTTTTTCTATTTGTAATGAGATTTGAATATACTAAGCTGGATTATTCACAATATTGAAATCACAATAATCATTACGAATAATTAATTATCCAGTTAATTTGATCAATGTAGCCAAGCATCTCTACCTTTATGTGTGAATTATTTGAGACAAGCAATAACTTTGGTAAAATTTCATTTTGTGTCAGTAATGATTATGTTTGTACTTTTAGCACACTTTCATCTATTACTTTACTTTCCTTTTCTTCTCCTTCTTTTCTTATTTAGGAAATATGTATGGTTGAATATCTTTATATACCCTTGCATTTGATGTAGCATGGTATATTTAATTCTGCTTTTTCATAGAGCACAACACTTTCTTTGATCAGGGAACACCATACTGGGTGGTTCTGTGTCAGTGTCTCCCATGTCATACAATCAATTCTGAAGTCCTTAAGAGAGATTCCAAATATTCATAGTGGCTAGTTGTGTCTGAACTATGCCAGAGTATTCTGAGCTTGATTGCTCTGATCAAGCACAGTCAGGCATATTGTCTAACATATTGATATCATTTTAGTCCTCTTCAAGAATTAAAGAACAATCTATAAACCAACCAATGTGGTATAGTGTTAAGAAAACTGGGCTAGGGTTACAAGAACCTGAATGTGAATTCTGCTTCTTTAACTTGTTACTTGTGGTACCTGGTTAAGTCACTAAATCCTTTTGAAGGTATAATTTCTCATCTATGAGATGAAGTGGTTGAACTATTATTTACTAAGATCCCTTACAATGATCCCTGAAATATATTTATTGAAAGCCAACCTGGTCTCACTATTAATAATAGTATTTTAGTGAGAGGAATATGATTGAATAATTTTTTTAAATCATGATTTAATGGTGATATGGTTTTAAGGTAAGATCATTTCCATATTTGGATTTAATGATTATAATAGCTAAAAAATACCTCTCATAAATTGATACAGAGATCCATATGGAAAAAGAACATCACTGACTATGCTCTCCAAGTCACAATAACAATTTTTCAATACCATCCACCAATTATGCAAAAGGTTTGCAATTGTTATAACTGTTGAAATTCAGCTAGGAAATAGCCATCTTTCACTGGGCCAATAAATTCTTACAAAGATAATGCATTTATATATGTATTTAACAAATGGATTCAAAACCTACTGAGTTTTCATTTTTAAATAGAGAGAAAATCATATTTCCAAGCTTTTTAAGTGTGCTGAAAAGAATTTTTATATGTGACATATATCATTTTCTGGCAAGTAAATTATATAACAATGGAAACAAATTGAAACATCCATTTTAATAATTTTTTTCATACCATGATTTTTTTGAAAAGCAGTAGCTTTCTCATTTCTTTAAAGAAGGGAAAAATACACTTTAAAAACAATACTTAGCAATTTAACAAACTGCTATTTGCACAGTGTTTTTAAATTAGTGAGTTAATATTTAATTTTAAAAAACCCTATTATATCTTTGGGAGGTATGATAGGGCAAATTTGTAAATAATCATTATGAGTAATTAATTATTCAATTAATTTGATCAGTGTAGTTAGCCAAGCAGGTGAATTTTAAAATTCATGTATGAATTATGAGAAGTGATGCTTTTGATAAAATTTCATTTTGTGATATCAGTGATCATGTGTATAATTTTTATTAATCCTAAAATGTCTGACTTTGACCAGATAAAGTTGTATTGAGCTAGTTAGCTCTAGATTCAGCTGGTTAGTTCTAGATCAGTTGAGTGCTAAATTTCATGCCATATACATGTTTCAATATTCTCCTGTGTTATATTTTTAATTCTGTAGTTTGTAAGAACTATATTATCTCAAGTAAATGTGCTCTAAAAGCATAAACTCCAATGATTGTATGCAGTGGTGTTTATATAGAAAAATTAAGCATTTGAAGAATCATTTAAGCTTACCATGCAACAGGATCAATCACAATGAAGAGCAAAAGAAAGCATAGTCAACAATGAAAGATAATACTAAGACCTGAAAAACCTCTTGCTTCAAAATAGCTTAATTAATTCTTATAAAGAAGGAAAAAAATCTTCAGGGGAACCTAGAACCTGGAGGTGATAGTTATTGATTCTCTTAGAGAGTGACATAGACTTCTTGAAGTTAGAAAAACATCAAGAAAATTAAATTTAAGAAAAAACAAACTTGTGTTGCTAAGGAAAAAAAATACTTGTTATAAGCAAGATAGTACAAAGCCTAAACATCTGAAGATTAGGAAAAAATGCAAAATTTAGTGTTAAAATGTTCTCATTCAAGGCCATAGCAAAACCACTTCCAGAAAAACTCACCAAGTTAAGAAATTTACAAATACTATCTCATTTCATTCTCACAGCAAAAGTAGTTGGTAGGTCCCATTTATATTTGAGGAAATTAAAGCAGACAAAGGTATGAGTGACTTGCTTGAGCTCATGCAGCTAATAAGTACCTGAGGTCAAATTCGACTCCAGGTCTATATCTATGTGCTATCTAGATGTGTCTGTTATTATTCCTTTACATATAATATTCATCAATCACTGCCCTGGTGCATAAAACAATTATTTTATTTCATTAAACACAATTATGAATGTAAACTCATTCTCTGAAGTCTCAGTGAAAATATCCATGATACTGTTCTAGTAAATATATAATAATAGGGATAATGCATGCCTTCTTCTGTTCCCATGTGATTTTTTGTGTCCCCTGCTAGTCTTTGTTATTTTGCAATTTTTTCAATACAAGTAAATGTACTTTATGACATTATGGACAATTTGGTTTTGTAACATTTATTAAAAAATAATTTCCTTGCTTTTATGGATCAGTGTCAACCCAGATCATTGTGAACAACACTTCTGTCTGATAATGTCCTGATTTGTGAAAATAATAAATACTGTTAAGCCGTGGCTCAGATTCATACTGCACATTTCCAGTGGACTGGCACTAATTAATATTTTTACATAATTACAAATTCAAATAGTGCAAATTCAAATATATGACTACTTAATAGAGTTAATTAATTATTAAATTAAATGTTTTATTATATTATATATATTTTTATATTATTATGTATAATATATCACATTATAATATTATTTTATTATATATGATATAGTAAAATAATAATAAATATTATTATGATAAATGAATTTATTAAATTAAGTATTTTATACTTATCTGTGTTTCTGTTTTAGTATAGAATATTGCTTGAGGTCTGAGTCTACAATATTTAAGGTCTACATTTTCTCTTTGAAAATCTTTTATCTATCAGAAGTTATGTGGATAAAGTACTGGATTAGAATCAGGAAGATTCATCTTTGTGAATCTGAATCTTACTTCAGACACTTAGTGGCTGTGTAATCCTGAACAAGTAACTTTGTTGTTTCAGTTTCCTTATATATAAAATGAGCTGGAGAAGGAAATGGCAAACCATTCTAGTGTTTTTGCCAAGAAAACCCAAATAGGTTCACAAAGTGGTAGACACAACTGAAATGATTGAACGGCAATAACAATTGTAATTACGAAACATGAGTTTCTAATGTCGTATTTTATTATTTAGGTGCTTAACATATGCTAAATTTTGCACTCTCATGTTATATGTTGCAAAGTTTTATCTTTTCATTCCATAATCTTTGTTGATACTAACTTCAATCTCCTCAAAGATAACCCTTTAGTAATTCCTCATGGCAATGAATGGATTCTGAATGGCCATTATAAATCCTTCTAATTTTTTAATGTTTCTCTGTCAATCTCTAGTTGTCTGAGTTCAAACAGATATTTCCCATGGAGGAACATTTGGTTCTACTCTTTGATCACAGCTATTTCATAAGTTCCTTCCAGCATTAAGTGGCTTTAGTGACATTCAAAAATTCAATGATATGTACCTTTTATCAATTTATTATTAGTTTTTAAACCTATTCATAATGTCCTCTAAAATATCTATTAGATTTCTTTATTTTTGGAGAGCAAATGCTAACTTTCATAGCCACCTAAAGTTGATGGATCTTATGTTTTGTGGGTTTTTATTAAAATAGGTTCCAAGTTTGTTATAATCCTCCTTATAACTCAAATTACATATTAAAAACTGATATTATATAATTGTTTACTTCTTTTGAACATGTTCTTCCTATTCAATTTTTATTTCAGGATGTCAAGGAGTTTTTAAATGCATCCTGCCACAACTTTTGCTATGAAATATTTGTGCTCAATGTGTCTTAGCTGCAGGAGCTCAGGGTATTAGTACACTTTGCTTTTATTCATTCATTCTATAAGGCTTCTAGATTAAAGCTTGAAGATTTCAATCTCTGTCTTTCCTTAGTATACAATAAAGATTTTTATTTTCCTGGAGTAAATATGACATTTTTATATAAGAACACTTTCACAAAAAAGGTGATTAATTTGTCAAATTATTAGCTTGATTTCATTTTCATGCATTGAGTGATTAATAGGATATTTTGGCTACACTCTTTAATTAGGATCACCTAATTCTATATAAAAGAGATCATAACAGATTTAAAGTGAGGAAGAACCAGAATGGGTATAAACTATTTTTATGAAAAAAAAAAGTCCCATTTTATATAAATTGATCTTAACATTATTGTGTTGGTACATGTTGTGGACATCAAATGCCTTACCATTTGTACTATATTTCAGTCTACTATATATTTTTTCTCATACTATATAGATAAGTCATGAATACAGAACTCGGGAAAGAATGATAGTTATAGCAAGTTTCAGTTTTACAAACATTACCCAGGTAATGAGAGGGTTGATCTGCTAATCAGGAATTTCTGTGTGTGTGTGTGTGTGTGTGTGTGTGTGTGTGCTCTGGGTCTCTGACAACTGATTAAGTCCAAAAATTCATTTTCAAAATAATATTTTAAATGTATAAAATAAAAGCCAAAATTATAAGGGAAATCAATCATAATGAAATACAGCCACTGAAATATTTTTAAATCTTTACAGACCTCAGGTTAAGGACCTCACTCCTAATTAGATTCATGTCATTGAATTTAAAAAGGACTTTCTGAAATCCTGAAATTCTAGGCCATGAAAAGTCACAGAGATATAAAAATAGATGCTTTGTATGGACATATTACTATATTTATAAGAATGATCATGTGTCATCCATCAAAATGTAAATCATTATCATAGGCATAATCTTACTTCTCATGTAAGCATAAAACATTTGAATAAGAAGTGTCAAATTTTATAAAAAAAATTCAGGTTTAACTGCTTAAAACCTCAAATATCTACAATTATCATTATGTTGAAAATTGATTTTTTTAACTATGCCTTATCATAAAGGCATTGGTGCATACTTAATATCCTATTCATCATATTGTTGTGAAGATCAGAATTCTGTAATGAAGACAACTGCTTTCTAAAGTGGAAATAAAAAGAACAACATATTAACAAATACTGGGACAACATTATTCATAGATTCATGATGATGTTTTACTTCTGTTGCAGTTATCTAACGTTGATGGAATTTCTGCCTTCTGTTTCACAAGAGCAGGTGAATGAAGACATTTTTTCATGTTCCAAAAAGGGTACAGAAGTCTAGTTGATGCTGCCTAGTGTCAATTTTAAGCATGATTTTAAAAAAAGAAGTTCTAATTTGCATATAATGGAAACAACACTGACATATACTTGTCAAAAATGTGAAGCAGTTGGTATTTTTGTACTCATGGTTTTTAACTGAAGAGATGAGCACATAAATGGTAATTCAGGAACCTTTGGAAATTTCTGACTGTATTTGGTTCCATGAAGTTTGACATCTCTGATTATGGTCACAGTCCTTGCACATCATCATATACAGCTCCTTTTTACACAACTGTGAGCTTTCAACCTAGAACCTTTTAGAAAGTGTTATGCTTGTATAAATTCAGTGTATTACTTATCTACTTTGTCAGTGTTAAAGAGTGGGTTGGGGGAAGGTAATAAATCTCCTTTGAATAAATTGGTTATTGTAGATGAACAGTGTGATACATGAGAAAATATTGACTATTCATGCTTTCTTACAAAATGAGATTTATATCAAAATAAAGAAGTACACTATAATAACATACTGTTAAAGAATATAAGGGTATTATGATTAGAGGCAGACAGCCCTAACATTGGATGGTATCTTGCATAATCTGACATGGTAATGGATTGATGCGGAGAAATATAGAAAATAGGCAATGTGACTATTATGCAAAATATATATATATATATATATATAGATATATATATAGATATATATAGATAGATAGATAGATAGATAGATAGATATGGATATGACTGAAGATAATTAAAGGTAGCCCCCATCCCATTATTTTTTTAAAATTAATTTTATAGAAATGCATTTACAGAGACCTTCTGAACTATCTACTTCCTATCAAATATTTATCTGAATACCCTTAGCCCCTATTTTGCTGACAACTTCTAGATTTCAATAAGCCCCATACAGTGTTTACAAAAGAAAGAAAGGGTAATGTGAGTGGTGTGAAACTGCATGCTACTAATAATTATTGGCTTTATGTAGTTTATTTCCTGGTGGACAAAAAGTTACAGCACGGGGGTAGGTAGGATAGAATGACTGCTCCAGAGTAGGCATGGTGACCTAGAAATAGCTCACATTGATTGGGAGTATAATGATTTGCAAAACACCATCCACATAATAATCTTACAAAGCAGTAATGCAAATATTATCATCTCTGTTTTATAGATGAGGAAACTGAGATTTAGAGGATTTACATGACTTCCCATAATCACACAAAAATGGTCTTTCTGCTTCTCAGTTCAATGCTTTCTACAGCCACACTGCTGTGAACAGATCTTACCAGCTTGCATACATTTTCCTGGAACATTATATCATTTGCTGATTCAGGCAGATTAGCAAGTTCATATATAAATATACCCTGGAAAGATAAAACCTTGCCATGTTTCAGCATATAATCCCATTCAAGAAACATTTACTGGTGTATTAGTGTTCTGGGCACTTTATAATAAGTGAAGAACATGACTATTTCCCTTACAGTCTAGCAGGAGATAGAAAATATACTCAGATAACTACATTACAAATTAGAATATGACATGTGAATATCAGAGTAAGTGATATGAGAAGTCTGAGGAAAGATGACTTTGATTTGGAAGGAGGAATGGAGTCATAGAAGAAGTGACCATCCTATCTATACAAAAATATTTAAAGCAGCTCTTTTCTGGAGACAAAGAATTGGAAACTGAGGATGCACAAAAATCAGGGAATGGCTGAATGAATTGTGATATGTGATTATGATAGAATTCTACTATGCTATAAGAAACGATGAGCAGGATACTCTCAGAAAAAGCTGGAAAAGACTTCCATGAACTGATGCAAAGTGAAATGTACTGTGTACAAAGTAATAGAAATAATGTGAGATGATCTTCTATAAATGATAAAATGATCCAAGACAACTCTGAAGGACTTATAATAAAAAATGCTATCTATGCCCAGAGAAAGAACTGATGGTGTTGGAATTAGATTGAAGAACACTTTTAAAGTATTTCTTTATTTTTCTTGATATTTTTGGCCTATATTTTCTTTTATAATATGACTATTTCAGAAATGCTCTGCATGATTACACATGCCTAATATATATATATTAAATTGCTTGCTTTTTTGATGAGTAGAGGGAGAAGAAGGAAGGGAGAGAAGCTGGAACTCAAAGTTTTAAAAATAAATGTTAAAATTTGTTTTCACATGTAACTGGAGAAAAATAAAATAATAAATATGGGGAGGGGAGAGAAATGATCACTGAATTTTGCCTTGAAAGAATTTTAACAGGGAAAATTTCAAGTGACCAGAAATCCATTTTAGGCACGGTGGCTAGTGTCTTTAAGATCAGGGAATCAGGAAATGAGGTAAGGAACAAAATGACTGGAAATAATGAATACTTTAATAAACTCAGCTAGAGTATATGTGAAGAGATGTGGTGTGAGATACAACTAACAAGAAGGAAGTTAGAGCCAAATTGCCAGCCTTAGCAATTTTGACTCTTTTTTGTTAGATTTGGGAAGCTACTAAAGGTTTTTTTAGTAGAGACACAATTTGTCTTAAGATTGTTCTGAGAATGATATATAAAGACTGTACTGGAATATGGAAGAGGTTGGAGAGAGGAAGTTCAATTAGTTCCATTAATTCTATGGTATCTATTGCCTATTATATAGACCTGTTCTTGTTCTTTCTCCCTCTTTCCTGTATCTGTTGGTTGCTGTCTCTCTGTGTTTATCTGTGAGTGTGTGCTTTTTATCTCTCTTCCTCTCTCTCTCTCTCTCTCTCTCTCTCTCTCTCTCTCTCTCTCTCTCTCTCTCTCTCTCTCTCTCTCTCTCTCTTTCTTTGTATATATATATATATATATATATATATATATGCATGTATGTGTGTGCATATATATGTAGATTTCTATGTAATTTTATCAATTTGCCTCTATATTAATATAATAAATATAATAAAGGCTTGAACTAATCTGGGATAATGAGAATGGAAAAAGAGAAGATGAGAGAGATTTTGAGGTTTAATTAATAACATTCGGCAACTGATTGGATATTGCAAGTAGAGTGACAAGAAAAAAAAAAATAATTGAGACTTCAGATCTCACCTGACACGTAGTAGAATCTTAATAATTGATTGTTGAATTGGGAAAAAGTTAGGAGAAGAGGGGAAAGAACAGTGGAAGTTTAGATTCCCTCTCCCTTTTCTCCCTAATTCTCCCCAACTTCGTTAGCAGAATCATTTATTGGGAATATAACAAGCTTCCCTTGGCTATGAAACTTTCTAAATCTAGGATATTCTACATTCACATTTCCTTGACATTTTTAGCAAAATGGGACTAAGGGACCAAAGAGAGAAAATTTGGACCCTAGAGCATAAGGACTCTTTATAACTGCAATTGTTTCTTTTTATTTTAGCCTTCATTGATTTAAATATAACTCAGAGGTAGGTATCCAAAGAAGTGGCAAAATGGATTGGGTTATAGATTTCACTAAAATTATAGAATTAAGAATAAACTAGATATTGCATAAATAGCTAATAATTAGCATTTATATGGCATGTTGAGGTTTTCAGAGTACCTTATGCATATTATTTCATTGATCTTCACAATAACTCTACAGAAGCTGATTTCCCCCTTCATACTTTTACAGATGAAGAAAGAGAAGCCAAAGACTTGTCATAAACAGATCAGTAGTATTTGAGGAAGGATTTTAACTCAGGTTAAATTCTGATTCTGCATTCAGGATTCTATCCATAGCATCTTAGTTACCCCCAGAGAAATAATACATATTATTACATATGTAATTTGGCAAATTACATATGTTAGAGCTTTAATACTTACAAAGTATTTTCTGGGCTTTAGGGAATTTAAGTATTAGATCTGTTTTACCAATGAGGAAACTGAAGTTGATGGAGTTTAAATGATTTTCTCATAGTCACATAATAAAGTTGTGAAGAGAGACATACTTCAAATTTAGCTATCTAGGACTCTTTCAACTACCCTATGCTGCCCTAGAGTTTTAAGTGAAATAAAGGCTCTGTTTATATTTGAGGGTTCCTTTCTAATCTAATTTTAGCTAGCTGAGGTAACTAGATCAGCTTCAAAAGAAAAGATAATTACATTTATTTCAGTAAGACAGGACAAAAATAGTGATTTTGAATTCTCTTCCTCAAATTTTAGTTAATATTTAATAGTCAAATGTTTGTTGAATTTAACATTTGGTTTATCTTAAAAAGGAAAAATGCTGGTAGCATTTTGCTAATTTTTTAAAGTTATGTCTGATACTGATAATTCATGACCCATTGGATTGGTTCTTTCTCCAGTTCATTTTACAATTGAAGAAACTGAGAAAAACAGGATTAAGTGAGTTGCCCAGGATCACACATCTAATAAGTGTCTGAAACCAGATTTCAACTCAGGAAGATGAGTCTTCCTGATTCCAAGCTTAGTATTCTATTCACTTTGCCACCTACTGCCTCTGCTGTAATATGGTTAGTTTAAAAAATGAATTAGCTGTAAGTCATGATGTACAAGTGAGTGAGATGAATTATGTACAAAATATATTATTTAATAAAAATAAGTGCCTACTATGTGTTACACATTGGAATTATAAATACAATATCAAGGAGCTTCTATCAGAGGAGACACTACATTTACAAATGTAGTAAGTATAAAGAGAATAAATACAACAACAGAGCAACAAAATATAAGAAGGGAGGAGAGAATATTCTTAAAATAATTTTTTAAAATTTTGATAGCACCAAGATTATAGCTATCTTAGGGAATCTGAAAAGGTACTATTGAGAGACACTCATGTTCCCAGATAGAAGTTTACCCTCTGAAGCTTTCTTCTTTCATAGTCATTTAAAAGGTGGTGAGGGAGGTAATAATCAACAAATCAATGATTTAGTAATGTCAGTTATTGCTCTTATGTTTACACTGTTTCTACCTTTTCATACTGATGCAATGTAGGATTGAGTAGGATAAGGACAAACTCATTGCAATTCTGCTTTTCTGTATCATTGGGCCCTGGCTGGCTGATTCTTCAGCATCAAAGCAGCAAGAGACAGCATCAGAAAGAGTTAAAAAAGATTAGCTGATTGCCCTGATAGTGAATAGCCTGGCCATATAATGACATTTGGTGTAAAATTGGAGATGAAGCCTTCTCTTACATTTTTGTATATCACATTCTTGGAGTCTTCTTAGCAAACTTAAGTCTAGCATACAAAATAGGGTAATAGAGATTTTCTTGGTAGAAAATATATGTGTTTATATGATTTTTTTTTTTGCAAAATCAAGGATAAATATAGTCAGTCTGTTATCTG